>NC_057738.1:27274679-27422660 GCF_004010195.1 Chiloscyllium plagiosum
GCATTTATCCAGGTTGAACTCCATCTGCCACCTCTCAGCCCATCTCTGCATCCTGCCAATGTCACGCTGCAGCCTACAACAGTCCTCTATACTGTCAACGACACCTCCAACCTTGTGTCATCTGCAAACTTGCTGACCCATCCTTCAATCCCCTCATCCAAGTCATTAATAAAAATTACAAAGAGTAGAGGCCCAAGAACAGACCCCTGTGGAACACCACTCACCACTGACTTCCAGGCAGAATATTTTCCTTCCACTACCACTCACTGTCTTCTGTCGACCAGCCAATTCTAAAATCCAGACAGCTAAATTTCCCTGTATACCATTCGTCCTGACCTTCTAAACGAGCCTACCATGGGGAACCTTATCAAATGCCTTGCTGAAGTCCATATATGTCACATCCACCGCTCGACCCTCATCAACTTGTGTAGTAATATCCTCAATGAACTCAATAAGATTTGTGAGGCATGACCTGCCCCTCACAAAGCCGTGCTGACTGCCTTTAATCAACCAATGCTCTTCCAGATGGTCATAAATCCTATCCCTCAGAGTCCTTTCTAACACCTTGCAGACAACAGAGGAGAGACCTACTGGTCTGTAATTGCCGGGGATTTCCCTATTTCCTTTCTTGAAGAGAGGAATTACATTTGCCTCACTCCAGTTCTCAGATACGACTCCGGTGGAGAGCGAGGATGCAAAGATCTTCGCAAGTGGCGAAGCAATCACATTTCTCGCTTCCCAAAGCAGCCGAGGACAAATCTGGTCTGGCACTGGCGACTTGTCCATCTTAATGTTTGTCAAAATTTTCACACACATTAGCTTCCTCAATCTCTATCTGTTCCAGCATGCTTACCTGCTCCTCAATGGTTTCATTCACTACAAGGTCCTTTTCTTTAGTAAAGACAGAAGCAAAAAACTCATTTAGGGCTTCCCCTACCATCTCAGGCTCTATACACAAGTTCCCTATGCTATCCCTGATCAGTCCTACTCTTTCATTCTCTTATTCCTCACATACGTGTAAAATGCCTTTGGATTCTCCCTAAACCTTCCTGCCAATCCTTTTTCGTGCCCCCTCCTGGCTCTCCTCAGACCATTTTTGAGCTCCTTCCTCGCCTGCCTGTAATCCTCTAGAGCCAAGCAAGACCCTTGCTTCCTCCACCTTACATAAGCTGCCTTCTTTCTTTTGACGAGAAGCTCCTCCGCTCTCGTCATCCAAGGTTCCTTGATCTTACCCCTTCTCGCCTGTCTCAGAGGAACACATTTGTGCATCACTCGCAACAACTGTTCCTTAAACAGTCTCCACATGTGCCCTTTCCATGGAACAATTGCTCCCAATCCAGGCTTCCCAATGCACATCTGATAGTATCATAGTTTCCTTTTCCCCAGTTAAATATCCTCCCATTGTGCCTGCTTCTCTCCTTCTCCATAGCTATGTAGAATGTGAGGCAGTTGTGGTCACTATCACCAAAATGCTCTCCCATCGCGAGATCTGACACCTGCCCCAGCTCATTGCCGAGCACCAAATCCAAAATGGTCTCTCCCCTCGTTGGCCTGTCAACGTACTGAGTTAGGAAACCCTCCTGGACACACCTTACAAAAACAGCTCCTTCTAAACCATCTGCTCGAAGGAGGTTCCAATCAATATTGGGAAAGTTAAAGTCACCCATTACAACAACCCTACTACATTCACACTTTTCCAAAATCTGCCGATCTATGCTTTCTTCAATCTCCCTGCTGCTATTGGGAGGCTGTAGTAAACCCCTAATGAGGTGACTGCTCCCTTACTGTTCCTAATTTCCACCCATACTGACTCAGTAGGCAGACCCTCCTCAACAATGGTAACTTCTGTAGCTGTGATACCCTCTCTGATTAGCAGTACTACACTCCCTCCTCTTTTTCCCCCCTCCCTATTCTTTTTAAATGTTCTAAACCCTGAAACATCCATAAACCATTCCCGCCCCTGAGAAACCCACGTCTCTGTTATGGCCACAACATCATAGCACCAGGTACTGATCCATGCTCTAAGCTTATCACTTTTATTCCTGATACTCCTTGCATTAAAGCAAATACACTTTAGCCGATCCCTTGGTTCTTTCCCAAGTAATTCCTTCCCACTGGCTGCACTACCTCTTGCTATTGCCTCATCTCCATCAACTCTCACCACCGGTATACAGCTCAGGTTCCCACCCCCCTGCCATACTAGTTTAAACCCTCCTGAACCACTCGAGCAAACCTTCCACCCAGGACATTAGTCCTCTTCCAGTTCAGATGCAACCCGTCCTTCTTGTACAGGTCCCACCTTCCCCAGAAAGCATCCCAATTAGCTACATACCTGAAGCCCTCCCGCCTACACCAGCTGCGCAGCCACGTGTTAAGCTGCGCCCGCTCCCTGTTCCTCGCCTCGCTATCTCGTGGCACCAGTAGTAAACCCAAGAACACTACTCTGTTCATCCTGCTCTGCAGCTTCCACCCTAACTCCCTGAAATCACTTCTTATACCCTCAATCCTTTTTCTGGCTATATCATTGGTGCCAATATGTAACACTGGCTGTTCGCCCTCCCCTTTCAGAATCTTATACTCCCGATCGGAGACGTCCCGGACCCTGGCACCAGGGAGGCAACATACCTTCCGGGAATCCCGATCCTGACCACAAAATCTCCTGTCAATTCTCCTAACAATCGAGTCTCCTACCACTAGCGCTTTTCTATTCTGCCCCCTTCCCTTCTGGGCCACAGTGTCAGGCTCAGTGTCAGAGAACTGACCACTATGGCTTTCCTCTGGTAGGTCATCCCCCCCCAAGCAGTATCCAAAACGATATACTTATTGCTGAGGGGAATGTCCACAGGGGATCCCTGCACGGTCTGTATGTCCCCTTTCCTCCCCCTGACTGTAACCCATCTATCCTTATACTGAGCCTCAGGAGTGACCAACTGCCGGTAGCTCCTCTCAATTACCCCCTCAGCCTCCCGAACGATCCGCAGTTCATCCAGTTCCAGCTCCAATTCCCTAACACGGTTTTCAAGGATCTGAAGTTGGGTGCACTTCCTTAGCTGCCTTGCTAATACATATAGTCACTTACTTTCCTTCCCGGCAGCCCCTCTGGTCCGTGTCACTTCCGCAGGAAAACACCTCTGGCCACTACCGGTAAGTAATTTTTAAAAAATCTCCCTTACCTTAGCTGTAGCCTTCCCAGTTCGCCTTACCTCCGCTGCTGCTCCCACTCAAAAAGGTCACTGGCGTCGAAGGGTAAGTACTTATACTCACTCCTTTCCTTCCCGGCAGCCCCTCTGGTCCGCGTCACTTCCGCAGCTGCTCCCACCCCTTCTGTGGAGGGAAAATACCTCTGGCCACTAGCGGTAAGTAATTTTTAAAAATCTCCCTTACCTTAGCTGTAGACAAGATTTATTTAAATTTTAAAATAGTCAGATCAGCACTGATTGGTCAAGGAGTGGTCATGGCTGTAAGCTACTTTATTGAGTTAAAAGTGGTGCAGTGTGTGCACATGACTTTTCAGTCGTCAAAGAATAAGGCCCCATGTATGCAGTACACACATGTGGGTGGCAAGGTGGCACAGTGGCTAGCACTGCTGCCTCACAGCACCAGAGACCTGGGTTCAATTCCCACCTCAGGCAACTAACTGTGTGGAGTTGGCACATTCTCCCTGTGTCTGTGTGGTTTTCCTCCAGGTGCTCCGGTTTCCTCCCACAATCCAAAAAAAAGTGCAGGTTAGGTGAATTGACCATGCTAAATTGCCCGTAGTGTTAGGTGAAGGGGTAAGTGTACGGGAATGGGTCTGGGTGGGTTGCATGTCGGTGTGGACTTGTTGGGCCGAAGGGCCTGTTTCCACACTGTAAGTAATCTAATCATGTACACCACACTATGAACTTGGCTGATAATCTTAAATTGGTTGTCAATGTAATTCTTTACATATTCAGTGCATTGATTATTTGTCAAATTTCCCAAGACTGAGCTATTCATCGGTGCATGCTAGCATTTAGCCAAGTTAAGGCGAAAAAGTGTTTTCATGCAACTATTTTAGTACCAATTTTAATGGTTATGTTCAACTTGTTGCAAGGGTTTTGACATTACATTGTTGACGTTGACCAGACAAATTCCTCTTTTTCCCAAAATCACCTTTCTCTGTTCCCTGGGAATTGGATTCACCATCTGCAGCTGAGATGAAACTGTCAATGTCATTTTGCATTAACTTGGAGCTTGGACAGCAACTGATTCAAAAAATTTCCCGTGCTGTAGAAATGAGAAACAACTTTCACCACTTTCCACATATGTCATTTGCTCCTTCTATTTCCCATGCAACAAAACATTTTGGTGGTCACAAACTGACTGCAGAGAATGCTCTACTGTCCTCTGTTAATCATGGTTCTTCACTGCCCAGCACCAATCTATTTTCTGGGATAAGTCACAAAATCAACTCTCCTCAAATGAGTTGAGTCAGCCATGCTTGAAGGGGTACATTTTAAGCAGCAGCTGTGGTTTAAACTAGTGGCATTCAGATCTCTGAGTCAAAAGGTTGTGAGTCCAGTTCTGGAGATTTGAGCACAAAATTCTCAGCTGACACCACAGGGAGCACTGCATTGTAACAAAGGCTATGCTTCAGATGGGATTTAAGCCAATAACTGCTCTGTTTTCTCAGATGGGTAAGTAAGTTCTTTTGGCACCACTTTGAAGATGGGAAGTTACACCTGATATCCTTCGCGATACTGATCCTGCAGTAAACAGCATTATAAAACAAATTATCATATTGTTGCTTGTGAGACCTTGTCTTGTGGAAATCAACTGCCAGCTTTCCTGAGGTCCCTGTGCTTCTAAAGTAAGTCAACGCCAACAAAGCATTTTGAACACACTCATGTGCAAGTCCTTTTCTCTAATTTTTTTTGTCTTTGCATTCCAGATTGACTCCTCCTTAATCCATGTATAAATTGATGTTCAATAATATTGTGTCCATTGACTATGAAAGCATAAAGCTGCTCTGAAAACAAAATCTCTTCCTCAGTCTAACTTGAGTCATCCTTACACTGATTTAATTTATTCGAGCCTTGAGGCAAAATGATCTTTCCTTTTTAAATTGTGACTGTGACTGATTTGTGTGCTGTCTCATTATAGTTCCATGGGATCACCTTTTGTTTTTTATCATATGATACAACTTAATAGGTTCACTTCCTGAGTAATATTCCTGTCAGCTAACATGAAATTAGGTCACTTTATCCAGTTGGGCCCAATTAATTAATTGAATGCTATTATAATGGGCCCACACAAATTTCTACCAACAATAGAGGAATAAGAGTGGGCAAGGAGAGGAAATCTTGCTCCAAGGCAGATTCAGAAGGGAATTCAATGTGTGTTGTGACAAAAAATGAAGCAGGGTATCATCTTTATCTCCTTTTTTGGTCATAGATAACTTTTTCCATTGAACCAATCCATTCTATGTACATATGCATTATACGAAGAGAGAAAATAGAAAAGAAACATTTGTACCACTTCATGGTCATTCTGCAGTTCAGCCACTAATGCTGCAGAGTTAAAAATCACACAGCATTAGATTATCGTCCAACAGGTTTAATTGGAAGCACTAGCTTTCGGAGCGCTGCTCCTTCATCAGGTGGTTGATGGAGAATCGCTCCGAAAGCTAGTGCTTCCAATGAAACCTGTTGGACAATAATCTGGTGTTGTGATTTTTAATTTTGTACACCCCAGTCCAACACCGGCATCTCCAAATCATAATGCTGTAATAGCTGCATGACTGTATGCAGTGAAGCTCTTGACCATTAGATCAGCAACGATGGGAACAGCAATGTTGTCTCCTGGTCTGAATGTCAAGGACATCCTGAGGCTCACTATTCACTGGAAATGCAACTGGACCAGCTATATAAACACTGAAGCTACCAAACATGCAGCTAGGTCTTGAGAACTCTATGGCAAGTAACTCCTTTCCTGGCTCCCCACAGGCAGAATGCTGGCCAGCAAACAATGGCTATGTTCCATTATTTAAAAAAAAAGAATTTGGAACTCTGCAAGCTGGGAGTATCACTCAATCTCTGTTGGTCATCCCACCCACTTGAGAGATATTTAACATCAGACAGAAAATGACTCCATACTTTGGGATTCCCCTGCTCAAGAGAGGATCAAAGTGTTATTTCTGGAGATGGTAACAGGAGATTATTCTGATTGGCTAAGGCAGCCTAGATCGAGATCGCTAACCTACCAGAATAAAAAAAGAACATTTGATTGTGCTCTAAAACACTCAAAACTGAAGCAGGCAGCAATGGTCATCAAATTACAGGTAGACAACTCTTTATCCAAAATCCTGGAATCTGAAAAGCTCTGAAATCCAAAGGTTTTCTTCTGAAGGTTTTTTTTCTTATTAGTAAGGTTGTTTAGCGTGCAAACAGTTAACCCAACTGGTGTGGCCCAGCACTTGCCGGTCTCAATTCTGTTGCAGGGCCTGTTTTACTCACTTAGCTGCTTGCTAAATTTTATTTTTAAAATTTCACCATCAAACTGTCACTTATTCTGAAATTCGAAAAATTCTGAATTCTTAAAACCAGCTGGTCCTGAGTATTTTGGATAAAGGACTGTGCAACTGTAGAGTAATTTGGAACATATTCTGATCACAGACAATCATGTTCAAGCAGTCAAGCATTGTAAAATGATCTCAGCTTGTGTAAATCTGTGTATGTAGGCATCTCAGCTTTAAATGCAGCATCCTACAGGTTATAATGAAAATAACAATAAACCTTACCACATATTCTCCTCAGTGGTCTCCCACATCACTTCCTTTTCAACTCGAATGCTCCCCTTCCTTCAGCTTAATGATTAGATCAGATTACTTACAGTGTGGAAACAGGCCCTTCAGCCCAACAAGTCCACACCGACCCTCCAAAGAGCAATCCACCCAGATCAATTCCCCTATATTTACCCCCTCACTTAACACTATGGGCAATTTAGCATGGCCAATTCACTTAACCTGCACATTTTTGGACTGTGGGAGGAAACCAGAGCACCCGGAGGAAACCCACGCAGACACGGGGAGAATGTGCAAACTCCACACTGACAGTTGCCTGAGGCAGGAAATGAACCCAGGTCTCTGGCATTGTGAGGCAGCAGTGCTAACCACTGTGCCACCCACTCCAGTGCATCTTTCTCAATCCTTCCAGGGTCAGTTGTGTGCTGATTCCACCAGGTGTGCCCATTCTGAAGGGTGCCCTCTGTGCTGACTGTACCCGGATGAACTGTGCCATGGTAACCAATTCTGTGGAAAACACAATTGACAATTTACCTCAGGGGCTGGAGGAGACAGTAAACAAACCATCAACAATGCAAATGTAGCAACACGAAGAAAGCAAGAAAAGGAGTGGAATTGCAGTTAAAAGTGCATAATGAAATGTGTATCATGAGAAAGGGAGGAAGCGTGAATTTGACTTTGTTGGGACAATCGTGGCAGAAGCAGCTACCTGTACTAACATGTTGTGTGATTGAGTACTGGGTAACTGTGCTTTGTTGCTGTTCAGCAAAATAATTTAACAAAGTATATCCACATGTCATACACCAAAATTAAGTTTTAAGTATGTCGGCTGAAATAACTCCATGGCAGGTGGTATCCCATCACCAAGTCTCCCTTTATTTACACGTGGAGAGTCCTTAACACTGATCCAGCTCCCACTGAGCCAGCTCTCAGATTGATCAGGATGTCTGACACTCCTGTTTTTATCTTTCAGACAGGGTTCACTGATTAACAGCCCCAATCATGGGATTCATATTCTATAAGGTACACCTGGCTGACCACATTGCAATCACTACACAGGCATTAGAGGGTGACACGGTGGCTCAGTGGTTAGCACTGCTGCCTCACAGCACCAGGGACCCAGGTTCGATTCCAACCTCAGGTGACTGTCTGTGTGGAGTTTGTGCATTCTCTCTGTGTCTGGCGTGGGTTTCCTCCGGGTGCTCCAGTTTCCTCCCACAGTCCAAAGATGTGCCGGTTCAGGTGAATTGGCCTGGCTAAATTGCCCACAGTGTTCATGGATGCCTAGGCTAGGTATATTAATCAAGGGACATGTAGAACAATAGAGTAGAGGTAATGGGTCTGGGTGGGATACTCTTTGGAGGGTCGGTGTGGACTTGTTGGGCCAAATGGCCTGTTTTCACACTGTCAGGATTCTATGATGATTATGGGATTAAATGCATTCCTATGGAAATCCAAGCTAAGGCAGATCGAACAGAGCCCTCCGAGCAGCAGAGAATGCTATCTGGAATGTGATTGAATAAGATGCATTGTGAAGACCCAAAGGTAATTGAAATGAAATGATCTAAAGCTTTAGATCACAGTCACATGATGAACCTAATTGGATGTGTATGCAATCAATAAATAATGCAATTGGTTTGCAGCAGTCAAGGTGGACTAAAGGTAACTGTATAATATCAATCAGTTTTCTCTTCGCTCAATGGATCACACTCTTGTATCATTTTCTCCCTTCTTTCAAACAATGTGTTGCTGAGAATTTGGGTGGCACGGTGGCACAGTGGTTAGCATTGCTGCCTCACAGCGCCAGAGATCCCGGTTCAATTCTTGCCTCAGGCGACTGACTGTGTGGAGTTTGCACATTCTCCTCGTGTCTGCGTGGGTTTCCTCCGGGTGCTCCAGTTTCCTCCCACAGTCCAAAAATGTGCAGGTTAGGTGAATTGGTCATGCTAAATTGCCCATTGTGTTAGGTGAAGAGGTAAATGTAGGGAATTGGGTCTGGGTGGGTTGCGCTTTGGAGGGTCGGTGTGGACTTGTTGGGTCGAAGGGCCTGTTTCCACACTGTAAGTAATATAATCTAATCTAAAAAATCGTGCTCCCCAGCAACCTAGCCAATAAACCTTTATGATCAGAATGGACCTGGGCATCAAGTGATTCCTTGATCATTGGAGTTCCCCTTTCGACCTGAAAGGAAAAATCTCTACTCATAAACAGGCTGAGCTTGAAAAACAAACAGGGAACAAAATCACAGGAAAACCACAAGGTGATGGTTTGAGGAGCAGGAGCGCTGATGATCCTGAGAAAAGCAGTCAGCAAAACATGGGTGAGTGTTTCTCCTGTATAGGCTTTAAGTAAAAATTGCTTGATAGTTTTTATTAAGTAATTTTTAAGAAATAAGATATAACATAAGAGCCCTGGTATATATTTATTATTGTCTGAACTGGAAAACAAAGTGTAGAAGGAGTAATGTAAGAGTAAGTCATAGCAGGGCATAATGCTCCTGTGAGACAGAGGAACTCTGGAACAGAGTGACTGGAGTCTCTGTATTTGTGTTCTCAACTGCAGCATCTTGAAATCCACATTTTGGATCTGGAACAGTGACTGGAATCACTGCAGAGTATCCTAAGACTGAGATCATCATTGTTAGCACGCATTGCAAGGTGGCCACATCAAAACAACAGGCAGAAAGGGAATGAGTAAACACCAGACAGAGTAATATCACTGGGCAGGTAGAGCAGGACTCCCCTTTATCCATCTTCCTCTCGAGCACAATTTCAGTTTTGATGCTGTTGGGAGAGATGATTTCTCGGGTAACTGCACTGAAAACCCAAGAGTGGCTCAGCAGCTTGGGATGTGGGAGAACTATGACTGGAAGATCAATAGTATTGGATGCATTGATGATAAGGGGAATGGATAGATGTTTCAGTGGTTACAGTCATTTGAACCAGAATGGCATGTTGCCACTGTAGTGTCAGGGTCAAAGGCGTTACTGAGTGGCTGCAGAATATTCTGAAAGGGAAGGGTGAATTGCCAGGGTCCATGGTCAGATTTGGAATCAACAGCTTAAGTCCAAAGAGGGATGAGATCCTACTCACTGGGTTTGCTATCTCCCCTTTTGCTGGGGAATATAGATCAAGGAGAAATGGCTTCAGTATAGAGGGTTGGCCATTTAGGACTGAGATAATGAGAATGTTATTCACTCAAAGAGTGATGAACTTGTAGAATCCTTTATAACATTAGATGGTGGAAGTGAGCACATTTGAGAGAGAAACATATTTCTAGATATGAATGACATTAAGAGGTACTGGGAGAGAGCAGAAGGATGGTGTTGAACTAGAGGATCAACCATGTTGATACTGAATTGTCAAGAAGGCTTGATGGGTCGAATGGCCTATTTTTGCTCCTGTTTCCTACATTTTCCATGAAAAATGGAAACTCACAAGTCTCCAACTCAACAAGATACTTTCAACAGTACCTTACACACCCACAGTGTCTATTACTCAGAAAGACAAGGACAGTGGATGCATTGTGACATTACCAACTACAAGTTCCTGTCCAAGCCTCACACCATCCTGACTTGGAACTATATCACTGTTCCTTGACTGTCACTGGATCAAATCCCTAGAAGTCTCTTCCTAACACTGCATAGCAACCTAGCCGCTCTCTTGAATGCCTGGAGATCAAGTTCCTGAACATTGGCAATCAACATTTCCCAGGACAAAAATAAGACTTACATCATCTCCACCACATACAGCTCACTATCTGTAACAACAGGGAGCTCTACAGGCTGCTGGTAGGAATCTCTGTAGCCAAGGGAGTGGGCTTGTCCAATATCCAGTCTTTGCGACATCTCAAAGCAACCAATCATCCCAGCTTTGTTTATAATGAAAAGGGCTGAGAGCTGGAAGTCAAAGCTACTCCATACTCTGGCATACTTTAAGCATGTCCTCCCCTGCATCAAGCTCCATCTATAATCATCTCCCCCCGGCCTTCCTTCCTCTCCAGTCTTACCTCATCAATCTCCATATTTCTATCCACACCATTCTTCCCCCATCTATCTTCTCTGTCCTACCTTCACTCCCAGGCCCCTCTGCCTTTCCAGATGCATGTTTCCTCCTGTCTCTTTTCCTCATCATCCACTAGTGTGCCTCACCTGCCAGACCAAACTAGAAACATTAGGTGCATGACTTCCAATTTCCACTTCTGGTTGTACTTTACCTGAACAAGAGGGGCTGAGGAGAGTTGGGGAGGGTTTGGAATCTGATGAAGAGAGCTGGAGTGGAGGACTAGAGATTGAACAATGGATTGTCTGAGTGCCAGAGGAGGTAGGATATGACAAGGCAGAGAGTGGGAGGGGTAACATAGTTTTAGACTGGAGTGGTGAGAGGGAAGACAGAGTATGGTGCTATAAGAAGCAAAGGGAGAAACAGAGGAGGAGTGGTGGGAAGGGAGTAGTCAAGGAGAAAAGATGGAAAAGTGGAGGGAAAGTGGGGGGGGGAGAATTATAATAATCTATCACAATATAAACAACGTATCATATTATAGCAACTAATTGTCATCATTATGAAAACCAAACTAACTAATATTAACAAAACTATAATGATCACTGCAATCACACTTAGAAAAAGCACATAGAATATCTGAGATTTGTCTGAATTTATCCTTTTCTTGTTAACAACTACAGCATGGGACTTGGAATTTTCTGATCTCAGTTTTCCTACTCTCCATCATTTCTAGGTTGATCGAGCTTTTGTTCCAGTTTATTATCTTTACAATTGATCTCCAATGATTTCAGTTGAATGCTCTTGAGTGTTTTACAGGAAAACAAATTTATACAACTGATGTGCTCTGAGGTCGACGAGATTTAATTTCATGGTCTTTGATTTCAATAGATCATGATGAGATGTCAAGTGATTACTGAATGAACATTTACTGAATGCTTTTGTTCACAGATCATCACTGACAACTGCGATCAAAACCTATTGGGTGAAGAATGATGTGAAATTTTCTGTTAGGGCCTGGAGGTCAGTGTCCATGCATGTTTCAAGAGAATCGGGATTGAACATCATAAGAGAATGAATGAACTCCTGCAGTCCTGCTCCTCAGATACTGCCTGACCTGCTGTGCTTTTCCAGCACCACTCTAATCTAGAGTCCTGCACTCTGTCAGGGTAACAGACATTGTGTGCTCAATGCTTTATACTCCATCTATTGCCACTTGTGCACTATCGTTAACTATAGCTACTAATGTTGGATGATCTGCATCACAATAGTATTGGCTTGCATCCATTTGTCAGGGTTCCTGGATTAAAAGGTGGAAGGAGCTACAAACTCAACACCATCAGGACACTGACTTAACATTTCAACTGGGAAACTGTGCATGTTTGATACCTTCCTTCCACAGGTTTACATTGGGCAGGACACAACCATAAAATCTGGCAAAGGTCAGAAAACCTCAGTGTATCTCAGCCACACACTTCATCCAATGCATTGCACCTCTGAGGAAAGGTCATTGGACTTGAAACACAAACTCTACCTCCTCTCCACAGGTGCTGCCGAGTTTCTCCATCAATTTTTGGATTTGTTTTGTATAATGCTTCATTGTTTCACACCTAGATTAGATTAGATTAGATTCCCCTACAGTGTGGAAACAGTCCCTTTGGCCCAACAAGTCCACACTGATCCTTCAAAGACTAACCCACCCAAATCCATTTCCCTCTGACTAATGCACCTAGCACTACGGGCAATTTAGCATGGCCAATTCACCTGACCTGCACATTTTTGGACTGTGGGAGGAAACCAAAGCACCCAGAAAAACCCCACACCGACACGGGGAGAATGTGCAAACTCCACACAGTTAGTTGCCCGAGGCTGGAATTGAACCTAGGACCCTGGTGCTGTGAGGCAGTAATGCTAACCACTGAGCTGCTGATACACCACTACTGTAATTACCTACTGTAATTCTTTGACACACAGAAGCAACATTCATTCAGAATCGTTCATACCCCAAATGCCCAAAGCATGAAAGCATGAAAGTTTTAACATGAAAGCAGATATTCAGGGTAATAGGAATGACCATTTTATGGTGTACCTTTGAATGCGGGGAAAGTACTTATGTAACGATGAGCACTCTCTTAAAGTTTTGGTCCTTCAGCAAGAGAAGAATGAGCACAATAAATGTGCCAAGCAGAGGTTTGACTTTCAGAGCAGTGTGGGAAAAAAGATCCTTGTTAAACCCAGCAGAGAGGATGAGCCTTTGGACTTGGCAATTCATGAGCTAATGGAGATCCACAAGCAAGCAGGGCAAAGATGCCGAAGATCACATGTAGGCTGGAGTAACTGCCCAAGTTCTGTTACTGAGACTCTGACATTTGAGCTGGGTGGGAGCTGTCACATAGCCTCAGTATCTACCAGAACAGTCAGTATCTACCAGATATGCACAGGACCCTTCCCTCCATTTCTCAAGCCTTGGATGTATTCAGTCCCTAGTGAGGCAAGATGGGATTGAGACACCTCAACCTCTGTCCAGGTGCTGTATCTCCTCAAGTGGTAAAACAGCTGACAGGGAGGTACAGCAGTGACCAGTAGCCCAGGCATTGCCATCTTAGAACACTCAAGAGAGCACCTGCCTCTCTGGCTGCCCTCTCCCGGTGACCTGATCACTGGTTAGTTGTGCCTTCATTTGTGCAGGAGACCATTAACAGGGTGGAACCTCCTAGGTCCTGGATCACCAGCAGTCACCTGCCAAAGTTACGTAGGGTGAGCCTCCAGAGCAGTCAGTGGGCTTCCTTATGCTCAGCTGTAGCAACCAAAGTAGTACCTGTCTGTAAAGGTAGGAAAGACAGATTACAGAACCTTAAGCTCAATGAAGTTAACAGCAGTTTGACTCTTTGGTCCTTGATGAATAGGTGTGCTTGATGTACAAATAGGTGTGCTTTCCTGAGAAAAGCATATGTGAACTCATTGTTGTCGGTAAATCATCACAAAGTTGTGTTAATTTGGCTGCTTATTAATAACTCTCACATGCAACTAAGTACTGAGACAATAATTTAAACTTGATTGCGTGTCACAATCAAAATTAAGAACCCTCAAGTAAGCAAGTAAAAGCTTCACAACCCAACTTGGCCATTACCTGATTAATGGTGGAATCTGGCCAGGATTTCAACCAACAGTGGGTTTTCTCTGGAAGTGTCCAGGGTTCAATCCTTATACAAAGCTGTTCTCCACAGTTCTGCTAAAAGGGGAGTGCTGATGTTTGATTCGTATACGAATTATCATCCTTCAATCTATGAGGTAATCTATTGCTTATTTCTTTGGAACCCTTTCATCCAAATTAATGCAAATATGCACCTTGCATTCTTACCAGAAATAGCTCATTTTGGTCTTTCTTACATTTGGCCTTAAGTGTCAGTATGAAGACACAGCTTTCTTGTGATTACCTCCTTAAATTTTTCTGTGGGGTAATCCTTATTCCGTGTGGCAATAAAGCAGGTGTCAAAGCAGTTTTCTTCACTTACTGTTAGCCCAGACCGAGCTAATTGCATTCAATTCTTGTAAAAGTTTGTCCTTGTCTGTAATAGGTTATTCCAGACAGAATTATTGCTGCATGTAACAGTTTATCATTTGTTGAATTGTTCAATCCATGATCAGTTACTAAAATTATGAAGTCTTTAATACCACAGTCCCTCTTCTTTGTTGATTTTTTTTAAAAAATATGCCTTGAATGTCCTGCTGAACCTTATCATGTAACCTGTGTGCCTTTCTCAAAATCTCTTTACTTTCTTACAATTGTTGCCTCAGCAGGGTAATATGGACCTCATATTTTTATTGAACAGAACATAACAATTTTTCTAGCTGGATCAGTCAGTTCAAAAGTTAGATCTTCTCCATCTGATGTTAACCAATTCCTTTGTTCCTATGCATTTGGGCATTTGAATATGAATGCAAAATGTTCTATCAATGATGGGACAAGGCAGGATGTGATAATACTATTCTTTTAAAGATGTTATGATACAGAATTCTCCACTTCCCTGCAGATCCAACTCTGACTATGTTGTCTCGAGTAGTACTTGAAATTTTGAGGGTACAATTAACCGTTTCATTACTGCTGGACTCAAAACCACATGTGGCTTGTCCAGTTATGCAAATTGGATAGGGACAAACAATAGTTTTATCAGTCTGTTGGCATTCCTTAAGTGCTTTCACTACAAGATTCTGGTATTGAGACTGGCTGTAATGTAATGAGGGGTACTTCGGGTTCCAAGAGATCAATTGTGTTAGGGGATTCTCTAGCCCGAGGTTTAGATAGATGTTTCTGTGGCCAGCAGTGTAAAAGCAGAATGGGGTTGTTTCCCTGGTGCCAGGATCAAGGATGTCTCAGAGAGGGTGCAGAATGTTCTCATGGAGGAGAGAGTCCAGCAGGAGGTCATTGTCCACATTGGAGCCAACGATATTGGAAGGGAAAAGGTTGAGATTCTGAAGGGAGATTACAGAGAGTTAGGCAGAAATTTAAAAAGGATGTCCTCGAGAGTAGTAATATCTGGATTACTCCCAGTGCTACGAGCTAGTGAGGGCAGGAATAGGAGGATAGAGTAGATGAATGCATGGCTGAGGAGCTGGTGTATGGGAGAAGATCCACATTTTTGGATCATTGGAATCTCTTTTGGGGTAGAAGTGGCCTGTACAAGAAGGACGGATTGCACTTAAATTGGAAGGGGACTAATATACTGGCAGGGAAATTTTCTTGTGCTGCTCGGGAGGATTTAAGCTAGTAAGATGGGGGAGTGGGACCCAGGGAGATAGTGAGTAAAGAGACCAATCTGAGACTGACACAGTTGAGAACAGAAGCGAGTCAAACAATCAGGGCAGTCAGGGACAAGGTAGGACTAATAAATTAAATGCATTTATTTCAATGCAAGAGGCCTAAGAGGGAAGGCAGATGAGATAGCTTTGGCAAGTAGAATTAAGGAGAATCCAAAGGGTTTTTACAAATATGTTAAAGACAAAAGGGTAACTAGGGAGAAAATAGGGCCCCTCAAAGATTAGCAAGGCAGTCTTTGTGTGGAGCCGCAGAAAATGGGGGAGATACTAATCGAGTATGTTGCATCAGTATTTACTGTGAAAGAGGATATGGAAGATAAAGCCTGTAGGGAAATAGATGGTGAGACCTTGTGACAAAATGTCCAAATACAGAGGAGGAAGTGCTAGATGTCGTGAAAAGCATAAAAATGGATAAATCACCAGCACCTGATCAGGTGTACCATGGAACTCTGTGGGAAGCTAGAGAAGTGATTGCTGGGCCTATTGATGAGATATTTGTATCATCAATAGTCACAGGTGAGGTGCCGGAAGACTGGAGGTTGGTTAAAGTGGTGCCACTGTTTAAGAAGGGTGGTAAGGACAAGCCAGGGAACTATAGACCAGTGAGCCTGACCTCAGTGGTGGGCAAGTTGTTGGAGGGAATCCTGAGGGACAGGATGTACATGTATTTAGAAAGGCAAGTTCTGATTAGGGATAGTCAACATGGCTTTGTGCATGGGAAATCATGTCTCACAAACTTGATTGAGTTTTTTGAGGAAGTAACAAAGAGGATTGATGAGGGCAGAGTGGTAGATGTGATCTATAGGGACTTCAGTATGGCGTTCGACAAGGTTCCCCATGGGAGACTGATTAGCGAGGTTCGATCTCATGGAATACAGGGAGAACTAGCCATTTGGATACACAACTGGCTCAAGGTAAGAAGACAGAGGGTTGTGGAAGGCTGTTTTTCAAACTGGAGGTCTGTGACCAGTGGAGTGCCACAAGGATCGGTGTTGGGTCCTCTACGTTTTGTCATTTACATAAACGATTTGGATGTGAGATTAAGAGGTACAGTTAGGAAGTTTGCAGATGACATCAAAATTGGAGGTGTAGTGTACAGCGAAGAGAGTTACCTCAGATTACAACAGGATCTGGACCAGATGGGCCAATGGGCAGAGAAGTGACAGGAAAAGATTTACAAGGATTCAGAAAAGATTTACAAGGATGTTGCCAGTGTTGGAGGATTTGAGTTACAGGGAGAGGCTCAACAGGCTGGGGCTGTTTTCCCTGGAGCGTCGGAGGCTGAGCGGTGACTTTATAGAGGTTTATAAAATCATGAGGGGAATGGATAGGATAAATAGACAAAGTGTTTTCCCTGGGGTCCGGTGGTCCAGAACTAGAGGGCATAGGTTTAGGGTGAGATGGTCAATGATATAAAAGCGACCTAAGGGGTAAAGTTTTGACTTAGAGGATGGTAGGTGTATGGAATGAGCTGCGGATAGGATAAATAGGCAAAGTTTTTTCCCTGGGGTCGGGGAGTCCAGAACTAGAGGGCAGAGATTTAGGTGAGAGGGGAAAGATATAAAAGAGACCCACGGGGCAACTTTTCACACAGAGGGTGGTACGTGTATGGAATGAGCTGCCAGGGGAAGTGGTGGAGGTTGGTTCAATTGCAAAATTTAGAGGCATTTTGATGGGTATATGAATAGGAAGGGTTTGGACGGATATGGGCTGAGTGCTGACAGGTGGGACTAGATTGAGTTGGGATATCTGGTTGGCATGGGCGGGTTGGACCGAAGAGTCTGTTTCCATGCTGTAAATTTCTATGACTCTATGACACTAAGTCTTCCCCCACTTTTCTACCACATAAGGTAGTACCTCCTTAACTCTCATCCGGATGGTGTTTTGGATCACTCCAATATTTTGTGCTGCTGTAACGTTTAATGGTTTGTCATGTTTAGATATAACAGATACTCCTAACTCATGACCTATTCCCTTCCCTCTCATTTAGGAATCGTTAGCCAATACTTTTGTTAATTTATTTAGCTCACAGGTAGAGATTTTACATAAAGTTCCCATTCCATCAGCTAACTTCCTGATGAAGGGCTTTTGCCCGAAACGTCGATTTCGAAGCTCCTCGGATGCTGCCTGAATTGCTGTGCTCTTCCAGCACCACTGATCCAGAATCTAACTTCTTCAATGTACTATCATTCACCCCTGTGGGTACTTCCTCCTTTTTCATTTGATTTACATTTTCTTGGTACCGACCCAACATGCAAGTGCCATATTGACTGCACAAGGTTACATTTATTTGATGTTGATCGGTGCTTTTTGCTTGTATTTGAAGAGGCAAGGACTGATCAGCGATAGTCTACATGGCTTTGTGTATGAGAAATTGTGTCTCACTAACTTGATTGAGCTTTTGAAAAGGCAATAAAATCATTGATGAGGGCAGAATGGTGGGTGCTGACTACATGGACTTTGGCAAAGCATTCAACAAGTTTCCACGTAGTAGACTGGTTAGCAAAATCAGTTCCCATGGAATCCTGGCAGAGCTAGCCAATTGGATAAAAAGTTGGCTTGAAGGTAGGAGACAGAGGACGGTGGTGGATGGCTATTTTTTGAATTGGATGCCTATGACAAATGGTGTGCTGCAAGGATCAGTGCTGGTTCCACTGCTTTTTGTAATTTATATAAATGGTTTGGATGTGGATATTGGAGGAATGGTCAGTAAGTTTGCACATGACACCAAAATTGATAGTTTAATGGACAATGAAGAAGGTTATTTCAGAGTTCAACGGGACCTTAATCAGATGGTTCATGGGCTGAGGAATAGCAGATGAAGTTTAATTTAGATAAATGTGAGGTGTTTGAAAAGGCAAATCAGGCAAAATTTATACACTTAATGGTAGTTTCCTGGGGAGTGTTGCCAAACAAAGAGACCTTGGGATGCATGTTTATAATTCTTTGAACATAGAATCAGAGGTAGATGGGGTAGTGAAAAAGGATTTGATATGCTTGCCTTTATTGGTACAGGAGTTCAGAGGTCACATTGCCGCTGCATAGGACATTGGTTAGGCCACTTTTAGAATGCTGCCTTCAATTCTGGTCTCCCTGCTATAGGAAAGATGTTAGACATTCCTATTTATTCAAAACTTTACCCATATTTCACATAACTATCCCTCTGCTAGGTCCTCCTTTTCCAATAGGAGGCTCTACAGGGCTTTCAGTCACTTCTGATGTAAGTGCCAGTGTGATTTGAAGTTGTGTGCACACCATCAGCATTAATGTGTTTGACTTCCCATGTCGTATATCCAATTAATGCTTGAAGTAGCCGGCAGATGCTTCTCCCACTGCTGTCAGTCTACTCATATCAGTGTTTGGTTCTATATACCCACCATGTCCACTTCCACTGAGCAATGGATCCTGACTGTTGGCTCTGTACACACTTGCAAAAGCCAAACCAGCAATACAATCCCTATGATCAGCTTCATCATTTATCTGAAGTTCATCAACGAAAGATCAAGATAGTTCCTGTTCTGATTTATGGTTTTTCAGATCGCACAGAGCTTTCCTTTGAATTTTGATTTTCCAAAATTAGTACTTAACAGGCTTGTTGTCTGCAAAACATTCTATTCAGACACTCAATCAATTTATTACCGTAAAATCAAATTAACCCGGGAGCTCTTACTTTATCAAACAAATGGCTACAGTTCAAATTTAGTTTTATTTTTTATTCTCTCTCTCTCCCTCTAGATTTTATCAAAGAGATATGGGAATCATTCGGATTTGGGGCCCAGCTTTCATGCAATTTCAGTCTAAGTCTAAGGTGTAACAGAAAAGCACACCACACCCCTCTGACGCTCAGAGAGCTAAATCTCAATCCTTTTCTGGCTGACTCGCGAGTTTACCTCCCCACCTTTCATTAACCGAGGTTTAAATTCTTTGTGTTTTTTTGTCTCACATTTCAAACAACCTGGTGGCACAGTAGCTCAGTGGTTAGCACTGCTGCCTCACATCACCAGCGACCAAGATATAATTCAAGCCGTGGGTGACTGACTATGTAGAGTTTGAACATGCCTTCTTTATCTGCTTGGGTTTCCTCTGGTTACTCTGGTTTCCTTCACAGCCCAAAGATATGCAGGTTAGGTGGGTTGGTGATGGGGAATGCAGAGTTACAGGGATTGGGTCAGGATGAGGTGCTCTTTGAACGGTCAGTTCGGACTTGTTGGGCCAAATGGCCTGCTACTACACTTTAGGGTTTCTATGATTCCATGAATTGCCTGTATTCTCATTTTTATTTTTATTTTGGACTTGTACAAGACTGGTATAGGTGGATAGGCAGACCTTTTGGAATGGGGATAAGGAGAAACTTCTTCAGGCAGAGAGTGGTGAATCTATGGAATTCACTGCCACAGAAAGCTGAGTACATTTAGGACTGAGATAGATAGGTTCTTGAGTATCAAGGAGATCAAGGGCTATGGTGAGAAAGCGGGAGAATGGGATTGAGAAACTTATTAGCCATGATTGAATGGCAGGTAGAGATTCGATGGGCTGAATGGCCTAATTTTTGCTCCTATGTCTTATGGAAACCTTTATCCATGTTTAGCAAAGGGGTACTGGTGTTGGGATTATAATCCTATCTCCTGCCCTGAATTGAGCAGCATATGACTGCATCCTGATCGAATCCCCAATCAGGGTCACTCTTTTCATCCCTTAATTTTTGACCGGGTCCCAAAGCACAGAGAAACTCTGGGGTGGGGGGGGGGGGAGGGGGGGCTGGAAAGATGTAACTTTAAGACATCAATTTCTGATTGGCATTTGGAATCATCAACATTCTGCACTTGTTGCTCAAGTTGTGTTTGATGCAGTGCTTTAAATGCTGCCTAGAGATCTTTACATTTACTATCCAGTTCCTGAGTCTTGATCTGTGACTATCTCCGTGCCCTTTCAGCATCTCTGTTCACTATCTCAAATTGACTTTGATCATTTGAGAGGTAAACTATCTTCTGGTGATTGACAAGCTTGAGGGATTTAACCTTTCCCTTTAACTTTGTTTCTCAACTACAAAACAGCCCTATCCTGACTGACAACCTCTCGGGTATCAAGTTTCTCTTTTAACTTTCCATTCAACTTCTGACTTTAACTCACTTATCTCAACATTTCAGTACTTTGATGCATATTTCACGTCTCTACAAAAAGGCAATAAATTCCCATCAGTCCATCCTCTTTGGGTGCATGCTTTTCCCACAAACTTCCTGACTTACTCAAACAAGTAATGTGGTGCCCAGGGGCTTGTAACACCACCACCTTCCCAATACTCTATCCACTTCAGTAACTTATTCTTCAAATATTCCTTAATCAAGTTCTCCCATTCAGATTGTCTGTCATACTTTCAAAGCTAATCCAATGCCAAATTCAGTAATCGAAAATATTTAAGTGTTCTGATTACATTTGAAAATTTGTTGACTCTATCCTCATCCACCAACGTGAATTCCTGACCGTCATGTGGGCAGCTACCTTGTTGATTTGAATTCAAGCAAGATTTCTGAGAATACAAAGATGGCAAGTTCAACTTCAGAGCAATCTAAAGTCACTCCTTATCGAAGCCCACCCAGGGACACCAATTGTTTTGGGTAAATCAAGTTACCTCTAATTTAGTTGCTTATGAAGAGATTGCACAGACAATCAAGTGCTGAAACAATGAGTTAAACTTTATTGCATGTAGCAACCAAAATAAAACCTCTCAAGTATAAGCCTCACAACCTAAATTGGCTACTATCTGATTAATGGTGGAATCTGGCTAGGATTTCAACCAACAGTAGTCTGTCTCTGGAAGTGTCCAGGGTTTGATCCTTATGCAATGTTGTTTTCCGGAGTTCTGTTAAAGGGGAAGTTCTGGTGTCCAATTCTGATACAAATTTTCACCCTTCAGTTTATCAGGTAAAATATTGATTATTTCTTTAGAGTCCTTTCATCCAAATTACTGCAAGAAGGAGCTTCTTTTATCCCTTGTTACATTTGGCCTTACCAGTCTGTATGAAGACATATCTTTCATGTGAATTTCTTCTTCAATTCTTCTGCAGGGCAATACTTGTCCTTTGTAGCAATAATGCAGATGTCAAAGCAATTTTGTTCACTCATTGTTTGCCCAGACTGAGCTAATTGCTTTCAATTCTTGCGTAAGTTTGTCCTTGCCTGGAATAGGTTATTCAGGCAGAGTTATTGCTGTATGTAACAGTTCATGTTTTGTTGATTTGTTCAATTCATGAACAATTATTAAAGTTCTGAAGTCTATAATATCACATCAGAAATCCACTTGCAGGTAGCCAATTGGGAGATGCCACCCAAGTCCTCCGTTGAGGTTTGAGGAGACAGTGGTGAGGAGCTCAATGCTGCTGTGATCTTGAGCAACACAGGCCCAATGCTTCCTCCTCAGATGTGGAGGAGCCGGTGTTGGACAAGGATGGACAAAGCTAGAAATCATACAACACCAGGTTAGTGCTTCCAAATAAACCTGGTAGACTCTCCCCTGGTGTTGTGCGATTGTTAACTTCCTCTCCAGATGTCTGATTACAAATCCCCCTGTGGGGGCCAGCAGGTATGGGTGACAGTATCATCATTCTGCAAGATGCCACCAGGACTTAAATTCACTTACCTACAGGTAGTTACAAAGGCTTGTTACACACTCTCATGGTACACTGCTGGAAGGTACTGATGATCATGGTCCTCCTATTCATGTGCCTCAGTTTCTAGTGATTTTGCCACTGCACCATTCCTTTATTTCTCCTCCCTTCCCTGTAGGTGCAGCAAAGCCTGTACAATAGTCGGATTTAGCTGGCTAAACTATCTTGTATTAACACAAGGATCTGTGAACAAACAGCAAGAAGAAAATGTCTAGTTATCCCTTTCAGAATTTTCTCATGTCAGCACAAATATTGGGCCCATATTAAGCTGCTGAGTAAAAGCCTACCTTGCAACCAGTTCAATATAATGTTGCCCATCCATGACCCATGACTGTTTTCTATCTTTCTCATTGGTACAAATGCAAGGAATTTGTAGTCTTGAGCATTATAATGTATAGCTCCCTCTGACTCATGGTGTCCTTCATTATCCACTTTGACACTATTCTGCAACCTTAGAATGAAGGATAGGTCTAACAGCTACATCCCCATGTCCTTCACATTCAGATGCCAGAGCCATATTCCCCTCCCCTCCCTTGTCAGTCTCGCGCAGGGACCATTCCCTCTGTGATGTCTTGGTCCAGTTCTCCTTCACTCCCAACACTCTCCCAGTGCTCCATGACACCTTCCCCAGCAATGACAGAAGGTGTAACGCCTGTCCGTTTACCTCCTCCCTCCTCAGTATCCAAGGGCCCAATCATGCCTTCCAGGTGAAGCAGCGCTTGATGTGCACTGCACTCAATCCAGTTGACTGCATTCGCTGCTCACAATGTGGTCTCCTCTACGTTGGGGAAACAAAACATAGGCTGGGTGACCAATTCACAGAACACCTACGCTCTGTCTGCAAAACAGACCCTGAGCTTCCAGTTGCCTGCCACTTTAACACACCACCCTGTTCCCTGGCCAACACCTCTGTCTCAGGTTTGCTGCAGTGCTCCAGTGAAGCTAGGTACAAGCTAGAATAGCAGCACCTCATTTTCCACTTGAGATCTCTACAGTCTTCTGGACTCAAATTCGAGTTCAACCATTTTAGGGTTTGAGGTCCCTTCTCCCTTATCCTTACTCCGACCCACACACACCAGGCCTTGTTATCACTTTGTCTGCCAATACACACAGCCTATTATTTTGTTTAAATATATTTTTATTGAAAAATAGATTTTTTAAATATTACAACAAACACAAAACAATGCAATTCAAAACAATACAAAGAAAAACACCAAAAAAAGTGTAAATAATCCAAACCGACCTCATGTACAAATTATAAATATGTAAGAAAAAATATAAAAATACTCCAACTAACTACTTAGCTAAATAAATAATAACAAATAACAAATTAATAAATAATAATAATACAGCTAAGTTAAACAAAACACTAACTCTCAAATATCGAGAGCATTAATTTTCACATATTCATACGTTCACAGTTTCCCCTCACTAGATATTAGTCTAATAAAGCATAATCGTTCCAGCTATATAAAAGCCCTTATTAGTGTGGCGGATGAATCTGTGTCCAAGTATTCCAAAAGGCTGCAATGTCTTCTAGAAATTCTCAGTTTTGTAGTGTACCATACTCGTGAGAAAATCCAAGGGGATATGCTCCATAACAATCTTACGCCAACCTGACAGGCCCAGGGGATTTTTGGATACCCAACCTAACAAGATATTCTTTCTTGCGCAGAAAGTGAGGATGTTGACAATTTTTTTTCTTACGCGCATCTACAGGAACACACTAGGCAGGCCAAGAAGAAGAGAGATCCAGTCTTTCTCCACCCTTACACCCAAAATCCTCTCCACTGCACTCACCACAGCGCTACAATATGTTTGAAGCCTCCCATAAGACCTGACACAATGGGTAAGAGTGCCTGAACTAACTTTACAGTTGGGGCATGTTGAAGATACTCCTGGTTTAAATTTTGACATATGATCTAGAGCCAAGTGGACCCTGTGGCGAATCTTCCACTGTAAAGCATGGGTCCTATTACAAATTGATATCTTTCTTGCATTTTTCCAAATATCTTCCCAAGCCTCTGAGGCGACCTCAACACCTAGATCACTCTCCCACATCCTGTAGAGTCAATCAAACTCATCTGAGGGGGTAACCCCCTCCTCCCCCTCCCCCCAGCTGACAATATAAAGTGCTGACAGAAATTGTACTCTGAGCACTGAGCACCTCCTCTCTGTGTCGGATTTGTGGGGATCAGTCAAAAGTGAGTCTTTTTTTGAATAAAATCCCTAACTTAAAAAAAACGAAAGAGGTCCATGCTAGATAGCTCATATGCTCGTGCTCACTGATCAAAAGACATCATTGTGCCTCCCTCAAATAAATCACTCATGCAAGACACACTTTTAGCTGCCCAGTGTTTGAATCCTGAATCTATCATCCCCGGTTGAAAACACAGCATACCCACTATAGACGTAAGGAAAGATGTTTGTCAATACTGCCTTCCCTCTGCAGAATTGCCCTCCATGCTTTAACAGTACTGATAACTATTGGGTTATGGCAATATTCCTAACTGTCCTCATATTGTCCAAGCTAGTAAGGGGGCACTTTTCCTGAGAGATTTCGATATCTAACCATATTGAAAGAGGGTCCCCACAAGCCCAATCACTCGTGTAAGATAAAGCGAGCTTAGTTGATAGTTTTTAATGTCTGTTAGATCCACTCCCTCTAGTCTGTGAGGCAATTGCAGTTTAGCTAAATTAATGAGGGGCCACTTACGATGCCAAATAAAGGAGCTGAACCAGCCATTCAGTCTCCTGAATGTTTGCTTATTGAAGATCAGGGGAGTATCCATATAGGATACAACAAACAGGGGAGAATATTCATCTTAATAAGAGCTATCCAACCTAACCATAAGACCGGAAGCACTTCCCATCTTTGAAGTCTTGTTTGATTTTGTTAAATAATTGAACAAAATTAGCTTTAAACAACCAATCAAGAACAGGAGTGATGTATCTGCCCAAAAATATAAAAACCCCTTGTGGCCACATAAATGGAATTTGAGATGCATCCTCAAGACCTAGGACCTTTGTAAGACCACCCATAGGCATAGCTTCTGATTTTGCAAAATTGACCTTGTACCCCGAAAAGGTGCCAAACAGGTTGATGTATTGTATCAGGTGAGGCACTGAAACTGCCGGGTTTGACAAAAAAAATGAGGGCATTATCTGCACACAATTAAATCTTATGTAATTCTGACCAATCTGGAGCCAATATATTAGGATTCCTACAAATGGCCTCTGCCAATGGTTCAATCACCAACATGAATGGCAGTGGTGGAAGGGGACCTGCTGGCTGCTGCTAAAAATGTTAAAATTGCTGGATCACGCCTCATTGGTGATGACCGCAGTGAGTGGGTTACTGTAGAGAACCTTTACCCGACTTATAAACGCTTTGCCCAAGCCAAACTGCTCTAGAGTACAAAAAAGGTACGGCCACTCAACTTGATCAAATGCCTTCTCTGCATCTAGAGAAATCATCAATCCCTGCATTGGCTATTGTTGACCAGCTTGAGTTACATTAAGCAGCCTCCTAACATTATTGGAGGATAGTGGGCTAGTGTAGGTTAGGTGGGCTTGGATCGGCGCAACATCGAGGGCCAAAGGGTCTGTACTGCGCTGTATTTTTCTATGTTCTATGTTCTATGTTCTATCTGTGACCCTTTATGAAGCCCGTCTGGTCCTCTTTAACAATAGAAGGTAACACAGTTTCCAGCCTTAATGCAAGAGTCTTAGAGAGGATTTTAAAGTCAACGCTTAAGAGTGAAATGGGTGATTAAGAAGCACAGTCCTCCGGGACCTTCCCTTTTTTAAGAATAAGTGAACTATTGGCCTCTCTTAGAGATGGCGGGAGACCCTCATGACTATGAGTCATTAAACATGTCGAGAATCGGGCTTGACAATATGTTTATAAAATCTGTCAGGACTGGGTGCCTTTCCACTCTGTAGCTGCTTCACAGCCTCCTGCACCTCTTGTTCTGATAAGAGGGCATTGAGAAAAGACTCTTGCTTGGGAGTCACACCCAGAAGCCCTAGACCCTTGAGAAAGGATTCCTCACAACCCTCAGATTGATATAATTCAGAGTAAAACCTCTGGAATGCCACATTAATCTTTTTAGAATCACATGTTAGGTTCCCAGACCCTTCCCTAATCGACATAATAACTTGAGGGGCACTCCTTTTCCTGGCGAGATATGCTAGGTACTTGCCTGGCTTGTCACCATGCTCATATAACCTTTGCTTTGTGAAGGTAAGCTCTTTCTTTGCTGTTAGCGTGAGCACGGAATACAATGCAGACCATAGCACCATAGTCTTCTGTAGCTTGACCAACGAGGGCTTGTCAAAGTAAGCCTTCTCAGCTGCCTTAATCCGAGCTTCAAGGAGACGTTGCTGCTCACCATTCTGCCACTTCCTACTGACAGAGTCGGAAATACCTAACTTCCTGGCATAGGCTTTGGCAGTTTCCCAAGGGACAGACGATCTACTAACCAAGCCTGAGTTAATGTCTAGAAGCGCCCTAAATTCCTGAGAAAACTACTCCACAAACTTATTATCCTTAAGGATAAACGGACCCATTCACCAGTGCCTTGTGCCCACTATAGCTTCCTTAATGTTAACCAACAGATACACTGGAGTGTGATCGGAGATGGTAATATTATCAATTATACAAGATGCCACCAAGTCCAGGGTTATCATGGGGGGTCAGAAAAAAATCAATGCTGGTGTGACATCTATGTGGATTGGAAAAAAGCATAAAGTAGCCTGTAGGGTGGAGATGCCTTCAGACGTCCATCAACCCTAACTTCACACTCAGATCTACTAATTGTTTAGTTTGTACAGAGGGTATCAGCGGGCGGCTTTGGGCAGGTCTACTGTGAGATCCATAAGACAATTAAAATCTCCCCCTATAATGATATGCTGGGACTTCGATTTAGGGAACACATCTATCCAGAAATTTGAGGGGATGGGCCAGATGGCAATAAACATTTAAAACACCATATTTTTCCCTGTTTATCCAGGTTTTATGGATTACAAACTTCCCATGTGTGTCTTTAACACACTCTAGTAATTTAAATGGGAGATTTCTCCGAACCAATATAACTACTCCCCTACTTCTGATAATAAAAAATGAAAAATAAACCCAATCAAAGCCTTTCTGCTATAGTTTCAAATGCTCATCCAAATATCATACAAGTATGTCTCCTGTGAAAAAAACAAAATCCACTTTTTCCTTTCTAAAACTCAAGAGTACCTTTTTCCTCTTCATTGTTGAGTGACTCCCCTTGATGTTCCAGGTGCACCATTTAATCAAGTCATTAGCCATAACCTTATGCAGTAACATTTAGATTCCAGAGAGGAGGAACTTGAACCACAAATTGCTGAGCCATAGTGTCGCAAGATCCATCAAACATACAAACTACATAAACTAAACCCACTGCAGTTAACAAACCTACAAAGCTGTCAAAGACTATATACAACAAACACCAAAAAACAAACCAACATATAAAACGTCAATGGCACGGAAAAGGGGAACTCACCTCCTGCCCTAGGCGACATCTATACATCCCAAAACCCAACTTCCCATCCCGCTGCCAATACTGCAGCCAGGGTATTTAAATACCCTTAACCAGGCATAAACTGCCCATAAGTAAGCATCTATTCATCCCAAACATTTCCCCTCTTCCTAGCTAGAACGCACCACAAACACAAGCAGGAAAGAAAGAAAATACACGATGGAATAACAATGTGAATAATGACATTTTGAAAAAAAGGTCAATACCTCACCCACCCTTTGGTATAGCTTGACTTAGAAATTGAAAGTATATTAGTGTTTGTACTTGTGTTATTTTTATTTGTAAGCTTATAAAAACATGTTAAATTTTCAATAAAAATATCTATTAAAAAAAAGAAATTGAAAGGAAACATCCCAACCGTCCCCAAGCATTGTTTACACCAGATTATTACCAATAAAAAAAGGAAAAGAAAGTCCCTACCAAACTTTCTCTTTTTCTTTAAAGAAAAGTAGAGACATACCCAAACAACACGACTATTTGTACATGCTAAATTGGTCAGATTCAGTTAATTTGTACACAAAGTCTCTTGTCTTCTCCAATGTGTCAAAGAGATGTACAGGTCCATCTAAGATGATCCAAAGCACCGCCAGATAACTCAGAGATTACTGGAACCCTTAATCTTCTCTTGACGATGTCATAGGATTTTCTTTTCCGGATCACCATGGCTGAGAAGTCCTGGAAGAACATGATCTTAGAGCCCTCGCAAACTAGGTCCTTCAGATCCTTCTCCTGGATTCTGGAAGCTTCCACGATTCTCTCCCTATCTCTATAGTGATAGGAACGCACCAGGATAGGAGGAGGATGTTGATCAAGAGCTGATCTCCATGCCATGACCCGGTGAGCCCTCTCAATATTCAAGCTTCTCATTCCAGCCTCCAAGTTAAGGAATTTCAACAAGTTAATAAATTCCACTAGTCTCTCAACTTCCTTACCTTCCAGCAAACCGACAATCCGAATATTTTTTCTCCTGCCCCTGTGCTCAAGGTCATCAACCTGGTCAAGCAAATTATGAACCTCCATCTCCAGACCTGGATCCTATCCTTGGAGGAACCAGTACCAGTCTCCACCACTGTGACTCTGTCTTTTACCTCATCCATCCTTTTCTCCAGGTCTTCCAGCTGCTGTTCATGCTTCTGCAGCATGAGAGAGATCGAAGCCAGCTTCTCCTTCACCAGGGCCTGGTTAGAAATGGATTTCATGAGCCCCTTCACCAAACCCTGGTTGGAAATTGAGTCCTCAACAGAGAATTCCTCAGCACCATAGTTATTGGGCCCTCAGCTGGGTCCAACCCATCTCCCACACTTCGACCCTCATCCCCTCTCTTCCTTTCCACAACAACAACAGGGTCCCCCTTGTCCCCCCCCAACCATCCCACTAATACCCACATTCAGAGAGGAAGGTCAGTCACAATTTCTGCCACCTCCAGCAGAATGCCACCACCACATCCTTATTCCCCTCCCCTCCCTTGTCAGCCTTCCACAGACACTGTTTCCTCGAGAACCCTGATCCACTCCTCCTTCACTCCCAACATAAGCCCATGGCATCTTCCATAGCAATTGAGTTACATAGAGCCATAGAGCTGTACTGTACAGAAACAGACCCTTTGTTCCAACTCATCCATTTGGATATCTTAAATAAATCTAGTCCCATTTGCCAGCATAGGACCCATATCACTTGAAACCCTTCCTATTCATTTACACATCCAGCCATCAAATGGATGTTAAAATTGTACCAGCCTCTACCACTTCTTCTGGCAACTCATTCCATGCATGCATCACCCTTTGCATGAAAAAGCTGCCTCTTAGATCCCTTTTAAATCTCTCTCTTCTCACTCTAAACCTATGCCCTGCAGCTCTGTACTCCTCCACCCCAAGGAAAAGACCTTGTCTGTTCACCCCATCCATGCCTCTCATGATTTTATAAACCTCTATCAGGTCGCCGCTCAGCCTCTGAGGCTCCAGAGAAAACAGCCCAAGTCCATTCAGCCTCTCCCTATAGCTCAAACCCTCGAACCCTGGCAACATCCTTGTAAATCTTTTCTGAACTCTTTCAAGTTTCACAACATCCTTCCCGTAGGAGTGAGACCAGAATTGTACGTGACTTGATACACTGGCAAAAAGTCAACATCATAATCATAATCTGAAAAAATAAATAAAAATGCCTGAAAAATGTTCTCACCCAAAACTGACTATGACTTCTTTCAGACATTCTTAAGGTATAGGAAATTAATACCAAAACTTGACCCTCAGGGACAAATACAGCATTATAACCATCGCAAATTCGTAACCTGCTAAAGTGCTGTGCAGTGAACATTGAGGAAGAGGTAATTTAGTTATCAATTCTAATGTTAAATAGCTTAAGAAACATTATGGTGGAATCCTACACTTGTTCACTTATTTTAAAAGTAATTAATAAATTCATTATTTCCTCCTTCATACAAATTGCTTGAGCTTTTAATCTTTCTTTTGATTTTGAATGTCTTTGTTCAATAGTGTCTAATTCTGTCTGATCCATTTAATAACCCCTGGTTTGAAACTTAAAGAATTTAAGTTTTATACTCAAAAACATTATCAGAAATAAAATAATTTGGAGTAAAACACTCTACAGCCATTTTTCAAAGTTACATATCCACTATTTATCACAAATGTTTTGAAATGCAACCTTGCTACCAGTCTTAAAAAACATATTAAATTCAATTCCATAAATTTCCATTGGGTCAAAATTGAGTTGTGATATCAGTAAGAAATATGCAGATAGTTTACTGCATTGCTGCTATGTTATGATGTGATTTTAATGCCTTAAATTTGAACAGATATTGTTGTGCTCAAAACACGTTAACAGTGCTTATAAAATCTAACATTTCAAAAAATGTTGCTCTGCTGAGATTGGGCTCATTGATACCAGTGGTCCAGGTTAAATCACCTTATCCTTCCATCACACAAAATTAATTTTCAACATTCTATATCTCTTAGAGTAAATAGGGTACTGCCTTCAAATGATCACAGAATAGAATAGGTACAGATCACACTCTGCAATCAGGTATAATCTGTGTATGAGAGTTAATAATCTGCACTTGTACTCAAAGAATTGTTGCTCCTGTCAGTTGGCTGTATGTTAAGGCAGGTTTATGTATTTGTAGATTTATGATCAGCACTAAAGCTCTTGGGAAAAAAAAAAATGAATCACTCAGGGTAAGCGGCTGGTATCTTTACACTGCACACAGGTCCACCTAAAAGCAAATCTGATAAGTAGCTGACAGTAATTCTTATCCATGATTTTTCCACTCCTCATTTCACAGCACTAAATTCCTTGTAACATAAAAATAGAGCAAAAGCTGTATCAGTCACATCACTCAAAAAGTAATTTCACAATTCTTTAGCTGGAACAAATCTGAACTTGATATCTATGAGAAGTGATGACCATCTGTCAATAAAGCAACCATCAAATCACTCAAAATTCTGTTCAAATCCCTTGCCAATAAGGAAATGTAGCACTGTATGGATACCTACGGCACATTGTGTTGACATTCAACCCACTGTTGCTGTGGCATATCTTTGGTGGAATAATCCAAATATAATATTTCTATTCTGTCTTCTCTTTACAGTGATTTCTTCTGGTTCATATATTTCTCCCGTTTTCTCTTAAAACATGCAATGGTTTCTGGCTGAACTATTCCATGGGGCAAAGCATTCCATGGCTTGAATGTGACAGCATAATAGTGGCCCTATCCCTCAAATGGAAAGCAAGAAGTGATCTCACCACCACCGGATATGGAAGAACAGACCACATGTTAAATTCCACAAGCAATTAATGAATTTTCTCAAGTCAGGGTTTCTGCCCCTGTTAGGGACAAACTCCTGGCTGGCTTTTAAGAATTGACAATTTTTTCCATTTGCATATGCCAACAGAAAATTATCAAACAAATTTAAAGGGAAACTATGAGGTATAGCAAACATTATTTGTATCATGTATGTTGGGAAGGAATGATGAACTGAATTACTTCCAGTACCAAAGAGTTTATTAATGTTACACCAGTGGGATGAAAATCTCCGTGGCTCCAGAAGATTTTTCACTGAACAAAAGAGAGATATAAACTTTTCTGCATTTGTTTTCAGCCCTCCTTAGCATTTACAAACCAATTGCAAACTGATTGTATTGTTGATGGATTACGTGCACATCTGGTCAGGTCAGTCATGTAACTGTGTGATAAATTGATGGACAGTTATAGGTCCTCCAAAGATCTCACAATGTTTACAGAACATTCTTCGCACCTATCCTTGGGTTTTCACAATGCTCTTATTCAATCACATTTCAATACTGCTGACTGGTGGCACAATGGCTCAGTGGTCAGCACTGCAACAGTGAGCCGGGTTTGATTCCAACTTCCGATGACTGCCTGCGTGGAGTTTTCACGTTCGCCTCATGTCTGTATGAGTTTCGTCTGGGTGCTCCGGTTTCCTCCCACAGTCGAAAGATGTGTAGGTTAGGAGGATTGACCATGGGAAATACAGGGTTACAGAATAAGGTAGTGGATCAGGACACTCTTCAGAAGGTCAGTGTGAACTTGATGGACCGAATGGCCTGCTTCCACACTGTAGGGATTGTTGATTCCACACCTGTCATTCATTCCTCCCTGCTAACAGGCTGAGGGTTTGTCTAAGGCTGTTTGGCCACAGGAATCCAGTTAAATCTGTTAATATCTGTTCCATTTAAAACTCCAATAGTTTAATATGTATGCATATATGTGATTACAATCATCTAAAGAATCTTAACTAACGTGAGTCAAGCTTTTCCCCTTCTATCCCATATTAAACAGCAAACTTTGAATTAGCTTGCAAGATAGGCTTCTATCTCTGTTTCTGCAGGATATCTCATCAAAACAGTCTCTATGTATGCATGGCTACATTTTTGCTTCTTCTTAACAAGATCCAATTGTATGATTTTTTTTACGAGATGCTTTATCTGGTTGCTATGTGTACGAAGGCCACAATTCTGACTGTGTAAATTACTGCTTCAGTTAACAATCTGTTTTGGCCATTTTTGTGTCAACCAAGAACCACGGGAAGTCATTTTCTGTTAACTAAGAACCATGGGCAGCTCTCACACTGATAAAGGGAAGGGAAGAATAATTATGTCAATAATGAGGGAAATGTTTATGGCTGGGGAGGAAAATAAAGTGTATAAAATTTTGCAATGACAATCGCCTCCGTTTGTGAATGTATTTCTCACAGTTTTCATTTTGTATTTGCCTGAATAATCCATCAGGCTAATGTGAGAATGGCCAGCACAATTTATTTGAAGATAAAGAGAATGAAATTGTTTGGAAATCCTCCCAACAGCTCATCATTTTTTGTTCATTTAATTGAATGGAAAATAATGGACTGGTGGGTGATTAGGGTAAAGATGCCCTTCAATGCAAGCAAAACAATAAGCTTCAACTGCACATGTCCAATGCTTTAAGTGATGATTTACATGTCTGTCCCTATTAAATCCCCTTATATTCCATTGAGCTTTCAACTGTGCTGCGTCCAAACCATTGTGACCAATGTTAAGCAAGATCTGTTCAGGACTTTTGTTATTCCCCATACAGCATACAGATTGCATCAAAGATGTGATTTAATGTTTCATTTATTTCATTGTGCCGATGGCAAAAAGCATCAGCCTCCTTATTGTCAGTAACTAAATGAAACAGAGCAACGCTCTGGCCCGCTACACCTGCAAGCAGTGACATTATGTTTCATTGGGGAATCTTGCTTTCAGAGGGATTAAGGAATTCCACAGCAGCCTCACTGTCAGGCAATATCTACTCACAATGGCATGATGCTGAACCCTTCAGTTAATGAAGTGATAATAGATAACCATTTGTGGGATTATTGAGGTATGAGGAAGATTCATGCATTATTTGGACAGCGAGTCTTTATTTCCTTAACATTGTTAGAACAGAACAATAAAACAATTGAATAAGTACTCATTTATTTTCATATAGAAAAAAATCATTATAAATGATGCCAACCTTTATAGCAGCAAAAGACATTATAATGTCCAATGAACAATGATCCAGATTGACAATGTTTACAGGGGTCTTGCTATTTTTCCATGGTACATTACTGATTCATCAATTAAATTATCAAATTAGCACCATTAGTTGTTTCTTGCCTGTAGGTGTTAATTGCTGTAGCAAGAAGGTGATGATGCAATTACAACTTGGGTGTGAGTCACCAACTCTTCATAAAAGCAGACAAGTTGTATGACTTCAGTAGAATAGGAGGATAGCGTGGAGATGATAAAGACTGAGTGACAAAAATTGTATTTTTAATTGGGAATGTTGTACAGGCGGACAATTAGTGCAAAGGGTGATTTAGGTTCTGCTTTTTATGTTTTTATATAGCCTCCTACAGCTGGTGACTGTTCACACACATGAATGAGGTGAGGAAGTGGTGATTGGCTAGTGATCTATAAGATATAATTTTCCAAGTAGGAGCAGTAGCTTGGATAAGTACCGGGAGGGCTCTTGTGGTGCGATTATAGAGTCCTTACCTCTGAGCAAACAAGACCTGGGTTCAAGTTTCACCTGCTCCGGAATATATACTTTATATCAGCAAGGGGGAGATCAAAGTATTGCTCTAGATTATCACTATGTTAATTCTTCTCCAAGCCATACACCCATCTTGATTTTGATTTATTAACCATTATTTCACCTTCACTGGTCAAAATACCGAACTCTATTCCTAACAGGAGTGCGGTGCAACCAAAAAAATACTTTTGATCAAATCCGCATTATAGGTATGATTACAATGTGACCAAGTTTGCAAAATAAACATTCCAGAGTACCCAACATTTCAAAAAGACTGACAAAATGAACAAGTGAGGTTGTGTAGCTTTGTTAATAGAGTATGGCAGAAGGGAACTCGTAAGAAAGGACTTTGGCTCTAAAAAAATCAGAAAATGGAATTGGTATGAGCGTAGATTAGGAACTGAAGGGTCAGAAAATTTTGGTGGAAGTAAGTTACAGCCCCTAACCATGACAGTGATTAGACCCATTGGACAAAGCATTCAACACAAAGTTATTGAAGATTGCAATGAAGGTAATGGTGCAGGGGAATCCTTCCAGACAAGACCAATTCAATTGGCAAAGGTGGTCTGAGAGGTGGTCTGTAGAATATTTTAATGACTGTTTCCTGGAATAGGATAATGTGTGACCAGTTAGGAAGTTAGGAATAAAGTATTTTGAATCCAGTGTTGTATAATGAAGTAGGGTTGATTAGCAAAGTCAAAACAAAACATTTCAAGAGGCTTATTGTTTTCCAAATAATAGTAGCAAGTCTGAGAATGGAGAATGTTATGGAATCCAACAAAAAACACCAAAATTTGATCGAAAATATAGAATATGAGCTTAAGGTATCCAGAGACATATAAAGTATTTTACAAACTTTTATATGTATATAAAAAGTAAGACAGTAGATGGATTAGTTGTTTGCTCTTTAGGAAGAGAAATGGGAGAAGTAATCACAGAGAATAGGGAAATGTCAGAAATACTTATCAAATACTTTGTGTTTGTACTGTCAAGGAAATGCACAGAATTGGCCTCTGAAATGAGAGAGTTTTGATTAGAGTGAACTAGTTTTATATTTTCTGGAGTTTAAAAGAGTAAGAGGTCACCTCATTGCAACATTCATGCTTATGAGGAGGCGTGACGAAATCGGTATTGAGACTTCGTTTTCCATGGCTAGGCATTCGAATAGTTGGGCACAGTTTCACGGTATGGAGCCAATCATTTGGGATTATGAGAAATTTCTAAACTCAAATCGCTCTCAATCTTTGAAAATTTTTTCCCCAGAGCGTTGGGGCAGAATATATTTGAGGTTGAGAGTGACAATTTTTGGTCTTCATGAAACCAAGGAACATGCATGGACAGTCGGGTGGGAGTGCTGTAGTGACAGCTAAGTGATGTTAGGTTAGTACCTTTAGAAACAGAAAGTCTGTGAAGAGCAGGCATTGGAATTATAATTATAGTGTGGAGCTTTTTTAGTTCTACTAAAATGTAAAAGGCAGGTATCTTTTCTGCAGATTAGATGATGAGTTGGTCTCTAAGCAACATTTAGTCAAAGTTGTTTTTAGTGTGTTAAATTAAAAACTTGCAATCTTGTTGGGTAATTGAAAAAACTGCACAGTATCCCATCACCAAGTCACCCTACACTTTCATGTACATATTACATGGGCTCTGATCAGCCAGCTCAAAGCCAATCCCTACACTGAAGAGACCTTATGAATCTCCTGTTATCTTTTTTTCCCCAGCACCCATGGTGTGTGTGTGCAGGTGTGAGACACAGTGAGAGACACAAGGTGCACGAATCTTTATTCAGTTTCCATCACCAGGAAGAAAGGAAACACCCGAGTGGCCAGTGACAAACAGTGCCCTTCACATCAAAGGGCAATGCTGCGTGATCAAACAGTGAGAGGGAGGGCAGGGATTAAATCAAAATAGAGTTGGAGGGGGAAATAATGCACTCCACTCCCTGCGGCGCCCACCTCTCCCTGAACAACTCCAGGGTGTTGGTGGACACCGCGTGCTCCTTCTCCAAGGACACCCGGGCTCTAACGTAACCGCGGAAGAGGGGCAGGCAGTCGGCCCTAATGACCCCCTCCACGGCCCGCTGCCTGGACCTGTTTATGGCCAGTTTAATCTCCTGTTTATATCAGTCAGCCAGGACTTCCTGATTGGCCTAGGTTAATGATTCTAATCAAGGATCTCATAGTCAATGAGATCTACTTGGCCCTGGTTCTAATCACTAAAGTAATAAATTCAGTTGGTCACTGGAAATTTAAATAACTCATTTAAAATCATTAGTCTGTACAGAGATTATGGTGACAGATACATGAGCTAACAACAAATATGTTTTTTAGACCTCACCCTGTGCATCAGAATATTATTTCAGTACATGGACTGGATTGTAGAGGTAGGTAACAGATGATGGATACTTATATGTACTTGCACCTCACAATATAATTCCTAATTCTTTCTGAATAATATACAATATAACATGCCCTGTATAAGTTGCTGCAGAATTCTGTGCAAATAGTAGAGACCCAGAACGATCACGTTTTGGCAGTGTCCATGGAGAGTGTGGCGCTGGAAAAGCACAGCAGGTCAGGCAGCATCCGAGGAGCGGGAGAATCAACGTTTTGAGGAAAAAGCCCTCCATCAGGAATTGCTGAAACGTTGATTCCCCTGCTCCTCTGATGCTGCCTGACCTGCTGTGCTTTTCCAGCGCCACACTCTCGACTCTGCTTTCCAGCATCTGCAGCCCCCACTTTCTCCTAGAGACTGTGGAGATTCAAAGCTAGGATAAGGGATTAGTAGATCTTCTGGCTGATTTTCAATGCTAGAATTCTTAAAATAAAATTTTTTGTACATATAAAACATTTGGCTATGTAATTCATTTGGGAAAAAAAAAATATGTTTGAGCAGTTCCTCAGCTGTTTTTTTGTGAATTTGAAACCTGAGCTCAGCAACGTAGATGATATTGTTTCACCCAATGACATTCAAATTCAACATTTTCTGAACACTTCACAATTCCATGATTGTTATTCAAATTGACAACGTGCCTTTGTTGATCACATCAGATGGTTGAACTGGCATTCTACTTCTGTCAATTTGCTTTTCGTAATATCACCATACATTATTTTAGAAGCACTTATAATACAATATTAAAAAAGACCAAAATAGAGCGTTTTAATTTTTATCATAGTCCGAGTCTATGATTAATTGCAGTATATTATGTTAGTAAAGGAAAGGCAGATTGTCTTTTAATCAGAACTTCCATTGAAATTTTAACCAAATGTAGCAATCAATGCATAAATAGAGCTAATTATAACACTTATTAACACATTTGCAAAGAACTATTCTCCACTGGTTTCCTAATGTTATCTGCTATAATTGAAATTAAGGTACAACTGGCAGGAGACCAACTAACATCAGATTTTGGAGCCAAGTCTTCACCCTGTGAAATATATTGTCAGCTTTGTCAACAGTGATGAAATCAAGAACACAACTGACAACATGATTGTCTAGTTGAAACTAATTAGCTGCATTGAATTTTTAGATATCCATACAAAATATAGGCACAGCTTATTGAATTCGATCAAATAGAATGGTTTGCCATGAGATTCCATATTCCTCCTCTTGACAATCCAACTGCTAGAGTTACTGGGGTGTTAAGGTAATCAGGACTCCCTCAATATTTGATCCTAATATTTCTCATTTTGATGTTGTTGTTGATCGCCTGGTGTGATTAAATAAGAACATGAAGGAAGTTGCTCCTTCAAAAATCTGAATTTTGGGTCAAATTGAAATTTTCAAGATTGAGATCAGGAGATGTTTGGTCAATGATATTGGGCACCGATCGGTGCCATGATCTAATGAAATGGGAAGCAGACTGTATGGCCTACTTGTTGTTCCTAAGAAATTCACAAATTAGCTTTTCAGTTCACAAACATCAACATATCCAATTATTTTAATCTCACAATCTGAAGATTTGTTTATTCATTCACAAAATGTGAGCATCACTTGAAAGGTCAAAATTTACTGTCCATCACTAATTATCCTTGAGCGGTTACTGGTGAGCAGCCTTTGTGAATCTCCGCAGGCCATGTAGGTGTAAGTCCACTCATTGTGTTGTCAGGAGGGAAATTTTCCTGACAATAGTGAAAGAATGGTGATTTACTTCCAAGTTAAGATGTGTGACTTATAGAACATAGAACATAGAACATAGAAGAATACAGCGCAGTACAGGCCCTTTGGCCCTCGATGTTGCGCCGATCCAAGCCCACCTAACCTATACTAACCCACTATCCTCCATATACCTATCCAATGCCCGCTTAAATGCCCATAAAGAGGGAGAGTCCACCACTGCTACTGGCAGGGCATTCCATGAACTTACGACTCGCTGAGTGAAGACTTGCAGGGGAACTTGTAGATGGTAGTGTTTCTACGCAGCTTTTGCCATTTATTTTCTGGACTTAGGCATCACGGGTTTGGAAGAAGATATTAAGATAACCCTGATGAGTTTTTATGCTGCATCTTACAGATGGTACACACTGTGCCAATAGTACAGAAGTGATAGAGGGAACAAACGTTAAAGGTGGAGAACGTTAAAGGTGCCGGTCATTGGTTTAGTTGATTGGGTGTTATTAGCAAATTATAAACAAGTCCGTCACACTTTTGATTATGTCTCAAGGATGATAGAAAGGATTTGGCAGTGACAAGGTAAGTTACACAATATAAAATTCCTACCTTCTGATGTGTTCTTGTGGCCACGATATTTATGGGACTTGTGCTGTCAAGTTCTTGATCAATGGTGACACCTTGGATATTGTTGGTGGGAGATTCAGTGGCAATAATTTCAGGTAGTTAGAATATCTCTTGAAGACTTGGCTGTTTTCTGGCTTGTGAGTGGCAAGAGTGTGATGTTTTGGTTATCAGCCCAAGCTTGAAGTTTGTCCATGTCTTGGTGCATGAAGGCATTGAATATTTCATTGTCTGAGGAATTGTAATTACAGTCACGGAGTAATAGAGATGAACAGCATGGAAACAGACCCTTCGGTTAAACTCATCCATGCCACCAGATATCCCAAATTAATCTAGTCCCATTTGCCAGCTTTTGATTCATATCCCTCAAAACCCTCCCTATTCATATACCCATCCAGATGTTTTGTCAATGCTGTAACTGAACACTGCAAATGAATAGTGACCATTCCACTTTTGACATTATAAGGGAGGGAAGGTGAGTGCCCAAGTAACTGGAGATGGCTGGGCCTATCTACTGGGTAAAAACAAGGACTGCAGATGCTGGAAACTAGAGTCTAGATTAGAGTGGTCCTGGAAAAGCACAGCAGGTCAGGCAGCATCCGAGGAGCAGGAAAATCGATGTATCGGGCAAAAGCCCTTCATCAGGAATAGACATGTTGGTTTAAAGGTAGTCCGGAGTCCATGTGGGATGAGTTGGTTACGGAGACAGGCACTGAGAAAGCAAATGTGGCTGTGGTAGCAAGTCTGTTTCAGGACATGGTTGAAGAGCTTCAGGGCAGAGGAGATGACCTGGGGGTTGCAGTGAGAGAGAGACTCACCGAGATTCTTGTAGAGAGAGGAGGAAAACTTGTTCAAGGCTGGTATCCTTGTAAGAGGATTTGCAGTAGAGTTAAAATCAACTAGGTAAAAACAAGGAGTCAACTGTCCTGATGAATCTCCTCCAGTAATACTGCATGGCTTCCAAAGCAACCTTTCCTCTGAACCGAGTTCTGAGAGAGGCTCATGTGACCTGAAACGTTAACTCTGATTTCTTTCTGAAGCTGCCAGACCTATTGAGCTTTTCCAGCAATCTCTATTTTTGTGTCTGATTCACAGCATCCGCAGTTCAATCGATTCTTATTCACACATTTAAGTTCCCTAGATCGTGCTATGCCTGTTTTCCCCAGATGTCCTTCAACTTCAATGTACTACCAGAACATAAGGAGACCTCCGAAGAAGAGTTACTTCTGACGATGTGCCTCATTTATATCTCAAACAAAATGGAGGGAAGCAGACATTGATTCGAAATTCGCCATACAGAAAATATTCTGTTTGATGACATCCCGCTAAACCTTACCGACCAACATAAATCGATGGGAAAGAAATGCTAATATAGTTTGCAGAATTTATGGGTTTGCTTTGTGGAAAATTACTAATTAGAAATTATGTGTAACACTTCATGTGATATTGGAAGGGTGGGTCTCACAATGAAATGCTAATGGTCATTTATGTTTGCAATTCTGAAAGGAACGTCCGATAGATTCTGATTTTGTTTCAAACAAACACATATTCACAAATCAGGTCATAAATAATTAAGCAAATGCACCTTCCAGTCATCTCGATGTGCTCCTTTTAAAGATTTATGTGATTGATTTATAGATAATACAATGTGTCATGTATTCTGAGAGCCTTTTCAATCCCTTTAATGTACTAGGAACAGTTTAGTTCCGGAAGCTTTTAATACACATAAAATGAACAACTGAAACATGGATACCGTCATATAAGGACATCAAATAAACAAGGCAAAAATGTTATTATAATAGCTAATTTTAAGATGTATCCCATTATTTGATAAGTTTCAGCTATTTTCTGAAATAAGAAAGACTCCTTCATTGCTTTTTTAAAGGCACAATAATTATTTGGAGCAGTGAAGGGTGGTTACTCACAGATTATATATATTTACAGCAATTTTAAAAGAATTTCTCAGTATTAATTTTGAAAATATAAGTACTTAACTGTATTGTAAGAAGATTTTCGCAATGTGCAATGGACTGCCTTAAAGGGTGGTTCAAAACAGTTCAAAAAGCAGATCAACAGTAACCTAGAACATAGAACAGACAACATTACACGCAGTGCAGGCTCTTCAGCCCTCAATGTTGCACCAATCTGTGGAACCAATCTGAAGCCCATCTAACATACGCTATTCCATTCTCATCCATATGTTTATCCAATGACCATTTAAATGCCCTTAAAGTTAGCGAGTCTACTATTGTTGCAGCAAGTGTGTTCTGTGCTCCTACTACTCTCTGACTAAAGAAACTACCTCTGACATCTATCCTATATCGATCACTCCTTAATTTAAAGCCATGTCCCCTCGTGCTAGCCATTGCTATCCGTGGAAAAAGGCTTTCCCTGTCCACCCTATCTAACCCTCTGATTACCTTGTATGTCTCATTTAAGTCATCTCTCAATCTTTTCCTCTCTCACAAAAACAGCCTCAAGTCCCTCAGCCTTTTCTCATAAGACCTTCCCTCCATACCAGGCAACATCAGAAAAAATCTCCTCTGAACCCTTTCCAAAGCTTCCACATCCTTCCTATAATGCAGTGACCAGAACTGTACGCAATACTCCAAATGTGGCCGTACCAGAGTTTTGTACAGCTGCAGCATAACCTCATGGTTCTGAAACTCAGTCAATCTACCAATAAAAGCCAACACACCATATACCTTCTTAACAACCCTATCAACCTGGGTGGCAACTTTCAAGGATCTATGTACCTGGACACCAAGATTTCTCTGCTCATCCACACTACCAAGAATCTTACCATTAGCCCAGTACTCTGCATTCTTGTTACTCCTTCCAAAGTGAATCACCTCACACTTTTCCACATTAAGCTCCATTTTCCACCTCTCAGCCCAGCTCTGCAGCTTATCTATGTCCCTCTGTAATCTACAACTTCCTTCCGCGCTGTCCACAACTCTACCAACCTTAGTGTCATCCATAAATTTACTAACCCATCCTTCTATGCCCTCATCCAGGTCATTTTTAAAACAAAAGTAACAAAACAAAAGTGAACCAAAAACACATCCTTGCAGTACCCCACTTGTCATCAAACTCCAGGAAGAATATTTCCCATCAAGCACCACCCTCTGTCTTTTTCAGCTAGTCCACTTCTGATCCAAATGCTATATCACCTTCAGTCTCATGCCTCCATATTTTGTGCAATAGCCTACTATGGGGAGCTTTGTCAAACGCTTTATTAAAATCCATATACACCACATCAACTGCTTTACCCTCATCCACCTGTTTGGCCACCTTCTCAAAGAATTCAATAAGGTTTGTGAGGTACAACCTACCCTTCACAAAACCATGTTGACAATCCCTAATCAACTTATTCCTTTCCAGATGATTATAAATCCTATCTCTTATAACCCTTTCAAACACTTTACACACAACCAAAGTAAGGCTCACAGGACTATAATTTCCAGGGTTGTCTCTACTCCCTTTCTTGAACAAGGAAACAACACTTGCTTTCCTCCAGTATTCTGGCATTATTTTTGTAGACAATGACAACATAAAGATCAAAGCCAAAGGCTCAGCAATCTCCTCCCTGGCTTCCCAGAGAATCCTAGGATAAATCCCATCCAGCCCAGGGGATTTATCTATTTTCACACTTTCCAGAATTGCTAACACCTCCTCCTTGTGAACATCAATCCCATCTAGTCTAGTAGCCTGTATCTCAATATTCTCCTTGATCACATTGTCTTTTTCTTGTGTGAATACTGATGTAAGGTATTTATTTAGCACTTCCCCTACCTCCTCTAACTCCACACAAAACTTCCCACTACTGTCTTCGATTGGCCCTAATCTTACTTTAGTCATTCTTTTATTCCTGATATAGCTATAGAAAGCCTTAAGGTTTTCCTTGATTCTCTCCACCAATGACTTCTCATGTCCCGTCTTGCCTCTGCTTTGCTCCCTCTTTAGGTCTTTCCTGGCTAACTTGTAAATCTCAAGCACCTTAACTGAGCCATAACATCTCATCCTAATATAAGCCTTCTTCTTCGTCTTGACAAGAGTTTCAACTTCCTCAGTAAACCACAACTCCATGCCTGACTGGTACATAGTTATCAAGGACCCACAGCAATACTCCTTTCCCCCAGCAATAACTCCTCCCCTGCCGTATATATCTATCCTTTTCCATCACTAAAGTAAACATAACTGAATTATGGTCACTATCACCAAAGTGCTCACCTACCTCCAAATCTAACATCTACTGGGTTCATTACCCAGTACCAAACCTAATGCGGCCTCTCCCCTCTGTTGGCCTGTCTACGTGTTATGTCAGGAAACTCTCCTGCACACATTGGACAAAAACCTGAGTAGTTGTAGTCTCCTTGTTGTAGGTGAAATGGTGGTGGCAGCAAAGCCAGGATCTCCTGGTTGCGGTCGGGGTAAGCTCGGAGCCAGGGTCTCCTGGTTGTGGTTGGGGTAAGCCCAGAGCTAGTATCTCCTGGTTGCAGTCAGGGTAGGCCCAGAGCCAGGGGTCTCCTGGTTGTGGTCAATGTAGGCCCGGAGCCAGGGTCTCCTGGTTGCGGTCAGGGTAAGCCCAGAGCCAGTATCTCCTGGTTGCAGTCAGGGTAGGCCCAGAGCCAGGGTCTCCTGGTTGCGGTCAGGGTAGGCCCAGAGCCAGGGTCTCCTGGTTGTGGTTGGAGTAAGCCCAGAGCTAGTATCTCCTGGTTCCAGTCAGGGTAGGCCCGGAGCCAGGGTCTCCTGCTTGCGGTCAAGGTAGGCCCGGAGCCAGGGTCTCCTGGTTGTAGTCAGGGTAGGCCCGGAGCCAGGATCTCCTGGTTGCGGTCAGGGTAGGCCCGGAGCCAAGGTCTCCTGGTTGCTTTCAGGGTAGGCCCAGAGCCAGGGTCTCCTGGTTGTGGTCAGGGTATGCCCGGAGCCAGGGTCTCCTGGTTGCGGTCAGTGTAGGCCCCTCTCCTGCTTGTGGTCAGGGAAGGCCTGGAGCCAGGGTTTCCTGGTTGTAGGTGAGGTGGTAGTGGCAACAGAGACTGGGACTCCTGGTTGCAGCTGGGGTAATTCTGGAGCTGGAGATTCCTGATTGCAGGGAAAGCATACCAGCACGGGACCTGGCATCAGTATTGGCATTGATGTGAGCAAGGTGGGCCCAGCAATGAAGATGTGGCACTTTAAGGAAGGTGACTCCTATGTTGGTGGGTCTGGCATCAATGTCGGCAAAGCAAGGGAGGAGGAGGGGTGGCAGTGTAGGTGTCATTGGAGTACCACCTCAGGACTCATGGTGAGGGTGGTAGAATGAAGATAATCTCTTGTTCATTTATATCTTTGTATTCTTAAACTATTCAAGATGGTTCCGGGTTGTGGTGACTGTTGAAACTTTTCACTGTATTCTACTGTGTTATTCACTGCACAATACAAATGGCAATAAATCATTCACTTCATTTCAATTCAAAGAGTAAGCATGCAGCTGACAGAGGAGCTGCGAAACCACTGTCTCCGCTTTAATAAAACAGGCTTAGAGATCAGAAACCTGATAGAAGATGACCTGCCATCTGATCCATCTGTCTGTACTAACCCATGAGGATCAGCAAAATTACTCCAATCCTTCAGTTTTATACAGCAACTCATATCAGTCTCCTGCAGCGGGCATTTGATCAGTGAGCCTATTTGTGCTATGATCCAGCATTAATCAGGGAGAGAGGTGCTATTCTGCAGCTACCTGGATTTAGTTGAACAAAGACCATCACAAACATTTAATCGCTCTGTACTACTTGCTTCCCTGGGGTGTGGGATATCATTGGCTGTGCACCGACTGGCAACTGTACACCAGTGGAAAATAAGTTTACCCATCTAAATAGGACTGATATTTCACTCCTTCAGATTGAGATGTGAGTGTGGGTGTCACGCAACTCTTCAATGACGAAGGGATAGAATAATAAAGTTTAATACATCACGGTATTCACTGCTGTCATAATGATTAACCCGAATCCACAACCCATGCGTGCCAGCAAAGCATACTAATGTTTCACAAGTGTGACAAAATCCACAGTGTGAACATTTTGACTAACTGAAATGAGTTTTAGCTTCATGGAGCAAATAGTCTTTGAGAATTTGTTAACATGGTCGCCATACGTTGCATTTTGCTACAATAGACCAAAACTGAGGAAGAATAAGTCACCCCCAATTTATACAAATTCAACCCAATCTGGTTCCAACTCTTTGCTGGAAGCGTTCGTTCATGTTTTTGCATCAGACAACTCAGAGAAGTTATTTATTCCTTGAAATTATCTGTTCCGTTTTTGCAGTTATTTTGTTTTATTCATCATTGGAATGTGTATGGTCTCTCCATAAAGAAGGTGAAGGCTATCTGTGCCAAAGTGCATGCAGTCAATGCACGTCATAGTAGCTATCTTTGTTGTGTTGGGTATGACAGGATAGTGCATCTGTTGCATACACTAATTCTGAGTTATTGCTCAGTGAATGGAGTAGCTGCAATGCTGTCAAACTCAGGGAAATTTTGGTAAACCTCACCATCTGTGTGATAATACACAGCACATGCATCCATAGAATCATATCTACAATAGTAGTGTCTACATAAGTGGAACTATCCACAGTTCATTGCATGGAGGTATAGCTTATCAAGATCCAAATATTGGCTTGGGATCAGACTATCTGTACCTGTGTCTCCGGTAATGGGGAAGGACAACAGAACAGCAGCGATCAATTAAACAGGATTTCTACATAGTGATAACTTTGTTTGATATTTAAACTGAGCCTTGAAAGTTGCCTAAAGTCTCCATAAACCAGAAATGTTGGCTAAAATTCTTGGCATCGTCTGGAAAGATTCCAAAATCCTTATGTCATACTGCCTAAATTGCAATTGGAAACCTAGGAGGGAAACCGAAAATCTGCTCATCTCCCCCTGAGAGGATTTGAAGGGGGTGGGAGGGGTCACACAGTGGGTAGATATTTGTAAAATGTGACTTCCAATTCAAATCCCTGATTGTTCATGGAGGTTGCAAGGCAATCTGCAGCAAGTGCACCATGCTCCTCTCTAATAATTGCAGCTCTTAACCAATATATTAATGTAGATCATTAGAAATCTTTAACGTGAAGGGCAAAGGAGAGATATTAGGTCACTACCTTTACTGATAGTGACCTGAACCACAAAGCAGCAAGTGGCCATACTGTAAGTTGTGCATAAATGAATTGCTTTTTTTTGAACGTTTTACGTTATCATTTTTTAAATTATAATTGCGATAACAAATCGTATTGCACCTTACACTGTGATGACTGGCTATCTCGAATCTGGAGTCTTTTATTGATCTGCCATGTTCAATAGCAAAAATATGAAGAAAAAATATTCTGATGCTCACAAAAATGGCTTAGTCAGCATAGAATATGAGTCGAACAATAAACCCCTCAAGTTCACTCCACTTCTCAATTAGATTCATGCTGATCTATACCTTAAGTCACTTACCTATCTGTGATCCATTTCCTTTAAAAGATTATCCAACACAAATTAATCCCTGTTCTGAAATTTTGAATTAGTCTACTTAAAAAAGTTTTGAAAGAGATTTCACCATTCTTGTGTGAAGATATGATTCCTCACATAGTTGAGTATCACTATTCAGTAAGCTATTTTAATGAATTGCATTTACTGCTAAGTCAAAAGTCTTACACTGCTATATATCACATTGCAAAGGGAACTCCGGCAGCTAACATCAATGGTGAGGAAGGGTACTACGTTTTTTGAGCCAAATAGTATCTGTCCACCCTCTCTGGAGGAACTAGTGTCTTTAACTCACAGTGGCTTCACGAACAGAGGGAGTGACAGAGAGAGAGAGAGAGATAGTGCCTAAACATTCTTCATCCAAGCAGAGAACTAATACTAGGTTTTATCCAATGTAAGTATTCTGTTTTCCTAGTCAGAGAATACATTTCTATTAATATCTAAAAACAATTGCCAATGGAATAAAAAAATCACTGCTTCATGATCTTTGGGCTATCTGAATGCTTAACATTCCCATTAGATCTTCCTCTACCATCATTAACTCGTTTGAGTTAAAAGAAAAGTGTAAATCAGTCAAAAATTATAGGCAACTCTCTAACTCAGATCTGTTTTGTGTGCTTTGGTTAATGACTACAGTACAGCATAACTCAGTACCTGCACTGTGCAGCTGCAGATTCCATTTTAAACTGGGCACAGAAGACCCCACTAGAAATAGCAATACTCAGCAAGTCTGGGCATCTGTGTACACATGTACTGGTCTTCCTGGACTTGATTTACATCTTTCTGGATTTGTGATACATATCAATTAATGAGCTCCTGAGTATTTGTTGGGTGCGTGTGTGGGGGGGTGGCTTGTTTAATTTTCCTGTGTATCCTGATTGACAGAGGGAATAAACTCTGGTTAATAAGGATAGGTTAAACTTAGTTACTGCTTAGAGAATTCACAAGCTCCACTTTATATAAACACAGCTGGATTTTCATTTACATGCTGTTAGCCAAGAACCGTGAACCTTTTTGACGGGTCCTTAATTAAATTTTTCATAAACACATACCATGCACTGATGAACATTATTGGAAAACAGACTCTGGAGAGGCTAATAAAAGTATTTTGAATCGTTCCACTAACTAATACAGACCTTGGGGTACATTATCATCATTACCTCCTGAACATTCAGGATTGCCTTGACGAAAAGCAGAGAGGAGAATGGAAGTGAGAGAATGGTACAAGCCCTTCCAGATTCCTATGATGTTTCTTCTCATTCAGAATGAAAATCCAATAAGTCTGGTAACCACTGAGAAACTGGCTATCCATTACTCCAACTTTTTGTTTCCTTCTTTCAAACAGTCGTTAATCCTATTTCTTGCCTTTTCCCCAATTCTGTATTTGCACAAAAATTCTTTTCACTGGGAATTCAAGGAGTGACAAATCACCCGATGGAGGAACAATGGAGAAGATGCTTCCACTTTTGAAAAATATATAGAAAATATATATTGAAAATAGTCACCACTATTTTTATAGAAAATAGAAAAAATCCAAACAAGCAATGAAGCAAAACGTCTGATTTCTGAAAATGGAACAACAGGAATTATTTGAGGTAAATAACAGACATGCACTGATAATGAAGCTCAACAAATACATGAACCAAAGTTGATAGGAGGAAAATAAAGTTAACTGAGTTGGGAGAGGTTTGGAGGATGTATTTGTTTTTATTCATTTGTGACACGTGCATGTTGTTGGCTGGCCAGTATTTATTGACTGTCCTTAGTTGCCTTTGAGAAGGTGCTGGTGAGCTATCTTCTTGAACGACTGCAGTCCTGATGCTTTAAATAGACCCACAATGCCACTGGGGAGGGAATTCCAGGATTTTGACACAGTGACATTGAAGGAACAGCTTGGGCGGCACGGTGGCACAGTGGTTAGCACTGCTGCCTCGCAGCGCCAGAGACCCGGGTTCACTGGGGAGGGAATTCCAGGATTTTGACACAGTGACATTGAAGGAACAGCGATATACTTCCAACTCAGGAATGGCTTGGAGAGGAACTTGCATGTGGAGATATTCCTATCTATCTGCTGTCCTTATTCATCTAGATGGAAGTAGTCATTGGATTGGAAGGTCCTGTCTAAGGATCTTTGGTGAATTGCTGCAGTTCATCTTGTAGATAGTACACAGTGTTGTTAATGAGCATCTGTGGTGGAGGGAGTGAATGCTTGTGGATGTGATGTCAATTAAGCAGGCTGCTTTGTCCAGAATAGTGTCAAACTTCTTGAGTGTTGTTATAGCTGCATCCATCAAGGGTGCAGAGAGTATTCCATCACACCCTGACTTGTGACTTGTAGATGATGGACATGTTTTGGAAAGTTAGGAGGTGTGTTGCTCAATGCAATCTTCCTCGCCTCTGACCTAATCTTGTAGCCATTATGATTACATGGTGAATCTAGTTGGGTTTCTGGTCATTGATAATACCAAGGATGTTGATAAGAGGGGATTCAGTGATGGTAACACCCTGGAATGTCAAGTGTCATTGGTTAGATTGCCTCTTACTAGAGACGGTCATTGCCTGGCATTTCTGTGGCATGAATGCTACTTGCTACTTTTCAGCCCAAGAGTGTGGTGCTGGAAAAGCACAGCTGGTCAAGTAGCATCTTAGAAGCAGGAGAATCGACATTTCAAGCACCTGATGAAGGGCTTTGCTCAAAATGTTGACTCTTCTGCTCCTCAGATGCTGCCTGGCCAGTTGTGCTTTTCCAGAACCACACTCTTCAACGCTGATCTCCAGTATCTGCAGTCCTCATTTTCTGTCACTTTTCAGCCCGACTGTGGAAATTGACCAGATCTTGTTGCATTTGAATGTGGTGTGCTTCAGTATCTGTGGACTTACCAACAATCTGTACAATCTTAACATGATGTCATAGCTCCTGTACTCAAAGGTCTGAGCAATGAACGGAAGCATGTTAAATACCTTCTTAACCACCCTGTCTATCTGTGATGCAAATTTCAAAGAATTATATATCTGAATGTCTACGTCTCTCTGTTCCACAGCATTACCCAGGGCCCTACCATTAACTGTATAAGTCCTGCCCTTGTTTACCAAACTGCAATTCCTCACATTTCTACAAATTAAACTCCTTTTGTCACTCCTCAGCCCAATGATCCAATTGCTCAATATCACCAACATTGGAGTCATCGGGAAACTTGATTTTGAGATGCCAGTGTTGGACTGGGGTGTACAAAGTTAAAAATCACACAACACCAGGTTATAGTCCAACAAGTTTAATTGGAAGCTTGAGTTTCGGAGCATCACTCCTTCATCAGGTGGTTGTGGAGTATAAGATCATAAGACACAGAATTTATAGCAAAAGTTTACAGTGTGATGTAACTGAAATTATGTATTGAAAAAGACCTAGATTGTTTATTAAGTCTCTCATCTTTTAGAACGATTATGTTGGTTTTGGCTCTTTCATAAGTAAATTGTAAAATGTTTTTAAAAGTTACATTTTCAAGTGAACTTTAACACTTGGTGTCATGTCAGCCCAGATAATGCATTTAAGATGTGAGCTGTCCTGTGTGAGACTGTCTGTGCTGCAATGGTCAGACTGATTCTAATCTAAAAAACAGATTTACAGAATCTTACATGGATTCATGCAGTTTTTGAGCAAAGTAAAATGTTATTCTGCAAGTACAAATTCACCCCACAAACTTATATGTGTATGTGTGTGTGAAAGTGTGGAAGTGTATGTGTGAGTGTATGAGAGAGGGTCTGGTGAGTGTACGGGTCTGTAGGAATGTGTGTATGTGCGTAGGAGTGCATATGTGTGTGTGTACGTGTGTGCACTTGCATGTGCGTGCGTCTGTCTGTGTGTGTGCACCTGTCTGTGTGTGTGTGTATATAGTGCAATGGGGTCACCTATAATGTGACATGAACACAAGGTCCTGGTCGAAGCCATCCCCATGGGTACCAAAATCAGGAAACTTACTAATCATGCCTCATATATTCTCATTCAAATCATTTATGTAAATGACAAACAAAAATGATTATCAAGAGTAGACCGATGGGATGGTAATTAGCCAGCTTGCATTTGTCCTGCTTTTTTGTGTACATACCTGAATAATTTTCTATATTCTCAGGTAAATGCCAACATTGTAACTTTACTGGAACAGCTTGGCTTGGCCAATGGTAAGTTCTGGAGCACAAGTCTTTAGTACTATTGCCAGAATGTCGCTAGGGCACATAGTCTTTGCAGTATCCAGTGTCTCCAACAGCATCCTGATATCACGTAGAGTGAATTTAATTGGCTGAAGCCTGGTATTTGTGATGCTGGGGACCACAGGAGGAAGCCAAGATGGATTATCCACTCACCACCTCTGGCTGATGATTACTGGGAATGGTTCAGCCTTATCTTTTGCACTGATGTTCTGGGCTCTTCCATCATTGAAGATGGCAATATTTGCAGAGCCTCCTCCTCCAGTGAGTCACTTACGAGATTACTAGATGACTTACAGTGTGGAAACAGGCCCTTCGGCCCAACAAGTCCACACCAACCCGCCGAAGCGCAACCTACCCAGACCCATTACCCTATTTGCCCTTTCACCTAACACTACAGGCAATTTAGCATGGCCAATTCACCTAACCTGCACATTTTTGGATTGTGGGAGGAAACCGGAGCACCCGGAGGAAACCCACGCAGACACAAGGAGAATGTGCAAACTCCACACAGAGAGTCACCTGAGGCAAGAATTGAACCTGGGTCTCTGGCGCTGTGAGGCAGCAGTGCTATCCACTGTGCCACCGTGCTACCCACTTAATTGTCCATCGCCCTTCATGACTGGATGTGTCAGGACTGCAGATCGGATCCATTGGTTGTGGGATCACTTAGCTCTGTTTAACACTCACTGATTATGTTTTTTTGAATATGGGTCATCCTGTTTGGTAGCTTCACCAGGTTGACACCTTATTTTCCGGTATGTCTGGTGATGCTCAAGGCATGGTCTTCGACCCTCTCCATTCAACCACAGTTGAAACCCTGGCCTGATATAAGGGAATGGGGAGAAGGGAAATATCCCAGGCCGTGAAGTTGCAGATTGTGCTGGAGCGCAATTCTTTTACTGTTGATGGCCCACAGTACCTCATGGATAAGCTACATATCTATAGGATTGAACAGTTTTACTTCAGTATATTCCTGCATAATCCTTTCTGACAATCACCTTTGCAGTGTCTTGTGAAAAGCTTTTTCTCATAAGCACGTGTGTATGATAAGGCTATGTTACAGAGTGGTAATCCAGAAGCTGAAACTAATAACATGTACTCACATCCCACCACGAAGGAATTCAATGCAGTTAATCACATTTTAAAAATTGGGAATAAAAGGCTCATAGAAGTAAGCAAGCTGAATTTAATGGATGCCACTGGTGTGTTTGAATGTGGGGATCTAATTAAATAAAGTGAACAGTGCTCTGCTTTTCTGTTCCCATCCCCAAAACCTGTTCTCCATTTTATGGGGGAGGGTAATACTGCAGTTAGCCTGCTCACCTTTCAACCTAGTAATGCTCTTAAGTGGCCAATTATCTGCCACTTAAAGCCTGAAATCACCTCTGCCACCTTGTTTTGGGCTACAGAGGAAGGTGAACAGCATTGCAACGTTGCCACATGGACTGATGTCAGGCAGAATGGTGCAGGGGTATCTCCTGTGAAGAACCCCACTGCCCATCAGGGTCATCCCCAGTGTTATACCTTCCATCCAACCTCTCTAAATGACCCCAACCGCCCCCACGTCCCACTACCTGCCTTCCCCCATCTCATTGAGGTCTTCCAGTTGAGCCTGCGTAAACCCTCTGGAATTATCTTCAATTCAGGACCCATGGATTCCTCGCCTATGGGACTACTTGGAGTAACAGTTGTCACTTCTAACACTGCTGATTCTACAAAGCTGCTACCTGATCGCTATCAGATTGCCCAATGGATCTTGAGGGCCAGGATTTCCTCCTTCATTTAGAGGTGGGGGGCAGTCTTATTCTGACCCAACTAAGGCCATTGCTCTGGACTATCAGTGCTTCTCCAGGTGCACTATGGGCTTTCAAAGGTGACACCTGCATAGGGTGCCAGTGAATTCTGGGAGATCCGCTGGGTGGTCAGTTATTGTGCCAATGGCATGTAGTTTCATGGGACTGGAAACAAAGGTGCACCATATGTCCAAGTAGTTAATGCTGTGAATTTGGTAAGATACAGCACAAAAATCAGTTAAGTCACATAATAAATATTCTTCTCAAAACTGGATGCAAATAGAATTTAGCCAAAACAAATTCATAATACAGCCCATGAGATTTTTCAGAGGGCTTGTCTGATCTAAGCTGAGAGGATCCATCTCCTTGTGGAAGAATCCAAAGTTCAAACATCGGAACCTTCCATTTAACACAGAGAGGAGGAGATGATTTTGTTGAAGTCTGTCCCATGAGCTGTTTGCACATTTTCTGCATTATTGAGATATCAAAGAATGACCACTATCCTGTTAAAACCAGGGAAACAATGCACTTAGCTCGAATGGAGCTAGTAAAGTTCACAAACGCTGACCGCAGAATCCCCAGTGCTTTATTAAGAGGCCAAATAAAATTCAATGAGTGAACTTGGGCCTATAAAGTAAGACTGATTGCTTCATATGTCCGCATCGCAGCGGTGATAACTCATTACTACACATGTATTTCCAATACACTCCCAGCCTGTTTGTCATCCAGTTCTCCTATTCCAATCACAACAGGACATTGCCAGTTTTCTCCAATGCTAATCTCATACTTAGCGCCGACTACTATGCTCAGAACAGTCAGAAATGGCACTCGGCTTTCATCGAGTAACAACTGGAATGCATTTCATTGTTATAATAAAATCTTACAACACAGAAGGAAGTGATTCAGCACTTTGATTCCTTGCTGGTCCTTTGACAGATTTATCCAATTAATCCCACACTCCTTCAGCCTGTAGCCCTCTCTTCCTCTTCAAATATTTATCTAATTTAGACGTTAATATGAATTTGCTTCCAGTTGTACAAAGATGCTTCTTCCCGGTGCCTTAGGAATGTTTGTCAATCTGATTAAAGCTGTGCAACTGATTACTGCTCCTGCTACTACTAGAAGTAGTATTCTATGGATTCAAATAATTTTTTGTCTTGATGATCGAATACTCATCTTGCTTGGGTCTCACTGCTTCTCCTTGAGTGCTCTTTATGGAGCTGATTCCCTCAGCTTCCGTTTTCACTCAGGCCCAGAATGTAGCTGGCATGGCCCACATTTATTGCCCATCCCAAATAGCCCTCGAGAAGGTGGTGATGAATCACCTAGGCATAGATAAACCACAAAGTCACGGGGAGTTTCAGAAACCTGACCTTACAACAGTGAAGAAACTCTAATATATTTCCAAGCCAGGTTAATCTATCATTCAGAGAGGGGTTTGTTGCTGGTGATGTTCTTAACCATAACCTTTGCTTTTCTGGGTAGTAGAGATCAGAATTTAGGACAACGCTGTCAAAGAAGCCTTGATGATTTGCTGCAACATGATTTGTAGATCCTGTACCGTGCTACCACTGTGCAAAAGTGATGGAGGCAGTGACTCTCTAAGGTAGTTCCTGGCCAGATTAGGTCCTTCAGGACTTGATCAGTAGGGGTCCTTCCAACCCAGGTAGACTCTGAACTCTCCCACACAGAGTACATTGCGTTTCCTTGCTATTCTAAGCACTTCATCTAAATGGCTCAGCTGACAGCTGAGGGAGGCAGATGGGTGGTAAACAATGGATTTCCTGCCAATATTTTGGCTAGTACCATGCAATTTCAAGTTTCAAATTCAGTGCTGATCATTCTAAAGATCACTTCATGTAAACTACTGTACTAGCACCTTTGGTAGATCTGTGCTATCAGTCATATGGGTCATAACTAGTGATCTTAATGGAGCTGTCTGGGACAGAAGGTATAAGGTATGGCTGTTGCCTGATTAATCTTTCAGATTGTTCTCCCAAATTTGGCACAAGCCTCCAGATGTCAATCCAATGGATTTTGCAGAGTCAAGCAGGTCTTTGTCATGCCCAGGGACTCAGTGTACATCGGATGCTCAGTACAAATGTTTTATTTTTCTGTAGTGCGTTAATACAATTCAGTGGCTTACTAAAACATGTTTTGAATTAAATACACTGCTATGAGCCTGGAGTCAGTTGTAGGCCAGACCAAGCAACAGCAACAGATTCAAAAGTTGAAATTGCTGGAGAAACTCAGCAGGTCTGGCAGTATCTATGGACAAAAAGCAGAGGTAATGTTCCAGGTCCAGGGAACCTTCATCAGGAAGCAACAAATTTCCTTCCTAAAGAATATTAATCAACCAGATTAATTCTAAAAATTATCATGCCAATCAATTCTGAGACTTCTTCCAGATTTATTTAATTAGGTGTATTTAAAATTCTCTAGCAATCATAGTTGGATTGGACTCATATGTCTGGAGATCTTTTATTTATATGTCCAGTAACATTACTTTCATTACTGAGCCACTCTTTAATTATCTTTCGGCCTATCCAAGATGGCGACAGGGAAGCAGGGCTGTGAGCGGGGTCTTGCATGGGGTTCATCCGATCCCATCTGCTTTTGTCCTTTTTAGTTCCGTCCTTTTGCTTTCATTCCTTTTCCTTTTCTTTGGTAGGTTAGTTGGCAACATTGGCATGGGGGTGAGAGTGGGCTGTGTGCGTAATGGTTGCAGTCTCACAGCAGTTGGAGGTGGTGGATGCGGCCACCTCCTGGCACTGGGCAAAGGTCCTCCAGCAATCGGAGATGGTGAGTGGAAGTTGGATTCTTCAAGGTGGTAGCACCAGTGAGGTGGCGTATTTGAGGAGGGGAGCCGGAGTGGGAAACCCAGTGCGGCAGTGACCTGGCTTGGCAGTGGACTCCTAGTTGCAGTAGGCTCAGAGCAGAGAATCCTGGTGTCATTGAGGGGGCAGTGGAGTCAGGGACTACTGGCTGAGGGGTGAGTGTGAGGTTCGCATGTGTCTCTGTGGCAGCATCAGTGAGGTAGGACCAGCGGTAAAGAGATGGCACCTGAAGAGCGATGACTCCTACATTGGTGTGTACAGCTCAGATGTGGTGGAGGAAGGGTATCATTGGTGAGTTGACTCCGGATTCATGGCGGAGGTGATGGAACAAAGATAGTCTCTCGAACAGTTATATCTTTTGCATGGTGGCTGAGTGGTTAGCACTGCTGCCTCACAGCACCAGGGACTCGGGTTCGATTCCCACCTCAGGCCACTGTCTGTGTGGAGTTTGCACGTTCTCCCTGTGTCTGCGTGGGTTTCCTCCAGGTGCTCCGGTTTCCTCCCACAATCCAAAGATGTGTAGATCAGGCGAATTGGTCATGCTCAATTGCCCATAGTGGTAGGTCCATTAGTCAGGGGTAAATGTGAGGCAATAGGGTAGGAGAATGGGTCTGGATGAGTTACTCTTTGGTGGGTTAGTGAGGACTTGTAAGGCCAAATGGTCTGTTTTCACACTATAGCAAATCTGATCTAATCTATCTAATCATTCTTAAAGTGTTTAGATGGGCCCAGATTGAGACGTCAGCCAAAGCTTCTCATTGCATTTTCCTGTATTATTCACTGTAGGCAGTGATTAAAATGGGATTTCAAATTTGTTATCCGCCATGGATATTCAGTCCCAAATAACACAGTAATGTATTATCCAATTAGAAAATGACTGATCTGTGCCAAGATCCGAAATTCAATGCATTGACTTTAACAGACTCCTTTTGGAGCATTTTTTATTTCTCCTATTTTTTTCTGATTAATACGTCTATCAATTCTGATGAAAGGCATGACTTGAAATATCGACTGTTCCCTTCACCGGTGCTGATTGAACTGGTGTGTTTCAGGCGACTCTGTGCACAGAATTCAATTCAGAATTATCCCTATTCTGAGCAAATGCTTGATTGCTGAAGTTTTTAATTGAGGTTCAGGCCAGTACAAATCGAAATCATAATTTACACAAGTGCTGTATCAATTCAATTTACTATTTCAATACAACCAGCAGCCGCTTCATGTAAAAGAAGAATCAGGTACCATAAACGAACACAGTGCTCTGAGTATTAGCTGGCATTTCCCAGCCCTTTCTGATGGAGCATCTAGCCAACCATGCCTGGTTTTCAGTCCTAGAAATCTTCTTTCGAGTGAGTTAAACATTTCAGAATACTTGCAGTGTAAATTGGGCAGCACCATAGCTCAGTAGTTAGCACTACTGCCTCAGGGAACCAGGTTCAGTTCTAGCCTTGGGTGACTGTGTGGACTTTGCATGTTCTCCCCATGTCTGCGTGGGGGCTTCCTGCGTGTGCTTCAGTTTCCTCCCACAGTCCAAAGGTGTGCAAGTTGTGTGGATTGGCTATGAGAAATAGGGTTAGGGTCTGGGTGGAATCTTCTTCAGAGGGATGGTGTGTGGACTTGATGGGCTGAATGGCTTGCTTCCACACTGTAGAGATTCTATGATCCTAACTATTTGATTTATTGTAAAGGCTGTCCTCAGTTTTCTTTTTGAAAAGGACCTTATAGTGACCAATTTAAACAGACATAATACTCATCAATGTGTACGGTTTCAAAGATATTTGGTCCATATGTAGAATAAATCCAACAATACTCTTTCCTGATTAATAAATCTGACTGAAGTTACAATCTATGTTGCATATTTATCATCTTGAGCAAAAAATATTTGTTCAAGGGTCTCCAGTTGATTTGAGGTTAAACAAAACAGTTTGGCAGAATATTTCTTAAATGTTGAGAAATCAGGAAATGCAAGTACCCAAAGGAATCAGGGTGTCCTTATCTATCAGTTACTAAAAGCCAGCATACAGACAATTAGGAGGGCAAATGCAATGTTAACATTCATTTCAGGGGATTTGAGTACAAGAGTATTGATATCTTGCTGTGGTTGGTGAGCTGCTTCGGAGCATTTGTGTATAGTTTTGGTCTCCTTATCTAATAAAAGATATACTTACTATCAGGGGAGTTCAATGGATGTTTGCTAATTTAATCCCTGGGATGGCAGGATGGTTTTTTTAGAAGAGGTTGAGGGAATTGTGCCTGCACTATCTAGTGTTTTGAAGAATTAAGATGATTTCTATGAAATTTATACAATCCTTACACAGTTTGTCTGGGTGGCTGTTGCATCTGGTGACTCTGAACTGAAGGGATACAATCTCAGGGGAAGAGATGTGCATTTAAACTGGAGATGAGATGGAATTTCTTCAATCAGAGTGCAACGATTCTCTGGAATTCTATACCCCCCTGAAGGTTGTGTAAGTTCAATCAATGAGCATGTTCGGGACAGATTTCTGAAGATGAACGAATTTAAGAGATGAGGAGACGGTGTGGGAGACGATGGTGTTGAGATAAAAGATCAGCCATGATCTAACTGAATGGCTGGGCAGATTCAATGGGCTGAATGGCCTGCTTTATTCCTGTTCATATGTTTATAAAGAAAATCATGACAGCCCTGATGGAGTCATAGGGCTCAGTTTTATGTGCATTGGCTTAAGTCATAGAGGCATACAGCTCAGGAAAAGGCCCTTTAGCCCAACAAGGGGCTAGACAAAAATAACCACCTAACAGCCACCTGGGTCCGATATTGAGAGGAAATCTTGCACAGGTAAGCTAGAGGCCCAGGACAAGTAAATTCTCAGTGGTGATCAAGCAAGTGGCTGCCATCAGGACCATTGTCTCATTGAGGAACAGGGGCCATAAGTCCAATGTAAGAACTGGAAACTCATCAACCTCAGAATCTTATCCACAATTTAATTGACGAAAGAAATCCTTATGTAGAAAGTATAACCCGCACCAAACATCCACAGTCAGCAATGTCACCGTTCACAAAAATTATTATTTATGAGATTGATGAACGGTCAAACTTTACTGCGTTGTATTGTTTTTCTTTAGAATTAATTATGGAATTAAATCATCACAGAATGTCCCAGCACTGATCTGGGCTCCTTGTTCCCAAAGGTTGAACCCATCATATTTGTCCACAAGATGCAGAAAAGCCTTTCACTGATGTCCTTGTATACTCTGAACTGTAATTTAGGAAAATGAGTCACTCTGTCTGTTGCTGAGTGTTCCTTTTCATTATTTTATCATTCTCTATTCTCATCTGTTTTCTCTCACTTGTTATATGTCAGCTTTGTTATGTTTCTGTATTAACTACACCAAATCCAATGTCAATTCAGGTCAATTTCAGTAAGATCTAATGTGAAAGTGCATGGTGTAAAGTTAATGCAGGCCTTTGGTGACAGGATATTTCTAATCAACCCTATTCAGATGTGGTATGACATACCTTCTGGCAGGTGAGATGTGAACTCAGATCTTGGGGCTCAAAGGCGGAGGAACTGCCAAGGTAGTACAAGAGAATGTCTTCTCATGACCCTCCTCTCTTTCTCTTAGCGGGTTGAGATGTGTCCTTAATAAGGACAGAGAAAGTGGCTTTCAGCAAAAGGGGAAGATGGGAGGTAATGGTGTAATTGTGCTATCATTAGACTCATAAATCAAAACCCTGGCTAATATATTTGGGATGAATTTGAATCTTGTGACAGTCATTGATTAAAATTTGAATTAACCTGATTATTATCCCTCTTTGTTTAATCCTCACCACTTGCTTTCCGATCTATTTTTGTGCCATCTCCAAGCCTGACCACAGTACATCCACTTTCTTTCATTCAAATCATGAATATATATTGTAAATATGGCTGCAGAAGCTGCTCTGCATCTTCTTCAACTAATAATTTCTCCTTTCTTCTGCTTGCACTAACACCTCCCAACATGAGGCCCAGGCACACTGAGCCCCTTTGTGTCAGCTCTATTAGACCCACACTTTAAAACACATAGTCATGATAGCATCATCAATGAGGATGCTCATGCATGACAAGTTACAGTCAATGCTCAATGCATTCTGCAGCATTACAGGAATAACTACAGGCTATAAGATGCATAAGGAACATAGAGGCACACAAGCTTCAACTTTCGCAGAGGTGCGGACTTCAGATCCACTGCGGAAAGGAAAAGTCAATATTTTATTACATAGATTAATCAAGTAGAAAAACCACTCAGTCTTTGCAGAAGATATCATACAGCAAGCAGAGAGCTGACAGCAAGCTGCACAAATGAAACATTAGCAAGAAAAGTTAAAGTGTCAACCCAGCTCATTCATCTTGAAAGTGGGCAACTCTGGCTTCTGGCTCTGTGAAACCCGTCTTCTTTTCCTTGATCAAAAAGCGTGGTATTGGAAAAGCACAGTAGCTCAGGCAGCATCCCACAAGCAGGAGAGTCGACATTTCAGGTGGTTGGGGGTGGGGGTGTGGAGAATGGGACTGAGAGATAAATAGGAGGGTGGTGGTGGGGCTGGGAGGGAAAGCAATAGGTAGATGGAGGTGGGGGGTGATGGTGATAGATTGGAGGGGTGGTTGGAGTGGAGAGGTGGGAAGGAAGATGGACAGGTATGACAGTTCAAGAGGATGGTGCCGAGTTGGATGATTGGATCTGGGATGAGGTGGGGGGGGAGGGAAGATGAGGAAACTGGAGACAGGACGCCAACTCGCAGGACGTTTCAGGGAACATCTCTGGGACACAAACAACCCCACCACCCCATGGCTGACCAAAAAAAAAGGATTCTGGGTAATCCAAGATAGAGGATGGGAAAACTTTCTGGCTGTAACAGCTGCTCCTTTTTTTGAGATGTTTTAGGTGCTGGAGGTGATTTCCTCGAATTCCATTGTTGCATTGATTTGGAACGTTGGGAAAAAAAAGTCAAAACAACGGCAGTTTTAAAGGGAAAAGAACAGACAAAGGAAGCACATGGTGAGGACAGTGCAGGAGAGAGAGAGAGAAAGCAACTGTACAGTTACTGCCTTTGCTGTTTGAATTTATGTATCGTTGGACATCGGAGTGCACCTGGGAAAATTAATAAACAGTGAAATTCACAACTGATCTTGGAGGAACTGTTTGGGTGAAGTTCACAGCACAGAAGCAGATAAGTGTATTGTATTGTTTTTAAGTGTGACCTACAGAAAGTCTGCAGTAGTGAGTAGAGTGGGTTCTTTCTTGATTATATGTTTTTTGTGCTATGTCTCTTGATTAAACTTAAAATATAAGCCATAACTATCAATTTAACTGAGGACAGTGTTTTGTAGAGGAATAAGATGGTGGTTATTTTCTGGGTCTGTAGATTGTGAAGGAGCAAAAATGGCCTTTAGTAGAGTGATATGTGCTTCTTGTCAGATGTGGGAGTTTAAAGAGAGTTTAAGGGTTATTGCAGATTATACCTGCAATAAATGCTGTTGGGTTGTGAATCTTAGCAGATCTAATGGATCAGTTGGAGAGACGGTTAGAAGCAATGAGGAATTTGCAACAGCAACAGCATGTGATGGATGGCAGTTATAGGAAGGGGGGAAGTCTCAGATACAGTCACATAGATGGGTTAACTCCAGGAAAGGTAAGAGAGGTAGGCAGATAGTGCAGGAGGCTTCTGTGACTATACCCATTTCAAACCAGTAGGCTGTTTTGGAAAATAAAGCGGGTGATGGATTCTCAGGGGAATGTAGCACGAACAGCCAAGTTTCTAGTATTGAGACTGGCTCTAATGCAATGAGGGGTACGTCAGGTTCCAAGAGATCAATTGTGTTAGGGGACTCTCTAGTCTGAGGTACAGACACGTTTCTGTGGCCAGCAGAGAAAAAGCAGAATCGTGTGTTGCTTCCCTGGTGCCAGGATCAAGGGTGCAGAATGTTCTCAGGGGGGAGAGGGGCTAGCAAGAGGTCATTGTCCACATTGGAACCAATGACATAGGAAAGGGAAAGGTTGAGATTCTGAAGGAAGATTACAGAGCACTAGTCAGGAATTTAAAAAGGAGGTCCTCGAGAGTAGTAATATCTGGATTACTCCCAGTGCTACAAGCTAGTGAGGGCAGGAATAGGAGGATAGAGCAGATGAATGCATGGCTGAGGAGCTAGTGTATGGGAGAAGGATTCACTTTTTTGGATCATTGGAATCTCTTTTGAGGTAGAAGTGACCTGTACAAGAAGGATGGTTTACACCTAAGTTGGAAAGGGACTAATATACTGGCAGGGAGATTTGCTAGAGCGGTTCGGGAGGATTTAAACTAGTAAGGTGGGGGGGAGGAACCTAGGGAGATAGTGAGGAAAGAGATCAATCTGAGACTGGGTACAGTTGAGAACAGAAGCGAGTCAAACAGTCAAGGCAGGCAGGGACAAGGTAGGACTAATAAATTAAACTGCATTTATTTCAATGCAAGGGGCCTAACAGGGGAGGCAGATGAACTCAGGGCATGTTTAGGAACATCGGACTGGGATATCATAGCAATTACAGAAACATAGTTCAGGGATGGGCAGGACTGGCAGCTTAATGTTCCAAGATACAAATGCTACAGGAAGGATAGAAGGGGGGGCAAGAGAGGAAGGGGAGTGGCATTTTTGATATGGGATAGCATTACAGCTGTGCTGAGGGAGGTTATTCCTGGAAATACATCCAGGGAAGTTATTTGGGTGGAACTGAGAAATAAGAAAGGGATGACCTTATTAGGATTGTATTATAGACCCTCCAATAGTCAGAGGGAAATTGAGAAACAAACTTGTAAGGAGATCTCAGCTATCTGTAAGAATAATAGGGTGGTTATGGTAGGGGATTTTAACTTTCCAAACATAGACTGGGACTGCCAGAGTGTTAAGGGTTTAGATGGAGAGGAATTTGTTAAGTGTGTACAAGAAAAGTTTCTGATTCAGTATGTTTGCACTTACTAGAGAAGGTGCAAAACTTGATCTTACCCTTGGGAAATAAGGCAGGGCAGGTGACTGAGGTGTCTGTGGGGGAGCACTTTGGGGCCAGCGACCATAATTCTATTAGGTTTAAAATAGTGATGGAAAAGGATAGACCAGATCTAAAAACTGAAGTTCTAAATTGGAGAAAGGCCAATTTCTATTGTATTAGGCAAGAACTTCCGAAAGCTGATTGGGGGCAGGTGTTCGCAGGTAAAGGGACGGCTGGAAAATGGGAAGCCTTCAGAAATGAGATAACGAGAATCCCGAGAAAGTATATTCCTGTCAGGGTGAAAGGAAAGTCTGGTAGGTATAGGGAATGCTGGATGACTAAAGAAATTGAGGGTTTGGTTAAGAAAAAGAAAGAAGCATATGTAAGGTATAGACAGGATAAATCAAGTGAATCCTTAGAAGAGTATAAAGGCAGTAGGAGTATACTTATGAGGGAAATCGGGAGGGCAAAAAGGGGACATGAGATAACTTTGGCAAATAGAATTAAGGAGAATTCAAAGGGTTTTTCCAAATGCATTAAGGACCAAAGGGTAACTAGGGAGAGAATAGGGCCCCTCAAAGATCAGCAAGGCGGCCTTTGTGTGGAGCTGCAGAAAATTGTAGAGATACTAATCGAGTATTTTGCATCAGTATTTACTGTGGAAAAGGATATGGAAGATATAGAAAGTAGCAAAATAGATGGTGACACCTTGCAAAATGTCCATATTACAGAAGAGGAAGTGCTGGGTGTCTTGAAACACATTAAGGTGGATAAATCCCCAGGACCTGATCAGGTGTACCCTAGAACTCTGCGGAAAGCTAAAGAAGTGATTGCTGGGCATATTGCTGAGATATTTGTATCATTGATAGTCACAGGTGAGGTGCTGGAAGACTGGAGGTTGGCTATCATGGTGCCACTCTTTAAGAAGGGTAGTAAGGACAAGGCAGGGAACTATAGGTCAGTGAGCTCGACATCGGTGGTGGGCAAGTTGTTGGAGGGAATCCTGAGGGACAGGATGTACACATTGTACACATTTCTTTGTACGCCTGCACCTCTGAACTCGACTACATGTGACAATAAACCTAATTCTAAAATTCAAAAATGAAAATTCTAATTCTAATTGCAATGTGGGGGCAATGCAGGAAGCCAGAATGCTGAGAATCCTCCTTATATGATTCCTCACGTCAAGGAGGATAAAAATTAATCAGTGGGTTATCGTAAAAAGAACATCAATGTCATCCCGGATACAGTTATCATTTGAGGACAATGAAATGTCAAGTGCTGGCAAATAGGACTAGATTGGGTTAGGATATCTGGTTGGCAGAGCCGAGTTAGACTGAACGGTCTGTTTCCATACTGTACATGTCTCTGACTCTAAGATTCTATGACTCTGAATGCCAAAAATGTCCCAGCAGCTCCCTAAAATGATATATTGGCGAAGAAATTAGAGCATTTGCTACCTTTAGAGCCACCAAAGTGTGTTTGTCACCTAGTCCTTGTGACCATGGGTCTTTGTTCAGCAGTTTACATCAATGTGACGTAACGACTCAAGACATCCTGAGTCATCTTCCATATTAATTTTTATTCATTTTCAGATAGCTGTACCTGGAGATTGTTTTCAGGCTGCAGCACTCCTTTGACATATTGATCCTCATCCTACAATTTCGCCCTCTGGTGATTGCATGGCAGTTGGCTGATGCTATTTTGTGGCTTCAGTTATCTCCATTTCCAACCGCGGTGTTTGCTTTATAAGCAGTACGATCACTGCTGGGGGTCACTTCCGCAGGCTTCATTCATTTTCAACTGACCTGTGCGAACAGTCAATGCAACTCCACGATCTGAGTAAAGGAATACTTTAGCACTGTCATCCTATGAAGTTCTAATTTCTGCCCGCACGGAAGCCAGTCATGTACCTGGCCAAGGTCATATGCAGCGTGTACCCCATGTGATTCCACTGGTTACTGGTGTTACTTTTAGAGGCTAGCTCATTGCCACCAATATCACAGGAGCTTGGAGGCCCCTACTACAGGAGGGTTAGCTTCTAGACTGACAAGGTCACCTCCCATTCATATTTATCATCCTGACCTCATGAAAGTCCCAATAGAGCATTATTCCCACCTTGGCGTGAAGTAGCTGTCTTGAATACCTGCCATAATCTAGCACCCCAACCCTACTTAGGGAGACCTTTCCTCGTATTCTTCTTGGATGGGGCAGGCACAATATATTTGGTTGCAATCCTAAAACTTTATAATTGGACCAATGGAAAAGTTTTAGTCAATGTTCCTTGCTCCATGTTGACCCAAAAAATCATAATATCCCATCAGGCTACAATTTACTCTCAATGAGTGCTTCATGTCAAGAACAATGTATAGCATTAAGTTGAAATTATACATTGCATTTTGAGTTAACATTTAGTTAACATTTTAGTTTAATTATTTAAAGTTGTTTTCGGATTAGTACTGAAAAGTTTGAAGTTCTGTTTTATTTACATGAATTTTAATGAGGTTTTATAATCTTCATATGCATTAAAAAGCTTGTACTGTTGCCTAGTGACAGGGTTCCAGAGAAATAGAATATTCCAGAATGTCAGTCGGTCTGGGTATAGGTTTGCCAGAGGGTTGAGACAAGGCAACTGGATAGTTCAGCTTAGGAAACTCATGTATGAGTCCTGAACTTTAAAGTAATGGTATTCCAGTTTATAATTTTACAGGCGTCCCCAGGACAGACACTGGCTAAAGAAAATGACACCTCATGAGTGCATAGAAATTTGCTGAAATAAAACTGATTACAGCTATCTAATCTGGATCTGAGGTTTCTGTTTGTATGGATATTGTCGGAATAAGAGGGCTGTGTAAGCTTGAATTCCATTCTGATTTTTGTAATAATGTTTCTTTTTGAGGTAGTGTAATAGAATTAATGCATTTTATTTGTTTCATAAATGTTTCATTTCTAAATTGCTAAAATGCCCACAACATCCAGGAATGTGCAGGTTAGGTGGAGTAGCCATGGGAAATGCAGAGATACAGGTAGCAGTTAGAATGCACATCAGAGGATCAGTGTGGACTCGATGGGCCGAATGGGCTGCTTCTACACTGTATGGATTCTATGATTCTTGTGTTAAAAGCACACTGGCAGCCTCTCGTGAATGAGTGCATCAACCTGCTCCCCAAGTTAAAAAATAGAAAGTTAGGTCCTACCAAGTCAGGTTTTGCATTGGGATCTGACTGATCTAAGATGTGTATCAGCTAGGATCATAGTATCCATGACATCAAGTCAGAATTGGATGGTATACGTTCTGTTAACATGTTGCTCAATGTGAATTGAATGCAAGATGAATAACAATGTGGAATCACAGGATTCATGATGACTGAGTAACTCTTTGAGTGACTTTATATTCCAACTCTGAATTGTCTCCCTTTCCAGAGATTCTTACTCTTCCCACTTTGAGTGCTGTTTTATTGCTTATGGTTACTCTTCTGACTTTGAGTGCTGTTTTGTCAATATCAAAAGCTTATTGCGCAGATTTTTTTTATTGTTTGTTGAGCTAAGCTTTAGAATTTGTGTTCACTGTGGTGACTTGCAGTCTCTGCCTGTGACCCACTGACTCCCTCCCCGTTCTTCACCTCCACTAATACGTCATGATCTCTGCTTTCCCAATGTCTCTTCAGCCTCTCCCACTGTTTCAGTTGAACCCTTCTAAACTATCATCAATATCCCCATTTTAGATATTTTCTAATCAACTTGTCCAGAGATGTTATTACATACCGTTGGAGCAGATGAGACCTGAACTCAGGCCTCCTGGCTGAGAGATAGGCAAACTAACATGGTGCCAAAGAGCTCTTAATGTCTCCACTTTTTCCTTGTAGCCCATGACTATCAATGTTCTGATGTTCTTCTGGCTGCTGTACCCTTCCTATATCGAGCCGCAGTGAAACATTAACTACTTTTTCTCTTCACAGGTGCTGTTAGACTTTTGGTTTAGATCAGAGTGGTGCCGGAAAAGCACAGCAGGTCAGGCAGCATCTGAGGAGCAGGAAAATCGACGTTTCGGGACCTGCTGAGTTTCTCCAGCACTTTCTAGGTTTTTTTTGTCTCAGATTTCCAGCATTTCAGTTCTTCGTTTTTATTCTTGTTTTTATGTGATCTGACCACCATCCAATCCTCTTCCCTATTCTCCCACCCTGGTATCTTCAATTGTGCACGATAATTGTAACCAGCCCCTCAGCTGCAAATCGCTACCAGACCAATCTGTAAACTAGTGTCACTTGTAGCATCAATGGACAGACCCCCTATTTATTGACAGCCTCTCCCCTCCCCCTGACAACCAGAGGCCCATTCCCCGGATAGACTTTGCAGGACAACGTCAAGTGACTATGGCCCATCCCCCAGACTGAATTTGCAGAGTGACTCCAACTGGCCAACCAGCCAGGCTTGGAAGCTCATACATTGCCATTCTCCAGTTGTGTTCTGTGGAGGTTCAGGTACACATGGATATATCTACAGAGGTTATAGCCAGAGTGAAGAGAGTAACTATTGAGAAGGTTTTGGCAGAGGCAGCCAATGCTATACTTGCCAGATTAAATATTGAACACCAAAGTCATCAGGTTCATGATTTGTTCACACGGTTGTGTCTCTGAAGCTTTGCGCGCCTCAAATGGGTAGGTTAATCTCAAAGGGGGAGTTAATTCTGGCAAATTGTGTCATTAATGAGATGAAAATGCGTGCATATCAACTTCAAGTTATTTTCTAGTCTAAAGGGAGAGGACTTAATTATGAAAGATTAATTCAGTGGTAAGAGTCTGATTTCTGGACTCTGCCAACTAACTCATGATGCTTGCTTTAACTCTCGATACCTCAAGGAGTGGTAAGTCACACCCATAGAGTGCAACCTTTAATTTGCCCTCAATATGCATGAATACTTGCAATGTGGCTAATAATATAAACCTTACTCTTCGCAGAAACCTTAATCTGCTGACTGTTTTAGACTTTCAACCATCCATCATTCATAGCCTTCCACATTTGCCTTATGCTGACAAAGCACAGAGTTGCTGATAACTGCCCTTCTGAAAAATTTTCAAATGAGCACACAATCAGAGCCTCAATCCTTCTAGATTCTTCCAAAATTCTGGATGAAAATTACATTGTTTCCCATTTCCTTTCATGACAGCAGTGTCTGTATATTGAAATGTGGAAACTTTGACTGCCTTGGTGTAGAGCAAGGCAAAAGTGAGGACTGCAGATGCTGGAAACCAGAGTTTAGATCAGAGTGGTGCTGGAAAAGCACAGCAGGTCAGGCAGCATCCGAAGAGCAGGAAAATTGACATTTCAGGCAAAAGCCCTTCATCAGGAATTCCTAAGCAATACCATTGTGGGAATTGTGTAGCACATAAAACGTCACCCAGCTTATATGATGACCACCGAATTTTCTCTGGAGTGTACCATTCTCCATGCCTAGTAACCCAATTCAGAGCTCCAGTCCTTTCATGTGCTAATACCCTCAATGTGGGCTTAGAGACAACAGTAACATTCATTTCTAATTTCTGAAATAGCTTGCAAGGTTGTCTGATTTGCAGTTGACAATAGACGATGCAGTAAAAACCAAGGATATAGCCAAGGGCTTGCAGGGGGATTTGGATCATTAGGCAAGCAGATGGCAGATAATATTCAATACTGACAAGAGCCGGGCCAAATAAAGTGTGACACAAGTACAAAATTAATGTTAGTACAAGGTGGTCTGAAAGGGACCTGGGAATGAAACTGAACTTGTCTTTGGCAATATCTAGACAACAATTTCAGACAATTAAACAAGCTCGGAAAATGCTTGGAGCTGTAATCAGAAAATCAGTGAGGTTGGGTTTATCTTCAGAAAAAAGACATGTTCAATAGTGATATATTTTGCAACCACAATTAATAGTCTAAAGTTAAGCAATGAAACCTACGACCGGGGTAAGGGGTTCTTTTTCAAAGTGGTCAATGCTGGGCCAATAACTATTTACAATGTATATGAATGACTTGTAGGAAGGAAGCAAATCTGCTTTCGTTACATTTGCAGATGATGCAAAAATACATGGAAAGATTGTGTGAGGGATACAAACAGTTTACAGAGAGATATTTATAGCTTAAGTATGTGGGCAAAAAGTTGGCAAATGGAGTGGGACAATGTAAAGTTGTTCATTTTGGAAAGGATAACAAAAGAACAGAATATTGTTTAAATGGAGAAAAACAGCAGAAAGCTGCAAAACATAGGGACTTGTGTATGAAAAACGGAGAGCTAGCACAAGGTGCAGCAGTTAACCGGGAAGGCTAATGTAATATTGTCCCTTATTTCATAGGGATTGGAGTATAAGGGTAGGCTAGTCTAACTGCAACTGTCCAAGGTGCTAGTGAGACCACATCTAATATAGTGTGAGCAGTTTTGGTCCCATTATTTAAGGAAAGATATTATTTCATTGGAGACAGTTTGCAGAAGGGTCACTAGGGTGATCCCTGATAGGGAGCTAAGGTTAAATAGGTTGGAACTCTACTCACTGGAGTTTTAGAAGGATGAGAGGTGAACTTATGTAGGGCTCTTAGAGGACCTGATAGGTTAATTCTTGAGGGAGAATTTCCCCTCATGGAAAAGCTTAGGGCCAGAGAGCATTTCTCAAAATAAGGGAATACCAATTTAAATTGAGGAGGACTTTATTCTCTCAGAGGGTTGTGAGAGTTTGCCACAGAGGGTTGCGATAGAGTCCTTGTATATATTTAAGACTGAGATAAATAAATCTTGATCAGTAGTAGAACTAAGGGTTATAAGGAAAGAGCAGGAAAGTGGACATGAGGAACGTCAGATCAGCCATGATCCTACTCAATGGTGGAGCAGGCTTGCGGGGCCGAATGACGTAATCCTGTTTCTATTTTTAATGATGTTATGTGAAATGATCTGAAAAATTTACAACACCAGAGCAGAATTTAGTGCTGCCTGCAAAGTCTCCCATTGCCTCTCCAGGAGCTGGATGCAAGGTGAGAGGGTGCATATAATTGAGTGGTCAGGAGCAGGATGGAGACCCCACCACCTTCAGAACTCTTCGCGATTAAATCACAATGGTGAAGGTTGTCGTAGGTCTTCATACTCCGGTAAGAATTGATGCCCTCATGTAACCAATTATGGGTGATTTATAGGGGTTACATTGCACTGCTGACTTTCTACCAGCAGCAGAGAGGTCGAGTCCACATTGCAAGGCTGGCAGGTATATCCTATGTAAGGACTTTAGGACCTTGAACCAATCCTACAATTATGCTGAGGAGCTGCTTCCCACATGGTATAAATAGTACAGTATGGGAGGAGTAAGCTAAATTTGAAGTAGATTTGAAGGGAGAAAGTCTAAATGTGCAATAAATAGAGTTTACACACAAGCTTGACATAAAGACCAACAATCTTGACTTTTCCCTCTCCTTGACCAGTCTGTCTGGAACCCAAACTTTAAGACAAAAGAATAGATACTATTGACTAGACATGAAGAGGCAGGGGATTGTCCTGATTGGCTACGCCTCTTCTGCCGCTGTTGGAATTCAATTTCTCTGCTGCCCACACTGAAATCTCTCTCGCCATTTTTGTGTTCTGATTTTGTCTGGTTTCATCTCATGGGCCCCCAATGAGTCTGTCCCTTACCATGACGTCAATTGATGCTGTTGCTCCAATTCCTCATGGGACAATGAACTGCTGGTTCACTGATTGTCTGACTGCTTTTGGACATGAGCTCTTGGTCTTTAAGCACAGGTACTAGAGGATAGACAGTTAACTGCCCAAACAGCATTTCATTCCGCAGGGATTCTTGTAAATGGCGTTGAACACTGGCTTGGCAACGATGGTGGGGTGAGAACTGCAACCATTAACTTTAGCCTCTACAGTGCACTATGGAGTAAAAACATACCTGTATCACCAAAGAACTTTTTGCATGCTAGACTTGATTTGAACTCTTGAGTTCTGACTGCTTCTCTAGTATAAGTATAAACTCTACACAATAATGTTAAAATGAGGCTTTTAATGAGGAATTGCCTCATTTCTCTAACTAATCAATTCCTGCACATTTCCAAAATTAATTTTATTTTGTTTAATTCTGTTTATAACTTCTTTTTGCATACAATGACTTGCAATCTTTGTTTAGAATAATTCTATAGTACATGTGGTATTGTCAGTGGAATCTTTTATTGAGGCTTAACACATCTGCAGTTAAAACCCACTGTTTGAGAACAGAATTAAGAAATATTCACAGGGAATTGATGTTTTGGCAAGTGAAACCAGACTTTGATATTTCATTGTAAATCATTGGACATAATTTGCTGTTTTGAGTTATGTGAGCAGAATAATAGTCATCCTTTATTAGGAAATCTTTTGAGTTTTGACAGTCAATAAAAGTAACAATGGCAGATGGCAATTAGAGGAAGATTAATGGGTGGACTTGCAAAATACCTGGGGAACCAAACTGGAATTAAAGAGGATTTTCAAAGAGGATACAAAAGAATAAAATAGAAGTACAACAAAAGTGCGAAGGAGGGGAAGGATGAAAAGTGAGGTAAAAGGGTGAAGAAAGAGTGGACAAATCAGATTGAAAAAGGAGAAGCAAAAACAATCCATGCGGTCCTCATTCAATAACATTACATTGGATACTGTCTCATCTCTGATGTCCTGCCTGATCCTCTGTTAAATCATTTCCCTCAGGCTTGGAATTTTGACATGTCAGATCTTCCAATACAACGGCTATGCACGGATAAATCAGAAGTCCTGACCTCACACACAACAGTTAACATTTCATATGAAGGAATGCTGTCAAGTCAGGATTTTCAAAGGCAATTGGCCGCTTACAGTATTGGTTGCCTTCCGTCCTCTGAGCTTTTGGTAGCCCAGATACATTAAACCCAAAGTCTCCAGTGTAGACCACGCAAAAAATTTCTGAATGTTATGTATTTCTTTGAATTATTTCTTTGCATATGGCCTCAAGACAGTTTTTGAGGAAGGTAAGATGACCTTTGGGGAAGTAAGAGATCCTTTAGACTGGTTAAAATAGGCACGACTGTATGTAAAAAAATACATAAACTCATTAACTGTAAAGCTCATTGGAATTATCATTGGACATGTCAAAATCCACAGTGAAAAGCACCTGTTAATAGAAGCTGTCAAAATCACGACACAAAATCAGCTGTCAAAGGGAATGATCAAACTGTCAAAATCATTTTGATATTTTCCTTTGAAACCTTCGAATAATATGTTAGCTATTAAAACTTTGCTACTTCACTCTCCCTGTTGACATAGGTCTTATCACTGATGGACTGCAAATGTTACACTATTTTATTATCACAGTAAGGTGCTTGCCATTTCAGTTTCAGAGAAGTTCCAAGTGGTTATAGACACTTCTGAATTGGGACTATAAATAACTTCCAATTATTGATGTCAAAAGGGATTGTACATTAGAATGCAATGTTTGTTCTTATTTGACTTAGTGTAGTTGAAGAGTGGGGTGCTGGAAAAGCACAGCCGGTCAGGCACCATCCGAGGAGCAGGGGAATCGACGTTTCAGGCAATAGCCCTTCATCAGGAATGAGGCTTGTAGGCCAAGGGGGTAGGGAGATAAATGGGAGGGTGGTGGGGCTGGGCAGAAGGTAGCTGGGAATGCAATAGGTGGATGAAGGTGGGAGTGAATGTCAGAAAGGAAGTTGATAGGTCAGAAAGGAGGGTGGAGTGGATAGTGGGAAGAAAGATAGACAGGTAGGACAGTTCAAGAGGGTGGTGCTGAGTTGGAAGATTGGAACTGGGATAAGGTGGGGGAGGGGAAATGAAGAAACTGGTGAAATCTGCATTGATCCCCTATGGTTGGAGGGTCCCAAATGCATTTCCTTGGTGGAGTGGAGTGGGGAATTAAAACGTTTGGCCACTGGGCGGTGGGTTTGTTTAGCGTGTGTGTCCCAGAGATGTTCTCTGAAATGTTCCGCAAGTTAGCATTCTGTCTCGCAAATGCGGAGGAGACATCGGGAGCAATGGACACAGTGGATGACGTATGTGGAAGTATAGGTAAATCTCTGTCAAATGTGGAAGGATCCATTGGGGCCTTGGACAGAGGTAATGGGGGCGGTGTGAGCACTGGTTTTGCACTTCTTGCCATGGCAGGGAAGGTGCCCAGAGTGGAGGGTGTGTTGGTGATGGGGGCGTGGACCTAACAAGGGAGTCGCAGAGTGAATGGTCTCTCCGGAATGCAGATAGGGTTGGGAAGGGAAATATATCCCTTTTGGTGGGGTCTGTTTTTAGGTAATGGCAGAGGATGATGTGATGCATCTGGAGGTTGGATGGAAGGTGAAGACCAGTTGGGTTCTGTCCTTGTTGCAATTGGAAAGGTGGGTTTCAAGGGCGGAGATGCGGGAAGTGGAGGAGGGCATCGTCGACCACGTGGGAGGGGAATTTGTGGTCTTTGAAGAAGGAGGCCATCTGGAATGTTCTGCAGTGGAGCTGGTCATCCTGGGAGCAGATATGGTGCAGGCCGAGATGAAGGAATTGGTAATAAGGGATAGCATTTTTACAGGAGGCAGGATGGGAGGAGGTGCAGTCCAGGTAACTGTGGGAGTCCGTGGGTTTGTAGTATGCCAAATGGTAACCACTTGATGCCTGGAGGAAGAACACCTCATCTTCTGCCATGGGAGCCTTCAACCACACTGAATAAATGTGGATTTCACCAGTTTTCTCATTTCCCTTCACCCCACCTTATCCCAGATCCACCCTTCCAACTCGACACGCCCTCTTGAACTGTCCTGCCTGTCCATCTTTCTTCCCACCTATCTGCACCACCTTAACCTCTGATGTATCACCATAATCCCCCATCTTCATTTACCTATCATACTCCTAGCTACCTTTCCCCAGCCCCACCACCCTCCTATTTATCTGTCAGTCCCCTTGAGCCACAAGCCTTATTCCTGATGAAGGGGTTATGCCCGAAACATCATTTCTCTTGATCCTCGGATGCTGCCTGACCGGCTGTGCTTTTCCAGTACCACACTCTTCGACTCTGATCTCCAGCATCTGCAGTCCTCACTTTCTCCTTAGTGTAGTTGAATGAAAGCACATGAGGTAAATGGGCCATTGTGATTGCTTTCATTGTCGTGGATTCTGTAATATAGATTTGGAATGTAATTTAACATAACTTTATTTGATCTCATCTTTCCATGGATCCTGAGGTCTGCTCATGGTGGATACCAGGTGAGTTAGGGGAAAGTGAGGACTGCAGAAGCTTGAGATCAGAATCCAAAAGTATGGCACGAGCAAAGCACAGCAGGTCAGGCAGCATCGGAGGAGCATAAAAGTCAATGTTTCAGGCATAAGCCCTTCATCAGGAATGGGCTTCTGCCCGAAATGTCAATTCTCCTGCTCCTTGGATGCAGCGTGACTTGCTGTGCTTTTCCAGCACCACACTTTTCAACCAGGTGAGTTATCATGGCAAGTGTAAGGGAAAATGATGGTGGTTTAAAGAGTACGAATTGTTAATATTTCATTTTGACTGAATAAGGAAAGAGTACAGGACCAGGAAAGGCATCAATGCCTTAATGATAATCGGATCCAAGGATAAAATGGGGACATTGATGATAACGTAGAGGGGCTCAACTGAACAAGTGGGAAGACGGTGATGAGTCTTTGACCATGAAACTTTTCAACTATAGGCTTAATAGTTATTTTTTGTAATTACAACATAATATTCAACAGCAACAGTGTTATACCCATCTGTCTACTGTTTTAGCAGAAAGGTTAGCCAGTTCAGACATTTGGATAACCCCTTCATAAAAGGACCCTTTAAAAGAGCTCAACAAGGTTGTCAAACACAATTTCACCTTTGAAAATCCATGCTGTGTCAAATCAGGTCATTTTTAACCATGTATCTAATTATTTCATCCTTTATAATAGTTTATTTTCCTAACGCTGATGTAAGGTGAACAGGTCTGTATTTCCTTTGTTTTACATCTCAATGCCTTTTTGATATTAGAGTGACATTTCCTCCCATCTAAATCATAGGAATAATTCCAGAATCTAAAGAATTTTGGAAGATAGTCACCAATGCATCAACTATCTCTATAGACTCCACCTTCAATCTCCTTCTGAGATTTTGACCATCAGGTCCTAGGGAATTATTATTTTCCACCCCATTAATTTCTCCTGTAAAATCTTCTTACAAATGTTATTTTCTTTCAACTCCTCCCTAGCCACTTGGATCTCTACTCCTGGGAGATTGTTTTTGCATCTTTCTCAGTAAAATAGACAAAAGTAATCATTTAGCTTCTCTGCCAATTCCCTATTCTCCAATTAAATTCTCATAACTTTGTCTGTAACAGACCCACATTCATTTTAAACAAGTGTTTCTTTTTTACAGATGTGTTGAAGATTTTGCAATCATTTTTCTATGTTTTATTTTGCTTCATTGCGTTCATATTACAGGCAGAAGTGGATACTGCAGATGCTGGAGATCAGAGTCAAGATTAGAGTGGTGGTGGAAAAGGACAGCAGGTCAGGCAGTATCTGAGGAGCAGGACAAATTGATATTTCGGGCAAAATCCCTTCATCAGGAATTCATGTTATAGTCTCCCTTTCCTTATCTGTCTCTTGATCTCTTTTTGTGTTATTCTATAAACTTCACATTCTTCAGAATTACTGCTATTTATAGCCACATTATAAGCCTTTTCCTTTAATCTTAGTCAATCCAGAACATCTTTTGTTAGCCACAGTTGACTGACCTTCATTGAGTTTTTGCAACTGGAAGGAGTGTATAATTATGTTGTTGAATAGTTCTTTAAAAGCTATCCATTTCCATTGTACTATCATATCTTTTAATGTATGTTTGCAGTCTAGATCAGCCAAGTTTCCCTTATTCAAATTTAACACCCTTGCTTCAGAAAGAACTACCTCACTTTCAAACATAATGTCAAATTCTACTTTCATTGTGAATACTCATTCCTAAAGGTTATTTTATAACACGATTGTCAATTAGTTATTTTTCAATACATCATACTAGATCTCAAAGGGTTCGTTCTCTAGTTGGCTTCTCAATGTATTGTTCTAGAAAGCCATTCCAAACACGCTCCAGAAACTCAAACTGCATGGCATTAACATTCAATTTGCAGGTTGAAGTCATCCATATAGCTCATGCTTCATGCTTTTCTTGTCTCATGATTATTGCCTTGCCCCACACTACCATCAATTTTGGTGGCCGGTAAATAAGTCTGTTGCTCCTTGCTGTTTCTTAGTTCCACCCAAACAGATTTGTTCTTCTAATCTGAGATCCTTCATTGTGAGTGTACTGATCCCATCACTTATGATCAGTACAACACCACTTCCACTTCCTTCTCCTTCTTGTTTGTTCTTCCCAAACATTGAGTATCCTTGGATTTTTAGTTCCCAGTCCTGGTCACTATACAGCCATGTTTCTGTCATGGGGCTAAGATCATTCCAGTGTGTCTCTATTTGTGCTTTTAGGTCATCTACCTTATTGTGAATGCCATGAGTGTTCAGGTAGAAGACCTCTAACTTTGACTTTTTGACATAATTTTGCTTTTAAGCACACTTGGTGCTGAGCTTTGTATCTCCTTTCTTCTAGTCTCTCTAGCATCTTCTCAACTTCTTCTTACCAACTTAACTTCAGGGGTAACCCAAAGTAGACAGAAGTATTAATCTCCCTGACAAACTAGTTTAAACTATTACCAATGGCTTTAGCAAATCTTCTTGCAAGGGTATCAGTCCCAGTCTTGTTGATCCATGTAGCTTGAACAGACCCCACTTGTTCTAGAATCAGTTCCAATTCCTCAGAAATCTGATGGCCTCCCTTCTGCACCAGTTTGCCAGTTATGTATTCAATTGAATCGAACCTCGTGATCTTATGCTTATTAGCATTGGACCCTGAGAGTAATCCTGAGATTACTGATTTGTAATCCTACCTTTTAACTTCCTTCCTAACTCACTGAAAACTGTCTTCAGCACCTCATCCCTCTTCCTACCCATGTCATTGATAACCATGTGAACTACGACCTCTGACTGATCCACCATCTCCCAGAATCCTCCATAAAATTCTCCATGACATCCTTGATCAGGGAGACAGCACCCATTCTGAAGTCACATTTACTGCCACAGAAACTCCTGTCTGATTCCATGACAGTAGAATATCCAATAACGATTGCTCTTCTGTTATTCCTCCTTACCCCCTGTACACCTCAGTCACCAGCAGTGTCATAGGAAGATAGAAACTAGTAGGAGGCCATTTAACCCTTGAAGCCTGCCCCAACATTCAACATGATCATGGCTAATCTTCAACCTCAATACAGTATTCTTGTTTTCCCCTCATACCCCTTGATGACGTTAATATTTACAATGCATTTATCTGTTTCCTAAAAATATTCAATGATTTGGCCTCAGCAGCCTTTAGTGGTACACAGTTCCACAAGTGGTACAGAATTCCAGAGGCTTCCATGTGCTTGGCTTTGACTGCACTCCACTGAGCAACCATCTTTCTCACCAGTTTCCAAAATAGAATATCGCTAATCAAGCAAGATAGGCTCGGGAGACTCCTGCACTACCTGCCTGGTTTTCTTAGATTGCCAGGTGATCACCCATTCCTCTCTGATGTACATTTCCACTTTGCAGTGTGACCACATCTCTATATACACTGTTCACATGGTCCTCTGCCTCACACATCAGTGGGTCCAATGACTCCTGGAGAACAATCTTGACAGCGAACAACACTTTTTGCAGCTGTATTTCAGTTCTGACAAAGGATCACTAGATTCAAAACATTAACTTTTTTCTCTCTCAACCAATGCTGCCAAACTGACTGTGTTTCTCTAACACTCTCTGTTTTTGTTTCGAATTTCTACCATCCACTGTTCTTTGAGTGTATATTACTGCAGGTATATTTGCCTGAGGCACATGATATGTCCATGATTTACCACAAGATTTATACTTCACTTCACCCTTTTGACACGCCATCTCATAACTTAAAAAAAGTTAGTCTTAGATTAAATAAGAACAAACTATGACTATTTAACAATGACAGACATAAATACAGGTACACAATCCTTTATCTGAAATTCCAAAATCCGAAAAGCTCTGAAATCCGAAGTTTTTTTCATGAAGTTTTTTTTCTGCATAACAGAGTTGTTTGGTGTGTGAACAGGTGAGCCAACTCCACACCCACTCACCCCACATCACTCAGATGTGACGTGTCAGCATAGCCCAGCACTGGCAGGTGTCAATTGTGTCTCAGCGCTCATACTGGTCACACGTGGGTCCACTGCTCGGTAATTGTTTTTATATTTCACTGTGAAACTGTCATTTACTCTGAAATCCGAAAAATTCCGAATTCTGAAAAACGATTGGTCCCAAGGATTTCAGATAAAGGATTGTGTACCTGTACACCCAACCGTTGCTTTCAAGATTTGAAATAATAACTGAAGCTACTCACTGAACAATTGTTTTTCCTATACTCACGATGTCACACTGCCATTGCTGTCAGTACTGGTTGGCAGCTAAATACATGGCCCAATTTCTTCTCCTGCTCATCTGTCAGTCTGCAGACTTTCTTTCTTGGCATAAATGTTATTTAAAGCACTTCTATCACCCTGTGCCTCAAATTTCCATATGGACCTAAATTCTCAATTACTTACGCTGTCTCAGTTTCACTCTCACAATATCTCCGTCACTCTGAACACGTGGCTTATTCTAACTATATGCCTTGAATTAGCCCTTTCTTGGAGAGACATTTCTGTTGAGTTGTTGCTTTCTTCTCTCAACAGTAATCAAAACAAATTCAGGTGAGGAATTTCACATGTTTGCAAGAAAACTGCTATGATCAGGCAGCTGTTTATTTCACTGACTATTGGTTATTAAAGACCATTGGTTCTAGGTCTGACGCTGACTTTCAGTCTATAATTAAACTTGCAAACTTACAATTAAACTCCCACATTGATCCAAATTTCCGTTGTTCACTCTATGATAAGCTAACTTCAATGAAGTCTTTCTTGCGCTGACCATGCAGCATACTCAAGAGTCTGTAGCAGAGTTATATGAACTGGTCAAGTAACACAGGAATACCATGGCCTCTATTCAGTGCTTCAAGGTCAAAAGATTCCAATGATTCCCAACTCCACCGAAATGGCTGAAACATTTGGTGCATCTGAGCAAATTAGTCTGCATCCCAAAGAGAAAAGTAGAATTTATTCTCTGAATGAAGATAACTTTCATGGAGTCATAGTGATATACAGCATAGAAACAGGCCCTTCAGTCCAAATTGTCCATGCCAACAATGTTTCCTAAACTGAACTAGTAGCATTTGGCTCATGTCCCTCTAAATCTTTCCTACCTATTTACCTCTCTGAATGTCTTTGATTAATTCATTGTTGTCACATATACCAGAACACAGTGAAAAATGTTGTTTTGCCATACCATGCAGGCAGATCGTACCATGCACAGTACGTAAGGTAGAAGAACAGAGTGAAGAATACAGTCAAAGAGAAGGTGCAGAGAGGGAAGGATCAGAATTAACATTTGCAAGGTCCATTCAGAAGTCTGATAACAGTGGGGAAGAAGCTGTTCTTGAAACTGTTTGGATGTGTTTATATCTTCTGCCTGAAGAAAGAGGGTGGAAGAGAGTGTAACCAGGTTGGGAGGGGTCTTTGATGATGCTGACTGCCTTCCTGAGGCAGTGAGAAGGAGACATGAAGTCAATGGATGATAGGCCAGTTTGCATGATGGGCTGGGCTGTGTTCATGACTCTCTGTAGCTTCTTGCGGTCTTGGGAAAAGCAGTTGCTATACCATATTGTGACGCATCCAGATAAGATGCTTTCTATGGTGCAACCATAAAAGTTGGTAAGAATCATCATGGACATGCCAAATTTCCTTAGCCTTCTGCAGAAGTAGAGACATTATTGTGCTTTCTTTACACGTCAACATGGGTGGACCAAGACAGATTGTTGGTGATCATCACTCCCACATTCTTGACCATCTCCACCTCAGCATCATTGATGCAAAAATATGCGTGTCCTCTACTTCCTGAAGTCAATGACCAGCTCCTTCATTTTGCTGATGTTATTGAAGGAATTGTTGTCTTTCCACCGTGCCGCTAATCATTCAATCTCTTTCTTATATTCTGTCTCGTCGTTGTTTGAGATCTGACCTACAATGGTGCTGTCATCAGTAAACTTGTAAATGGGGTTGGGGCAGAATTTGGCCACACCGTCGCGCGTGCATAAGGTGTATATTAGGGAGCTGAGCATGCAGGCTTGTGGAGCACCGGTGTTGAGGATTATGCTGGAATAGGTATCATGGCCTATTCTTACTGATTCTAGTCTATGGGTCAGGCAGTCGAGCATCCATTTACAGAGGGAAGAGCCATGACCTGAGTCTCAAAGTTTTGAGATAAGTGTGTTTGGAATTATGGTCTTGAGGGCAAAACTGGAGGAGTTTTCCTTAGATGTCCCTGTTATCCAGATGTTCCAGGGATGAGTATAGGGCCAGGGAGGGGGCGTCTAATGTGGACCTATTTTGTTGCTAGGCAAATTGCAAAGGATCAAGGCAATTTGGTATGTTAGTGTTGACATGAGCTATGACTAACCTTTCAAAGCACTTTATTATTATGGTGGTCAGAGACACCAGGTGGTTGTCATTGAGGCACGCTCTATGATTTTCCTTTGGTATCGGGATGATGGTACTTTTCTTGAAACAATGGGAGACTTCAGGCCATAGTAAGGAGAGGTTGAGGATGTCTGTGAATACTCCCGCCAGCTAGTCTGCCCAGGAGAATCCATCCAGGCCAGTCGCTTTCCAAAGAAGACCGATCTGACATCTATGGCAATGACTATGGGTACAAGTGCTTTTGAACCAATTTGGATTGGTGACATCATTTCACTGACCTTCTGCTTGGTAGGGATGTGCTGTTGCCTATAATTCTTCCAGTTTCGCTTTGTAACCCATTCTGTGGTGTAAGCCTTGTCACAAATGACTGGTGTCCATGTGGTTAGTCTGGGTCTGAAGCTTAGTTTGGTATTACCTCTTGGCGTCTCTGATGGTTTTATGAAGGCCGTACCTGGATTTCCTGTATAGGTCAGGGTTGCCCAATTTGCACGCCTCAGACCTGGACTTCAGTACAAAGTGGATCTCCTGATTCATCTGTCGTTTTGGGTGGGGAATGTCTCCAGCAATCAGTGTTCTACACACTTACTAATGAAGTTTGTGATGGTGGTGACACACTCTTTTAGGTTGGCCACAGATCTCCTGTATATAGATCAGACCACCAACTCTAAGCAGTCCTGTAGAAGCCCTTCCATCGCATCAGACCAACACTGCACAACTTTCTGTACTGGGTGCTCCCACTTCAATTTCTGCTTATAAACAGGGAGGTGATGCACAGTGTTGGGACCTGATTTTCCAAAATGTGGACGGGGGGATGGAAAAACAGGTATCTTTGATGGTTGCGTAGTAATAGTGAAGGATGTTCAGATCTCCGACAGGACAGGAAATGTGTTGGTGGTTTTCTGGTAGCACCTTCCTGAGGTTGGCCAAGTTGAAGTCCCTGGCTACGATGAGCACGGCCTCAGGGTATTCCGTCTCAAGACTGTTTGTGTACTTTGTCAAGTGCACTCTTCACTTCCTCATGGGATGGAAATGTCTTTTAAAATGTATTTTAAATGTTGTAATCATATCTACCTCAACCACTTCCTCTGGCAGCTTATTCCATATCCACACCACCCTTAGCATGAAGAAGTTGCCCCTCATGCCCCTTTTAAATCTTTCCCCTCTGATCATAAATCTATGTTCTCTAGTTTTGGATTTGCCCACCTTAGGGAAAAGACCTCAGCTATTCACCTTATCTATGCCCCTTATGATTTTATCAATTTCTTTAAGGTCATAAGTTAGCCTCCTAACTTTCAAGAAAAAAGTCCCAGCCTTTCCAACCTTTGGTTCCAATCTTCCGGTCTCGGCATTATCCTGTTAAATCCTTTTTTGCACCCTTTCCTGTTTAATAACATTGCTTCTATAGCAGGGTGACCAGAATTGTATACAGTACTTTCAATGAGACTGATGAATAGCCAGCTCCAGTCACAGAGAATAACGAGTGTGAATAAAAATGATGGGGTGGGTTAAGGAACTGGTGAAAAGAAGAAAAAACTCTTTTAAGGTAGGCATTTTAGCAGAAGGGAAGATATTGTAAGACCAGTCAAATGACAATCTACATTCATGTGCATTGAGAACAGGAGTTACAGCCACAAGATGTGGCCACATGTTCTGAACCAGGTTTACACCACTGGTACAGGGGAAAATTGAAGCAGCACTCAGAATGGTTCAACTAAAGTAAATCAACAGCTAAGGTAGGATTTGGAAGATTATATTCATTCTACTTCGAGGCAATGCACTTCAATGAATAATGAATAACATTTTAACTTAAACAGAAAATGCATGACATTTTACAAGTCCCAATTTGATTGAGTAGATGAGACAAATTCTAAGTGAAGCCAATTCTTGCCCACACAAGTTATTCTCTTGTTGATGCACATAAACCACATTCTTTGTGTCTAAATCTAAGCTGGACTTCTGAACTCTGTACTGTTATGCATACTTGCAAGGCTCTGCACTCATCAAGGCAAAGGAAAGGATATCTAATCACTTACCTTATTGTGAAATATGGCCTGCTATCAACCTGCTTTTCCAACAAACAACTTGGCTCTGCTCTACCAAACTAAATTTGTAAAACATTTAAAATGTAAGTAGAAATTACTGTTAATGTTGGTGGAAAACTATGAAGGTCAATCATATTAACCATATGGAGGCAGCATGGTGGCTCAGTGGTTAGCACTGCTGCCTCACAGCGCTAGGGACCCAGGTTTACTGTTAATGTTGGTGGAAAACTATGAAGGTCAATCATATTAACCATATAGAGGCAGCATGGTGGCTCAGTGGTTAGCACTGCTGCCTCACAGCGCTAGGCACCCAGGTTTGATTCCTGGCTTGAGTGACTGTCTTGTGGGGAGCTTGCACATTCTCCCACTGTCTGCGTGGGTTTCCTTCGGGTACTCTGGTTTCCTCCCACAATCCAAAAGATGTGCAGGCCAGGTGAACTGGCCATGCTAAATGGCCCATTGTGTCAGGTGCATTAGTCAGGGGTAAATGTGGAGAGAGAGGTCTGGATAGGTTACTCTTTGGAGGGTCGGTGTGGACTTGTTGGGCCAAAGGGCCTGTTTCCACACTGTAGGGAATCTAATCTAATATTCCAACAAAGGAATTGTCACATAGGAAGTGCCACTTCAGAATAAGAGGTCACCCTTTTAAGGGAGAAATGGGATGTTTTGCTCTCAGAAGGACATCAGGGTATGGATTTTTCTTATAAAGAATGTAATGAAGCTTAGGGATTTTAAGTTTATTCAAGGGTGAATTGGATAGATTCTTGATAAACAACAGAGTCAAAGCTTATGGGGAACAAACAGGGAAGTGAAGTTAGGACCCACAAATAGATCCGTCATGACCTTATTGAATGATGGAGCAGGCTTGAACAGCCATTCCTAAGTCCTAGGTTAATCATTACCTAGAGTGTGGTGCTGGAAAAGCACAGCAGGACAGGGAGTATCCGAGGAGCAGGAGAATTGACGTTTCGGGCATAAACCCTTCATTAGATTCCTGATGAAGGGCTTATGTCCGAAACATTGATTCTTCTGCTCCTCGGATGCTGCCTGACCTGCTGTGCTTTTCCAGCACCACGGTCCTGACTCTGACCTCCAGCATCTGCAGTCCTCACTTTCTCCTATATTAATCATTTCCAATTGAGTGAAAATACCAAGCAAGCATTATTATACAAACACCTGCAGTTTCCTTATGTTAACTTTGCCAGTGTTAGTTACTAGGTTAATTTATTTTATCATTACAATAGTTTTCATCAAGTTTAATTTTTGTACCTTATCAGCCAACAACTCGACAATCATTTTAGAGGTTTCTGGATAAAGGCAAACTACTGCGGATGCTGGAATCTGAAACCAAAAGAGAAAATACTGGAAAATCTCAGCAGGTCTGGCAGCATCTGTAAGGAGAGAAAAGAGCTGACGTTTAGAGTCTAACTGACCCTTTGACAAAGAGTCAATTAGACTCGAAACGTCAGCTCTTTTCTCTCCTTACAGATGCTGCCAGACCTGCTGAGATTTTCCAGCATTTTCTCTTTTGATTTTAGAGATTACCTTTGGCTCAGCTACAAGTTTGTATCCTTTATTACCCACTTCAGCCCCATCATGGCCACTGTTACAGATGGAACCAGGACATTAAAACCAAGTTTTCCTCTTTGATCCTAAACTGAATGTTTCCATCACAAAGACTATCTATTCTCACCCACATAATCGCATTTCATCACTTAATACCCTTACCTTGACCTGTCTGCTCCAGAAACCTCCATCTGTAATTGTAGCCATCTATATATTACAATATTCCACTGCTCTCCTAATTAGGGCTGACCCTTAATTCTCCATATTTTGAAAAAAACACTTCATTCAAAATTCAGCTACCATTATCATATTCTGCACTAAGACCCGTTGGCCCTATCACCTCTATTCTTGCTGACCAAAATTGAGACAATTCTTATGATTAAAGTCATGTCATTGCAAGCAGTTGTGGTGCTTCAACATTTCCATTGTTTGTGCATAAGGAAGTGTTAATATTTGCTTGATGACTGTTATCTCTTCCTGTGCTATTAATGTGCTGCTGATTACTGTTCTTATCAAATCTTTCAAGTAGGATTTAATGTCAATGGTTTTTTTATATAGTTTGGAGTGTTTGACGTTTGGATCCATTACTCTTCATGTTTCTGTAATTTCTTGCTTTCAATTACTGATTTTATGAGATTTTTTTTTTCTTTTTGTGTCCCTTTATATTACACCTGATCTTTTTCCTCTAAGGGTATTTGAAGATGAAATGCTTCTTATAACTAAACTGTATTTAACTCAGCTCCCAATGTGAGTGACTTAGACTGATTTACTTGAGTTGTCTAGCATTTTCTTCTTTCATGCTCAACAGCTCTCAATCTCCTCCAGGCTCTGAGCCAGCCTGTAGTGAGGATGTGATTTGTATTGTTAAATAAATTCTTTGCTAAGGTTGTAAGAAATACCTCCTTCACCTTTCTGTGAAACTGTATTGTTGTGTCGACCCAACAGTGCTTTTCTTGCACTCATAGACACCTCCAATTCCTAACAGGCAGTGTGGACTTGCTTTGTTGATCGTGCTAACCTTGACATTTTCTCAGCTCAGGTACATTTTATCAATTGTGAAAATCCTGTGGAGCCAGCTTACCAAACTATATATCGAGAAATAATATTAAATGTATGATCTGGTATATGAAAACCCTCAGAGGTTCCAAGGAATCTGAAAGTTTACAAGCCAAAGGAATTGTCTGGACTGTTTTGAACTGAACCTGTATTTTCATGCTTAGAACTCTGATTCTCTTTGATCTCTGGTATCACATTTACCATCTCTGTTGCCATAACCCCATTAATGCAGGCGAATTGCAGGACACACCTTGACCTTCGATCTGAATTCAACTCCTCCTCCCAGCATTCCCAATACTATTTCAGGCCTGAGTTTGCTGAGTTTTGCTTACTTTTAGACGGAAAGTGCCTTTCCACACTTCCCCACTACCTCCCTTAACCATCATTAGACATTGGTCTGTTGTTAGTTGTGAAACATGCAATTGAAATAAATGTCATGAAGACTGTATGATTAGCATGGCATAATTATAGAGCTGCAAATGGTAATCGGGTATTTAAACATTTATAGTCATCAGTAGTGCCCAAGCAAATGGCCCATGAAAAGAGATGCTGTCAGTTTAATATGTCATATTTATTCTAAAAGGAAAATAATGATAACTTGGAAAATCTCAACCCACAGATTCTAATTCTATTTGACAGTGATATGATTACAAGACTCAGAATATGAATTTATATAGATGTGATGAGAAAAATATCCTGAAGATTAAAAACAACAATGACGCTGTGTGTAAAACAATGGGAAGAAGAAGGAGAATAGGAAAAGATAAAGGGAGAAAACAAGAGCTAAAAATGCTGAAAGAAGTAAAAAATAAAATAAGAAAAGAGAAATATTGATGCGGTTACATGGAATAGTAGACAGGGAATCATAGAACCATTGCAGCATAGAGGACCCCTCTTGACCCATTGTGTCTGCACCAGTTCTATACAGCAGCAATATACCTAGAACCATTCCCTCACATCCTGTGGCTCGGCATATTATTCCTTCTGTGGCTCGGCATATTATTCCTTCTCAGTCAACAATCTAATTCTCTCTTGCATAACTTAACTGAGCCTATGCACTCAATCCAGATCCAAATGACTCGCCTGTGACAATGCTGTCACTTTAAGAGATAACTTTGTCCTGTGTTTTTTTAAAGGGAGGTTGTAAGGCAGAGACTGTCTCTAAGGAAGTAAACAACTTGTGAAAGCTTGCTTTTTTTAAGGGTGGGACAATGGAAGCAGCCTGGTGGAGCAGCTCTCACAGATTAAGCTTTCTAGTTGTTTTAGTTTTTCAGTATAGTTTTAAGCAGAAGCCTTTGGGGTCCCAAAAGAGTTGGAAGCTACAGTGAATATCTCCTAGCTGCTACTCCCTCTAAATTTTCTCTTGATGTTTTTTGATGGAGAATTAAATGTGAGAATCAGTGTCTGAATTTGCCTGTTTGGCAAAGGGTGTGTTTATAGGATATTACTATATTGGAACAGTTAATTACTAATAGGTGCTGTGTCTATTATTCAGTTAAGTTTTCCAATAGTTAAGTTATTCTGAATACCTCTTTCTTCTGTTTGCATTTTATCGTAATATTCAAATAAATTGTGTTTTGCTTAACATCGAGTAGTCTGACCAGTTGCATTGCATCTGGGACACAGCACTTCATATCTATCTTTAAAATAAGAAAAGGTTACTTTCTTAAAATATATTGAGGGGGTCTGGTCTGGTCCATAACATGCTGCATGAAAAAGTATTTGAACATGGGCCCACTGCTTCTTTTCCGAATTGACTAAAATCTATGCCCTCTTCGTCCTGAGCATTTCAGCAATAAGGACCCCTCATGATATTGAATCTTGCTTTCGACAGAGGACCATAATTTGATCATGCACGATGTGTAAAAGTGATGACCTTTGTTTGATTTGCCCTCACATGCTTCATTTTGGTTTACACTGCCTTGTGTAGCATATTGTTGAAGTGTGAGCTGACAGTGCCACAGCAAATCAAAGAGGCATCTGAGACATGAATGAGTTGTACACTTCCTGAGCCAATCAGATTGAAGGCTTATAAATTAATAGTGCAAAGCTTTCAAGGAACATGTCAATTGACGTGGATGAATTCAACAGCAAACCAGGGACAACAAGAGAAATGGATAGAAAGAAATATTAACTTAAGGAAAAGTGAGAAATATATAAGAGACAGGTGGGAAAAGTAAGAGCAAAACAAAAATAAAAATTTTAAATATGGAAACGTTTTATGCGACAATTTAAAACATGTAGGAATGAGACTCCAGAGTTTAAAATCTTGCTTTCTGGGTTTGTGAAGTTGAATTTTATGTCAGAATCATAAATTGTGCTGTTAGCGCATTCAAAATGTAGTGCAGTGTTGATGGAATGACTTCTATGGAAATGCTTAGAGTCGATGGACTGGTCCAGTTTCAAGAGCACAGTGGTCACCCTAACTAAGTATGCTACTACCATTACAAACTTCATTAGTAAGTGTGTAGAGTGTTGCGTACCAAAGATGCTAATCTGAATGCTCCCCAGCTGGATGAACTGGGAGATCCACAACCTACTGAAGTCCAGATCTGAAGCATTGAAGATGGCCAACTCTGACCTATGTAGGGAACCCAGGTACGACTTTCGTAAGGCCATTTTGGGTGCCAAGAGGCAATACAAAAATAAGCATGAGATCAAGACACGGACATTCATTGCTTGAGGCAAAGCATACACAAAACAGCAGTGAAACCGAAAATAACCGCAACGAACAGTACATCCTTACCCAACAAGTTTGATGTATTCTAAGCTCACTTTGAATGGAAGATCAAGTAAGCGATGTCACCTATCCCAACTGCCTCAGATAACCTATACCCATGGTCACTGCCGCAGCCGTCAACCATCTTGAGAGTGAACCCATGGAAAGCAACTGACCTGAAGGGAATCCCCAGCCTCGCACTCAGATCCTGTGCAGACCAGTCAGTGGCAGTACCTGCAGACACCTTTAACCTCTCCTTACTATGATCTGAAGTCACCACAGGTTTCAAGAAGACCACCATCATCCTGCTGCCAAAGAAAAATCATGCAGCATGTGTCAATGACTCCTGCGGTGGCTCTGACCTGTTACTAGAGGAGTTGATGAGGGTTGAGCAGTGGATGTGGTGTATATGGACTTCAGCAAGGCATTTGATAAGGTTCCCCATGGTAGGCTCGTTCAGAAGATCAGGAGGAATGGGATACAGGGAAATTTAGCTGTCTGGATACAGAATTGGCCTGTCGACAGAAGACAGCGAGTGGTAGTGGAAGGAAAGTATTCTGCCTGGAAGTCAGTGGTGAGTGGTGTTCCACAGGGGTCTGTTCTTGGGCCTCTACTCTTTGTAATTTTTATTAATGACTTGAATGAGGAGATTGAAGGATGGGTTAGCAAGTTTGCAAATGACACAAAGGTTGGAGGTGTCGTTGACAGTATAGAGGACTGTTGTAGGCTGCATCGTGACATTGACAGCATGCAGAGATGGGCTGAGAAATGGCAGATGGAGTTCAACCTGTATAAATGCGAAGTGATGCATTTTGAAATGTCGAACTTGAAAGTTGAGTACAGGATTAAAGATAAGATTCTTGGCAGTGTGGAGGAACAGCAGGATCTTGGTGTGCAGGTACGTAGATCCCTTAAAATTGCCACCCAAGTGGACAGGGTTGTTAAGAAAGCATATGGTGTTTTGGCTTTCAGTAACAGGGAGATTGAGTTTAAGAGTCATGAGATCTTGTTGCAGCTCTATAAAACTTTGGTTAGACCCCACTTGGAATACTGCGTCCAGTTCTGGCTGTCCTATTATAGGAAAGGTGTGGATGCTTTGGAGAGGGTTCAGAGGAGATTTACCAGGATGCTGCCTGGACTGGAGGGCTTACCTTACGAAGAGAGATTGACTGACCTCAGACATTTTTCAGTGGAAAAAAGAAGGAAGAGAGGGGACCTAATTGAGGTGTGCAAGATAATGAGAGGCATAGATAGAGTTGATAGCCAGAGACTTTTTCCCAGGGCAGAAATTGTTAACATGAGGGGTCATAGTTTTAAGCTGTTTGGCGGAAAGTATAGAGGGGATGTCAGAGGCGGGTTCTTTACGCAGAGAGTTGTGAGAGCATGGAATGCGTTGCCAGCAGCAGTTGTGGAAGCGAGGTCATTGGGGATATTTAAGAGACTGCTGGACATGCATATGGTCACAGAAATTTGAGGGTTCGTACATTAGGTTTACCTTACATGAGGATCAATGATCGGCACAACATCGTGGGCTGAAGGGCCTGTTCTCTGCTGTACATGTCAATTGACGTGCTAATTATGAAGTGCTTCAAGAAGTTAGCCCTGGCTCACATCAACTCCAATCTACCAAATCCCCTTGATCCTTTAACCTTTCACCTACCAGCACAACAGGTCCACAGCACCTGCCATCTCCCTGGCCCTACATTCATCCCTGGAACATCTAGATAACAAGAATACCTCCATAAAACCCCCTACCTATTGACGACAGCTCCGTCTTCAACACCATAATTCCAAACGAACTCATCTCTAAACTCTAAAACTTAGGTCTCAGCTCACGCCTCTGTAACTGGATCCTTGCTGAACTGACCCATACAGTAAAATGCTGGAGTTGCCATTTAAGGCTCAACATTTGGACACTAAGGAAAGTTTAGAAATTCTATTAAATTTCGAAGAAAGGTGATGTATTAAATGTATATGAGGGATACACGACCCATGTGGGGCTCAGCAGGCATCAGGGATGGGACCTTTCCTGTTATTGACACATATAAACACTTTTGACTTGAATGTAGGAGGGTTGATCACTCAGTTTGTGAATGATATGACAATTGCTGTCTGGTAAATAATGAAGAAGACAGCCTGAAATTAAGGGAAGATATAGATGGGCTGGTCAGATGGGTTGATCAGTGGCAAATGGAGTCCAATCTGTTTAAATGCAAGGTGATGTATTTGGGAAGGGCAAACAAGGCATGGGAATACATAATGAACGGTAGGACCTGAGAAGGATCAGAGGGAACTTTGGTGTGCATGTCCATAGGTCCCTCAAAGTAGCAGGACAGGTAGATAAAGTGATTAAGAAGTCATACGGGATGCTTGCCTTCATTAGCTAAGCTATTGAGTTGAACGTGTCAATGATTTTGGAATTGCATAAAGCTTTGGTTAGCTGTCAGTGTGGAGTTCTGGAATCCACATTATAGGAGGGATGCCATTGCTCTGAGAGTGCACAAAAAAAGATTTATCAGAACGAAGCTGTTGGTCGGTTCGTCAAGATGCTTGACTTTCTCGTAAAAGTTTCATCTCCCTCCCCAGTGACATCTGCAGTGCTGTCTCAACTCCAGTATCATAACAAAACAGCTCGAGCTGTCCTCCCCAGGCACCCCACCCACATACACTGACAATGAAGGATACCAATTCAACTGGGACAACATTAGGATACTGGGACATGTTAAACAAAGACCAGCTCGGAAATTCCTGGTATTCATCCATTGGTTCCGTAAACAAACACACTGAAATAGACCCCATCTACAGTCCACTACAGAACACAGCTGGAAATAGAATCACCCACCACAACAGACAGAACCGTAGAGATTCAGGGCAGATCACAATGACAGTGAGGCTACACATAACTGAGGATGTCACCTGGGAGGGAGACGAAACATTTGAGAGAAAATCATCCAGCTCGGCAAACTGACCAACAGCTTCAACCACAACCTGAGCTACAGGTCTTCACTAAACCTTAAATATTTACCAGTATGTTGACTTGACTGTAGAGTTTTAGTAATGAGGAGAGATTGGCTAGATTAGGGGTTGTTTTCCTTGGATCAGAGGAGATGTATTGAGATGTATTGAGACGAGAGTCTGAGGGAGACTGTGAGAATTTACTTTCCTGATGGGAATCTGGAACTCTGCCTGTAGGGTGGTAGAGAAAAAAAACCTGCTGGAATCCAAGGTAGGCAGGCAGGAGACTGAAAGAACATCACAAGCCAGGCAGCATCAGGAGGTGGAGAAGGCAACGTTTTGGATGTAACCCTTCTTCAGGACTCCTTGAAATGTCGACTTCTCCACCTCCTGATGTTGCCGCAGCCTTCATGGTTCAGTAGGACATTCAAAAAGACTTCCCTTTGAAATTGGGTGAAATTCTTTCCAACTCTTTTTAATTTGTTATCCTTTGAATAGTTACTTAAATATTCTTGATCGCAAGGGCTTCTACTTCTCCTGGTATTGTAGCTTGCTCTATTATCCTTGACTTAACAAACTATGACCTCAACTCACCCTCCTGTTTCATCCTGAACTATTACTTCAAGATGCTCCCCCATCCCTTCATCAGAATTCCTTTCACAAGTCCCTGATATTTTCCTCAGTTGATGTTCACTTTCAAGTCCACTTGAGAGCTCATAGTGCATTTTCTGTCTGACTAAATCATTATCTTTAGTCCCTCATCTTGCACATTTAAGCAATGTTTGTATTTGCTGGATGGCTTTCCCTACTGTCCCTAAAATGATTGTTGTCATGTGTACCAAAATACAGTGCAACGTATTGTTTTGCCTACTATACATGCAGATCGTACCACACAAAGTACATCAGAGTGCAGAATACATATTACAGCCACAGAGAAGTGCACAGAGAGAGAGAGAGAGAGAGAGAAAGAGAGAGAGGGAGAGAGAGGCAGAGAGAGAGAGAGAGATAGAGGGAGTGAGAGAGAGAAAGAAAGAGAGAAGGAGAGAGGCAGAGAGAGAGAGAGAGAAATAAGAATTAACATTTGAGAGGTGCATTCACAAGTCTGATAACAGCCGGGAGGAAGCTGTTCTTGAATCTGTTTATACATGTATTCAAACTTTAATATCTTCTGTCTGAAGGAAGAGAGTGGAAGAGAATATAACTGAGGTGGTTGTGGGCTTTGATTATGTTGGTTATTTTCCTGAGGCAACAGGAAATATAGATGGAGTCAATGGATGGAAGGCTGGTTTATATGATGGACTGGGCTGTGTTCACAATTCTCTGTTGTGCCTTCCATTTGCTGGGTCCTTCTGAAAATAAAAACGTTACATTAGTGCTGATTTTTTTGGTGGCTGTCCATGGGAACAAATAGCTATATCCTGTGCATCAGTCCTTTGTCTGCTGTAATCAATCATGAGAAGGCATAGTTTTATGGGAAGGGGGTAAAAACAATGACTGCAGATGCTGGAAACCAGATTCTGGATCAGTGGTGCTGGAAGAGCACAGCAATTCAGGCAGCATCCGAGGACAGGCAAAATCGACGTTTCGGGCAAAAGCCCTTCATCAGGAATAAAGGCAGAGAGCCTGAAGCGTGGAGAGATAAGCTACCCTCTCAGGCAACATGTTCCATATTTGACCCATCCCCTGGGTAATTTGCTTTTCCATCAGATCCTCGCGAAATGCTTCATTTTTCACTTTAACCTTAATTCAATTGGTCTAAGACATGCCTACATCGCGGAAGTATTTATCACAATCGGCCCAGTCTATATCACTCACCATTATGTCTGCATCAATTGCCCCCTTAGCCTCTTCTGCTCCACAGACCCCAAACAAAAGTTAACTTTTTGCTGAGACCTCTCACTTCAGGGAACATCCCGTGAAACCTCTCTGCAATCTCTGCAGTGCAATTGTTCCCTGCCGATTTTGTAGCGATTGGACCCGCGCAGACTGTGGACTAACCATATCTTTCTTTAGAGTCTGCAACAATACTTCCTTCCTCCTATATTCCACCCTGTGGCTGATGATTATGCTTCCTTACGAACTTGCAGATGCAAGGACTACTGGGTTTTCAGTTCAGTACAACAGTGAACCTTTCATCGTTTTAAGTAAAGGTCCTGCTGAGAGCCCTGTCATTGACGGTGCCAGGAATCTTCACTGCCAAAACAAAACTTTCCTGAGCATAACGCACCGCCTTTCCCCCGGTACCTCCCGCTATATGCCTCATCATTAGAGCAGATGCGATCGGGAGGTAAGCTAAGAGAATGGAAGAGAGTCCATTCAGGTAGGATACTGTGACGATGCATAATAAATGTAACAGTGGAAATTGAAAGTGCGGTGGCAGGGGAAAGTGCCAGGATGGGAGGGTGGGTCGTAGGGGGGCGTGGACCTGACCAGGTAGTCACGGAGGGAACGATCTTTGCGATAGACGGAAAGGTGTGGGGAGGGAAATATATCCCTGGTGGTGGGGTCTGTTTGGAGGTGGGGGAAATGTTGGCGGATGATTTGGTTTATGCGAAGGTTGGTAGGGTGGAAGGTGAGCACCAGGGGGGTTCTGTCCTTGTTGCGGTTGGAGGGGTTGGGTCTGAGGGCGGAGGTGCGGGATGTGAACGTGATGCGTTGGAGGGCATCTTTAACCACGTGGGAAGGGAAATTGCGGTCTCTGAAGAAGGAGGCCATCTGGTGTGTTCTATGGTGGAACCGCTCCTCCTGGGTGCAGATACGGCGGAGGCGGAGGAATTGGGGATACGGGATGGCATTTTTGCAAGAGGTAGGGTGGGAAGAGGTGTAATCCAGGTAGCTGTGGGAGTCGGTGGGTTTGTAAAAATTGTTGGTGTCAAGTCGGTCGTCATTAATGGAGATGGAGATGGTCCAGGTAAATTTAAGGTCAGGGTGGGATGTGTTGGTGAAGTTGGTGAATTGCTCAACCTCCTCGCGGGAGCACGAGGTGGCGCCAATGCAGTCATCAATGTAGCGGAGGAAGAGGTGGGGCGTGGTGCCGGTGTAATTACGGAAGAATGGGGGAAGGGGGCCAGGAGATTCAGAGTGATTTCAAGAAGAAAACCTTTTTCACTCAGAGGGTGGTGGGCATCTGCATTGCATGGGAAGTGGTGAAGGCTAGAAAACTTGCAACCTTTAAAACAAATTTGGATTAGTACTTCAAATATCACAACATTCAAGGATATGGGATAAATACAGGAATTTGGGATTAGTGCACCTTTATTGGTGGTTATGTCTATGCTGACTCAACGGGCCATAGAGCTGTTTCTGCTCTGTATGAATCTATGACTCTATGAACTAATTTCACCTTCTTAAAATGATATTATATTCAATACAGGTTTCTAATGTAACCACTTAGTAAATATGTTTGCATGCACTTCCAATGGTAATTGTTCAATTTTAAAATCTTTTAAGGTCTTCCATTTATTTCATGATGCTAATAAAATATGGTAAATGTATAAAATGTTGTCTTATTGGCAGATAGGAAAACTAGTTTAGGTTTGGGATGAAGTAATGCAGACCCTCAAGTCTGTTCTGCTATTCTGTTAGGACATTGCCTAATTATACCTCACCTTCATTCACATTTCTGTCATTTGTATCCCTTGATCCCCTTCTCGAAGAAACAATTATTGAGTTCAGCCTTAAAAATTTCAGTGAGCAGATCTTTTTGCAGAGAGGATTCCACATGTCAATTTAGGTTTGCAGTAAACATCAATGACTGATAAATTATATTAACTCAAGTGTTTTCATAATATACAGGTTCAATGGCAAAACATGTTCACAGATCAATGTCATTATGGAGGTACTTCCGGGATTTTGACCCAGGAACAGTGAGGGAATGGTGATAAATTTCCACATCAGGATGGTGAGTGGCTTGGGGGGAACTTGAAGTTGGTGGTGTTCCTATATATCTGCTGCCCTTGTCCTTCTAGATGGAAGCAGTTGTGAGTTTGGAAGGTTTGGAAGAGTAGTTAGACCTGAAACCAATCTTACACTAAATCTTGGGTCACATTCATATAATTCCAGTGAGTTTGTAGATACCTGCTGGGTTTCTCAAGGCAGTTTGCTATTGACGATCATATCAAATGTTGAGCTTTTACAAAGTTGATCAGGAAAGCACAGGATAGGATGTGACTGAAGTGGTCGGTAGAAGGGGTTCAGGGTGTGACCAGGAGACAGTGGGAGAGGAAATCAATCAGGATGGGAGGGTCAGTCAGTGATCAGTAGGGAAAGAGGTAGTAATTGAGAATAGAGCACAAGCAACATCCTGTATTTCTAATTTGGTGTCAAAAGGAGTACTTTTGGAGAAACATTCAATTAAAAATCACACATCAGGTTATAGTCCATCAGGCTTATTTGAAAGTAGAAGCTTTTGGAGCGCTGCTCCTTCGTCCTCCAATGTGGACTTCAGGATACACAACAGTGCAGAGTGGCTGAGCACAGGCTGAGAGCCAAGTTCATTTTCGATGAGGACGGCCTCAATCCAGGATCTTGCATACATGTCACACTACAGGTGACCCCACTACACTATACATTCTCAAAGACACATATACACACACTGTTACACACACTGTCACAGACCCTATCTCATACAACGCGCTCTTGCCCTCACACGTACACTCACATTCATGCACACACCCTCTCACAGGCATATACTCCATCATACTTTTACCAAGCTTGCACACATGCAAACACACACACTCTCACACACTGTTACACACACTGTCACAGACCCTATCTCATACAATGCGCTCGTGCCCTCACACACACACTCACATTCATGCACACACCATCTCACAGGCATATACTCCATCACACTCGCGCACACACTCTATCAAGCACATGCACATGCATACACACACTCTCTCCATCTTTGCCCCACACACACTCTCTCTCTCTCTTACACACATACACACTGTCTCTCGCTCTCTCCGTCTTTGCCACACACACACTCTCGCTCTTATACACACACACACGCAGACACACATCTATGGGGTGAATTTGCATTTACAGATTTGTATTTGCAGATACATTCTATCATGTTCAAAAAGCACACAGTCTGTATCAGTCAGTGTGAGATTTTATAAATTCCTACTTCACAAGACACCAGATATTAACATGACAGACCTCCAAAGAATGAAACCTGAAGGATCCCATACACCCCATTTCTACAGATTACCAAATGTACTTAAACAAACGCCCCACCCCTTCTGGGTATAAATCTCACCAAAGAAGAAGAGAACAAGAACCGACTCCCCTTCCTAGACATCACAGTAGAACAAAAATCCATTTGAGAGCTGCAGACCAGTGTCTACAGGAAAGCCACACACACTGACCAGATACTGAACTACAGGAGCAATCATCCTAACATCCACAAATGGAGATGCATCAGGATATTATTTAAATGAGCCACAACACACTGCAGCACCCAGCAACTAAGAGAAGCCAAGGAAAAACACCTATTCAACATATTCAGGAACAATGGGTACCTGACAAGCGCAGTGCTCTGATTCTTACACAACAGACCTAAATAAGAAGACGCAACATGCTCAGAGACTCTAGCCACCCTGCTATACATTAAAGACATCTCAGAGATGTCGACGAGACCACTCTGGCCCCGTGGCATCATGGTAGCCCACAAACCAACCTCCACACACTGAAAAAGCTCCTGATGAATTTAAAAGACGTCACACCAACAATCAGCAGAACGAACGCCATATACAAAATACCCTGCAAGGACTGTAACAAACATTACATTGGACAGGCAGGCAGGAAACTAGCCACCAGGACACAGGAGCACCAAAGAGCCACCAAAAGACATGACCAACTATCACGAGCATCCTTACACACAGACAGCAAGGGACACCAGTTTGACTGGGACAATACATCCATCCTGGGACAGGCTAAACAAAGACACACACAGGAATTCCTCGAGTCCTGACATTCAAACTGGAATTTCTTCAACAAACACATCGATTTGGACCCATCTATTGTCCTCTCAGAAAAAAAACCGAAAGTGATATCACCCACCACATCAGACCAAGACACATAAATAGCAAGTGGGCCAGAACACCAGCGCTTCGCGGGAGGCTCACTGATGATGTTACCTAACATGGTAATGAAACGTCTGAGAAAAAATCTACCAGCTCAGCGAGAAAACTTACAACTATACTAGAACCAATAGCTTATGTGTTGTTAACAACTCTCTCAGATATGCATCTCAGTGGAGCTTCAGTCATGATTCAACCCATGGAAAAAATACAACATCTCAAAGAATTCTGGCCTTTAAGATTGGATTAGGTCCTTTCAGGCTGCTTCAGAGAGACGGAAAGAAAACGTGATCCTTGAACTCTGAAATACAGCATTAAAGATATGAAGGAGTAATTTCTTCAATTTGAGCTCCCCTGAAAGATGTTAGATTGTTTCCTCGTCAAGGTTACATTAGACAATCGTCTCTATAGATACGTGGACTTTGACTTTCTTGAAATCAGATTTCTTTTCATTCTTTTGACTGAAGAAGAAAAGCATTCATGTACCCAACTATGAACTAACACATTTTGATTATCTTTGAGAGAAGATTTCAAAGAAGAGATCTAGTTTGCAAAACTTGTATAATTCACAAATGTTTAAAATTGTGACCAGCATCATAGGAAAAGTGTGAAAGCTTTATCAAGGTTGTCTCAGCTATACAATATTATCAAGGCTGTTTGCTATATCAAAGCATCACATTACTTCAGCTGCTCTCTCTCTCTCTCCCTGAAGTGATTAAAATCATTATAAGAGGCAAAGGGGTGTGAGATAGCTAAAAAAAGTGTTGACAAGATATGGAAAGCATTGCACAAAGAAAACAATTAGGAAACTGGAAAGAATGGAAAGGAAGAGTGCCGATGCAGGAAAACAAAGAAAGAAGCAGATACAATTATTCTCATTCAGAATAGGCAAGGGTTTGAAAGCTTTAGTTTAGATATATGTCAGTCTGTACCTAGAAGCTATTTATTTGTAATAATGGTAATTCTTGTAGATACTGAAACCTGGTTATAGTGGGTCTTAAGCAACAGGTAATTGGCAGATTTTGGTAATTTGATAAAATTTTTAATTTTTGTGATGACTTTGGAAATAGCTGGCCTTGGTGTCCAGTGTGCTGTACAGTTAGGTATGACATTACTACTGGTAGATTTTCTCCTTCTTGATTCAGACACAGAACAGGTAATTCTGGAGTTAGTATTGCTTCTATGGTGAAATCAGCAAACTCAGGTAGGACATGGCATGGGTGGTATAGTGGCTCAATGGTTAGTACTGCTACCTCACAGCATCAGGGAGCCAGGTTTGATTCCACACTTGGGCAACTGTCTGTGTGGAGTATGCACATTTGATTTGAATGGATTTATTGTTGTCACATGTGTCGAAGTACAGTGAAAGGTTTTATTTTGGGTGCACCACAGGTAGCTCATAACATTCAAGGACGTACAGACCACAGGGTGAACAGAGTGAGGCATACAAAGTTGCGGTTGCACAGGAGGTGCACATAAGCAAGATCAGCATTAAGTTTGAAATTTGAGAGGTCCATTCAATAGTCTAACAACAGTAAGGAAGAAGCTGTTCTTGAACCTGTTGGTATGTGTGTTTATGCACATTTTCCCATGTATGTGTGCATTTCCTCTGGGTGTTTCACTTTCCTTCCAGAGTTCAAAGATGTGCAGGTTAGGGTGGATTGGCCATGCTAAATTGTCCATAGTGTCCAGGGATGTGCAGGCTGGGATGGATTAGCCATGGGAAATGCGGGGTTACAGGGATAGGGTGGTTCTGAGTGGATCTGGATAGGTTGCTCTTTGGAGGGTTGGTGTGGACTTGACAGGCTGAATGGCCTGCTTCCACACTGTAGGGATTCTGTGATTCTATCTAAGGTAGACTCGGTCAGGAATCAATTCTGGGACCTTCCTGAGAGTGTGATACAGCTTTTTAGCACATTGTTTGAAATACTCACTGCCAAAGATGAACAATGGTATCGGAATCATGAAGAAAAAGCAGCTCTCAATTGAATCAAATATTTTGCCACCAGAGTTCAACATGTTCCAAAGACCATCTAGCCAGCAGGGACATTCCGCTTGGCTCCCACTCACCATGGGAATTGAGACTCCAAAGTGAAGGAATATCACCTCAAGAATAAGCAGATACCAAGCAAGGAATCTTTACATTTGGGGGTTCACCAAGAGCAAGGGAATGAGCCTGAGTTAAATATAAAGTAATTCTAATCTTACCAGGCCATAGGACTGCTATCTCATTAGAGAGAGGTGGTGATGGCTTCACCTGAGGGTCACCACACCTCAGGCAAGAAGAAACAGTGAGAAAGAGAATCCTTCATTGTAACCTCAGATAGAGCAGGAATTGATCCCACAATGTTAGCTTTATTCTACATTGCAAGCCAGCCATCCAGCCATCTGACTTCACCCCGAAGCTCACTGCTTGAGAAGTGGCCACTCGTAAATGAAGTGGGAGTTGACACGGGGCATACTGACACGGGGCACACAGAAACAATATGGCTGCTGAGCCATAAATTGGTCACTTAGCACACAAGATGGCCACTGAGCCATTACAAGGAAAAATACAGCAAAGCATACACAGATACTGCCTGAGGCTAACAGGATACCAACACAATAGACACAGAGCATAGATGATTAGTTTAAGGTGGGTGGGGACAGAATAGATATCAATAATGTCTACTGCCTGCCGAAGTGTCTGAATCCAGCCACCACCTTCAATAGAAATGTTAACTGCCTGAGACTACTTGTATCCAAGTGTTAATACTTCAGATCTGCCGTAATGGAAAAGATCTTCCTTCTCAGGAAGAACAATCACGACCACTGAAATTGACAATGATTTTGTAATGGTTTCTGTAAACAAACCATGCTGTAAAACAAAGACTCCATACTTGAACTATTGTACCACAAATGTATAAAATATCACGACATGTGCTCTGAGAGTGAGAGAAGACTCACAGCTGATAGCCATGCTGACGAACGTCTCTCTCTCCCTGGAGCTCTGGTTTCTTTGTACAGTAAACTCTGCCATTGGAATCTGACTCCGAGAGTGGTGATTTTCCCCACAACATAAACAACAAGTGTTCAAAGGAGAAGAAAATGGCTGTGGCTATGGCCACACCTGGAATGGGCAGGGTAAGGGTTTAATTCTGTGAGGCAGGGTCTCTAATTTTGAGCAATATGAGGCCCTACTAAGGGCAACAGCTTTCCACTGACGCCCTTACATCGAGATTGAAGCAAGCTGTGAACAATTCATGCTATATGAATCTTAGTCAGTAACCTACAATGCCAATTCCAAATCCTTGATCATGTTGAATCAATCCCACTGCCAGGTGTGAAGCACTTATAATGTATTGCAGCTTTACAAAGATTGTCTTCAGTTGCCAACATAGCAATCACCTGCCTTATCCCACTCCCTACACATGTTGCACGAGCTGCTCATTCTACTCCTTGGATAATCTAACATAGAAGGAGACAGTGAGGATTGCAGATGCTGGAGATCAGAGTCGAGAGTGTAGAATGAGGCTTCCTGATGAAGGACTTATGTCCGAAACGTCGATTCTCCTGCTCCTCAGATGCTCCCTGACTTGCTTTCCAGCACTACACTTCCCACTCATCTGACATAGAATCCCAGAATCCCTACAGTGTGGAAACAGGTTATTTGGCCAATCGAGTTTACACCAACCCTTGCTATAACCCTGCATTTCCCATGGCTAATCCACCTAGCCTGCGCACAATGGGCAATTTAGCATGGTCAAACCATCTAATCTGCACATCTTTGGACTGTGGGAGGAAATTGGAGCACCCAGAGGAAACCTACGCAGACACGGGGACACAGCCACCCAAGAGTGGAATCAGACCTGGGTCTCTGCTGCTGAGAGGCAGCAGCACTAAACATTGAGCCACTATGCCACCCAATACATTGTTTTATATGTTGTATAGGAAGCAAAGATAGAGTGAAAATATCCTTTTCACTCAGTAAGCAGTCAGGATTGGAATACTCTGCCTGAAAGTGTGGTGGAGGCAGATTCAACTGAGGTATGCAAGAGGGCATTAGATGACTATTTGGGTAGAAATAATGTATAAAGGTATGGGCAAAAAGAAGAAGATTGGCACAAGGTATTGCTGCCCATGTAATGAGCAAGTGCAGGCAAATTGGACCAACCGCCTACTTCTGCGGCATAGTTCTTCTGTGATTCTGTCTCAGGATGGTTCAGCTCTGTACCTTCAGTGTTGTAGCTCAACAAAGATTCATGCACACAACTCATAAAGAAAAGCGAAACTAGGAAGAAAACTACGTTGCACCAATCCCGGGTTAGCCCTTACATATTTACATTGACATCACTCATGCCATCTCCATGCCTCCAAAAGTTTTCTTTTTGGTCCATGCGATACAATTTCAACTTGCATGCTGCATGACTCGATGACTCTATACATTCTGGGCTCTGCAACTAGGGTGGAGGGAGCCTTCTCCATAGTGGAGCTTGTTGGCTTTGGAGTTGTGGTCAGGTGACCCTGAAGGCATTTGTATCTAAAGATGCTGGATGTGACCAGTCGAAGGCTTGTGCTCCCGTCTTGGCTTGAACTGTGACAGAACAGAAGGTGGCAATCAGCATGAGGCTCTAATTCTTCCATTTCTATTATTTGCCCTTGCAGTTTGATGGGCGGACCCATCGTTCAGAGTGACATGTGAAAAATCTCCATTAAAACCATAGTAGCAACATGCTTCTATATATACCTGGGCCAGGCAAACTGTGAAGACAGAAAGATAAAAGGACAGGACTGAGACGGGGAGCAGCAAATGTATTAGTGCCTCAGGTGCTCCCTGTGGTCCATTTGACAGATACATTTTACCACATTTAAGTATGTTTGTGTTCTCAGTGTAAATCAGTCCCCCAGGTATGCAGCTTGTAATTGAAAATTTCACACTGAGAATTCGTCCAGTATGTGTTGACAGTTCCTGGCCTCAAAGAAGCAACTGGAGGATTTTCCTTGTTGAAGCTGCAAAGAGGTGAATAAAAATAACTAAAACCAGAATGAAACAGGCACAAACAAAGGGAGAAGTTGAAAAGCAAACAGCAAGATTTAATTATTGTGTAAAACAACTAATTAAGAAAACACTGTTTACACAAATTGAACTAAATTAAACAAAAAATACAGGGTCATTCCTTCCTGTACTCAGGGGATAAACTTACATTCCAGATCCTATGCCACTTACACATTTAACAGGATATTCCATCAAACTGGTCACTACTGAGAGATGATAAATGAAGAACTGTTGAGCAGATATTGGACCAGCTTTGGACTGAGATGAGCAGCGACGAATCTATTAATAATATTGCACTTACCGTTCTGTTACATAAATGTCAAATAAAAATCAAACTATTATTAAAGTTTGTGACAGATCAGTTAATAGAAAGTAAAAGGGAGGGCAGTTTAATCTTTGAAATGATTGATTGTTTGAGATAGCAGCAATGAATTTAACACTTAAGAGATCACAAAAATATCTCTCAGTGCAGAGTGCAGTTTAGTTTTGATTTCTGACCCTGGGAAATCAAAGCACTTAAAACAAAATACCTGCAAGGATTATGAGTCACATCTCTAAAAATCAACATAATTTAAAGCAGAAGCCATACAGAGTATAAAGTGCTGAAATGTTTATTAAGCATAAATCTTAAAATGTGCATTCCCTTTATGGTATGTCCAATACCCATTTCAAATTCACTAATAATCTAAGATGTCATCTTCTCTGAGATGAATTTTAGTATTTAAACGCTGCTTGCCCCCAAAAAATCATAAATAAACAAGTTGTATATTCCAATGGTGTAAAAGGACATTAAACAATCTACTTTGTTATTGGTATAAGCCACGTCAATTACAGTCCACCTGGAATGTTTTGTCATAAGCTGAAATTGTTGGACCACGTTTAGAATGTAATTGATATGATAAGAAAAAATATATGACTCTATTTCTTTGACAGTTAGCATTAATATGCTGCCTATGCATTGCTTTAAACTCTATGGCTATTAATAACACCAAAACAAACGTAACATTTCTAACAGGTCCATGCAGTTACATCATCAAGCTCCTGCTGATAGTTTTTGTAAGCTCTCGGAGCTAAATACGTGCTAAGTGGACCACCTATCCAACCTCCCCACCAACCATTTCACTTAACATGATCACCAATCACTTACAGATCCATTCTTGGTTACTTTCTGTTTTAACTAGCTGTTGCTGCAATTCTCGACTTCTTTGATTCTTTCCAAACTTATTTCAAAAGTCGAATGGGGTGGTGTGCGGATCAGGTTTCAAAGCTTCTGCTTAGACTTGTTTGGCTAATGCACACTCTCCACAGTTTGAACCATGACTGAGAAATAGCAGAGGTCACATCGAGAATTAAAGAATACAGAAGTGGGAGAAGGATTGTCGGCAGAATTCCAAATCCACCTGGGACATTCTGCAAGATTGCGTGTTCGGGAGCCACAGGTATCTATGTTAGGCTGTCAACTATTCCTAAGCAATTTTAAGATTAGTTATTAGGATTATCAAGAGGCAACAGTTCAGATATGGCAAAAGTGAGGACTGCAGAGGCTGGAAACCAGACTTTAGATCAGAGTGGTGCTGGAAACGCACAGCAGGTCAGGCAGCATCCGAGGAGAAGGAAAATCGACGTTTCGGGCAAAATCCCTTGATGAAGGGTTTTTGCACAAAACGTCGATTTTCCTGCTCCTTGGATGCTGCCTAACCTGCTGTGCTTTTCCAGCACCACTCTGATCTAAACTGTTCAGATATGACACATTAGCAAAATAGACAGGAAAAGTATACAACCTGTTGTACTTCAGAATAGTTTAAAAATAAAAGAGGATGAACCAACAAAATGTATCGATCTCAGTAGTTTGTGAGGCAGCATTCAGATCTCTAACTGAAATGTTTGGGACTCTTCCCTTCGACTTCCTCCATATTTCCTGGTCCATCATCCATCTCACCTGTCCTTCACTCCTCCCTCGAACATCTTGACACCAATGACAGCTACATAAGAATCCTACTCATTGACTAGAGTTTAGCCTTCAACACTATTGTCCCCTCGGGACTGATTACTAAACTTAATGTTCTCGGACTAAGCCCCACTCCCTGTAACTGGATCCTCGGTTTCCTTACCCACAGGCCGCAATCATTCTCAGCCTCCTATTATACTCACTGTATACTCATGGCTGTGTCACCAAATACCAGACTAATGCCATTTATAAGTTCGCTGTTGGCACCATCATAGTTGATTGAATCTCAGTTGGCGATGAAACAGACTACAGATGGGAAGAATGGTGTATTGAGAACAATCTAGCTCTCAATGCCAGCAAAACCAATGAACTCATTATTGACTTTCAGTGGGATGTTACTCATGCCCCCCTACACATTAACAGCACAGAGGTGGAATGAGTGGAGAGTGTCAAGCTCCTGGGAATGGTCATCAATAACAAACTTTCTTGGACTCTTCATGTGGACACACTGGTTATAAAGGCCCAACAACTTCTCTTCTTCCTTAGGCAGCTGAGGAAATTTGGCATGACAGCAAATACCCTTGCCATCTTTTATAGGTGCGCCATCGAGAGCATTCTGTCTGGATGTATCACTACCTGGTATGGCAACTGTACCATTCAAGATGGAGACGGTTACAGACAGTGGTGAACTCGGCCCAGACAATCACAAAGGCCAACCTCCCATCTATAGAATCCATCTACCAGGCCCACTGTCAAGGAAAGGCCGCCAGCATTCTCAAAGATCCATCCCACCCTGACAATGTTTTTCTACAACCTCTACCATCGAGGAAAAGGTACAGAAGCCTGAACACACGCACCAGCCGTTTTGAAACAGTTTCTACCCTACTGTTAGTAGAATACTCTTAACATTCGCCTGTACCTGTGTTTTTGTTTTTGCTGCTGTTTACCTATTATTTACTTATCTATGCTAGTTAACTCTGTGATCTGCCCGTATTGTTTGCAAAATAAAGATTTTCACTGTGCCTCAGTATGCTTGACAATAAATTCAATTCAATTCAATTCAATTTAATTCAATTCAATTCATCTGAAGAAGGCAGCTGCCTGATGAAGATTGCCTCCATCTCCAACTGATTTATAATATAGTACTTTGTAGGAGCTGGTAGTTTACTCCAGGTCTCTTACCCACTTGACCCTTTCCGACCAACGAATACACAATGGGTACCAATGAGGTCAGGATGGTGAACCCCCTCCCTGACCATCACTCAACTCAAGGTCAGACTTCTAGTTCACTTCATTTCAAGGATCATTTCCTGAGACTTGCTATACACTTATATGGACGGGGGGTGCACAGGACTCCAGTGGATGCCTTCAGGTTAGTTCAAGAAAGTAATGACCTGAATACTTGCAGTGCAACCTTTGGCACCTTTATCCCTACCTTGTCTTGGCCACTGACTACTTTGAATCGTTTATGTTCTTCTAGAAAGAAAGAGGAAAAACAAAGCTATGCCAGTTAATTCATGAGAGATCTATGCCGTAATCAAAGATAGTTTTAAGGAAAGGTACTTATTTTCTATAACTGTCAGTATTTGACCTGCTACATATAGTATGAAAGTACATGATGTGTTTTGACCATCAGTATCCACTTGTAATTTTGTCATTGCCTGGCCAGGTTGCACTTTTTCTATCTAAAACAAAAAAGCAACATAGATAAGGTTTGGACGAGGGTACAGAGGGAATTTAAGGTGTGCATGCTAGCATCAGCTGCAGCTTGGGAGTCAGAAGAGATTGTGGGTAGTGAAAAGGTGAATTAGATATCCTCACTTTCAAGTTTATTCAACCTGCCACAAGCCTTGGGTTTTGTTACTGTTGCTTGAATAATGACAGCAACTTCTCTTCCATGAGGGATAGGAAATGCATGCATGCTCATCTGGTTCACACTTGCTGTCTCTGGTTAAGAGTTAATTTCTCCTTAATGAGAGATGGAAGTGATTCAATAATAGGCATGCAAAGTGTTCGTCTGATGTGGCTAACACAGCTGAGCAGCAGGCAATATGTGCAAGCAGTGATAAGTGCATGTGAGATTTGCAGGGGAAAGTGAGGGCTGCAAATGCTGGAGATCAGAGTCAAGAATTGGATGCTGGAAAAGCACAGCAGGTCAGGCAGTATCCAATGAGAAGGAGAATTAACGTTTCAAGCATACACCCTTCATCAGGTTTTGCATCATGACTGCGATAGATTGTAACTTGGTGTGTCCTGAGAACGTGGTGAATTGAGAAATGCCAGAAACCAGTTGGTCAGATATGGCATTTGAAAATAACATTCATTGACCTTGACAACTTGTCTGAGGTCATTGAACTTCTGTTAGCGCTAAATCCAGGTTGTCAGGGCAAGACCCTGGAACTGACTTCCATGTCCATCTTCAATCATTATCTTTTGGAGCTTCCTTTCCATTCCTTCAACTACAAACTCCAGCACCAATCAAATGCTTCCAAGCCCAGACTCTCTTAAGTGATGCCATTCTTCAATGCTTCTCAGGTCAACTCCAGCCACAATGCACTTCCCCTTTAAAAAGTACAGACAATAATCCAGAAATGCAGAAAACCCTGAAATAGTGCTCTGTAAGCACTGTCCCACTTTATCTTCAACCAACCGGAACTCTATCAACAAATACATTGAGTTAGACCATATCTACCACCCCCTAAGAAAAGGAACAGGAAGTGACTTCACCACACGAAATTACGTCACCACAGGAAATGACATCACCAACCCAAAGAAACTCAAACATATAAATAGAAAGCAGGAGTTTTCAGCATTGCTTCGCATGAGGTCCACCAAAGATGTTACCTAGTAGGGTAACGAAACATCTGGAAATGAACCTTTCAGCTCAGCGGGCAAACCTACATCTAAAACCTTAACCTGAGCCACAAATCTTCTCAAAAATCTTAAAACAACACTGTGGGCTCAGTATCTTCCATTGATGATGGGGTGACAGTGTCCTGTGACTCACAGGGTGACGAGAAAACAACCTTCTACCAGGAAAATCTCAATTTCCCCAGTTAGTCTACTCCACCACCCATCAGTTATATTGGAAATCACTCTTCCTCAGCTACAAGGGAGAAGGTTCAAGGAATGTCAACATTATGGTCTGTCATGCAGAAATTTGGATTTCATTGTGAAAATAAGTCACCATGCTATTGATTTAAAATCATTGGCGCACTTTCAGAATTTGAAAAAAAATGCTTAAAACTTGAAGCTTTCAACTGTCGAGTGCAACACGGGTGATTGGCTCACCGTGAGAATTCACACTATAAGAAAATATCAAAAATGTGCTTCCAAGTTGTTTTATCAAAGACACTAATAAGCAGAGGGGAAACCTGGTCAATTAGTCATGTCACTGTGTTTTGCAACTCATGGCGGGTGATCTTTGAGAACATTTTGGGGAGAGTACTGAAGAGAAATGGCCAGACGTCATTTTGTGGCAAGATAAAACATTTTAAAGTCTGTACAAAAGGCAAAAACAGCTAAAAATACGCAGTAGGATTATTCAAATGTGAAAAGACTTAAACAAAAATGATTAGTAGAATAAAGTAACTCTGGTGAATTCACCCAACCAATTGGTTGCAGGGTGCACATATCAAAGATTTGGATGTAGATGTCATCAGGTCCTAGCTTTGGGTTGAAGGTCCTTCAAGGTTCTATTTGCTTCCCATTGGAGGAAACTCTGGCTCAGGATCGTCAATATCTAAAACTCTCCTGAATGAATTCTAACAGAATCTACACCCTCAACATTCATCCATTTTATTTCTGTCGGCAGGAGCTGGTAAAGCTTTTGTGTATTTCCAGCATTGGCTGACTTTGTATTGAACAGTGAGTAAAGTACTTCTTAGGATGCAATTGTTTGAATGTGAAATATTACATTTTACATGAATGTAAAATATTACAGGGGCGGCACGATGGTCCAGTGGTTAGCACTGCTGCTTCGCAGTGCCAGGGACACAGGTTCGATTCCTGCCTCGGGTGACTGTCTGTGTGGAGTTTGCACATTCTCTCCATGTCTTCGTGGGTTTTCTCCGGGTGCTCCGGTTTCCTCCCACAATCCAAAATTATGCAGGCTAGATGAATTGGCCGTGCTAAATTGCCCATAGTGTTCAGGGATGTGTAGGTTAGGTGGATTAGCCTGGGGTAGATGTAGGGGAATGGGTCTGGGTAAGTTACTGTTCGGACATTCGGTGTGGACTTGTTGGGGCGAAGGGCCTATTTCAACGCTGTAGGGATTCTATATCTATATTTATCAATTGTGTCGTGAGTCCAAGACACTCAGAGTGTAATTGTGAAATGCCAACATTGTGTTGGACGTGACCTCACCTCAGCAAGTGGGAATCAAACATCTAGGACTTGAGTGAAGTGGCTAAGTGACTTTGTATCTCCTCAAGCAACTGACGGCCAACTTGCAGATTCGAAACAGCAAGCGATGTGACAGAAATGTAAATTCAATGTATAACCACATACAGGAAAAGAAGGGAAATGAAAGGAATAAAAGACCAAAGAAATGCAGCTGCTGGAAATCAGAAACAAAACACAGAAATGACTGAGAAAACTCATTAGGTCAGGTAGCATCTGTAGCAAGAAAGCAGAATTAAGTCTTGGGTCCAGTGAGCCTTCTTCAGAACAGTTTTGCCAGAGTAGTCATTAATATTTAGAATCATGGAAGACCTACAGTGTGGAGGCAGGCCAGTCAGTTCATCAAGTCCACACTGAACCTCTGAAGAGCATCCCACCCAGACCCAGCCCCCTAGCCTATCCCCACATTGACCATGACTAATCCACCGAGCCTGCACATTCCTGGATATTACAGGCAATTTCCCATGGTCAATCCACCTAACCTGCACATTTTTGGACTGTGAGAGGAAGTCAGAGCACTCGGAGGAAACCTGTAACAAATACAGGGAGAATGTACAAACTGCACACAGACAGACGCCCAAAGATGTGATTAAACCTGGGTGGCTGGCAGGTGAGGCAGCAATGCTAACTACTGAGCCACCGTGCCACCATTAATCTCACTGAAAGCGTATTTGCAAATGAAGTTATTTCAGTTTACATTCTATGGTGAGCTTGGTTAATATCTGCTCACTGGTTTCACAGCTACTATACCCTGTGTCACACCTTTATTTCTTTAATGATTTAATCTCTTCTGCCTTTCACCCTGTCACAGAACTTCCATTGCTATTTTGCTCCTTTCTCCCTTTTATCTCCTGTCTCTGAGCTTGTTTAAAACGCATTGTATTTTCTGGTTCTGATGGAAGTTATGTACTTGAAACATCAGCTCTGTCTCTTTCTCCAGTGATGCTGCCAGATCTGTGCATTTCCTAGTTTTTCTGCTTTCATTTCAGATTTTCAGTATTTGTAGCACTTCACTTTTGCAGTAGTTTATAACCATTACACAAGTACAGCATTTCACACCTTTTTAACACATTTGAAGGGTAAAGGAGACAGTCTGCCTTCTAATTATAATTAAGGTTGGAACTGTGGAACAGTGACAGTGAGGTGTGAACTTTATATTTAACCATGAACCTGCTGTTGTATTATAGCACAGATCTCAGGAAGGCACTGCTACTCTAAGACAACTAGGTGACATCATGATCTCTAAACAATCTACAAAAATGGTAGATCCACCTTACTCCCTATTCAGATAAGAAGTCAGATCAGAAATTGCTGAGTAAATTAATCTGTAACAGTCTGTCAGTCAACAATCTGTGTAACATAATAGTAATCTAAACGGGGCTATGCCTCCTCTCAACTGATCTCAGTAGCTAAACAGACTCAGGCCTGGTGAGTACTTCAGGGTTGTTGTGGTGAAGCAGTAGCGTCCATACCTCTGAGCCAAAAGGACTGAGTTGAAGTCCCATCTGCTGCAGAGGTGTGGAATAAGAGTTTGATGAGAAAATATCTATAACCCAAGCCGTATGTAAGTCCGAGATGTCACATCAGAGAACACAGTATTAATAAACTTTCAGATACCTGCCTCAATGATAATATGGATATTGTATATGTAGGCTCACATATAGAAATCAGCATTACATCACCAGCCAAGCACCTGAAAACACTGTAAGATTTATGTAAGAATGATGCTTTTAGTATCCATGTTATTTTAGCAGTAAAATGTGGTCCATTATATTTGGTTGGTAATGAGTTTGTGATTTATAAGAAATTGGATGCCTCGATTATGAAATCTTTATTATGATAGATCCTGTTAAAATGATCAGTGCATGGAACTGATGCCATCCATGGTGATATTAATGTCGATACAAACATCCCCGACCCCAGAACCCACCCATATTTAACATTTGTCCCTTTCTCCCAAATTCACTTCATCGCTAGCAGGACAAAGGCAATGTCAAAGAATATATATGTTGCATTTCAAATCACTCCCCATTGTTTGCATTACTCCAAATGTGAAAGATAGTGTTGGACTGGGGGAGTTTTAACCCTGCCCTGATACTGAAGAAGTGATAATCTGCTTTCCTATATGTTACTAATTAACTCACTATCATTAAAAACCGAAAGATCTATGGATGCGGGAAATCAGAAACAAAAACAGAAATTGCTGAAAAGCTCAGCAGGTCTGGCAGCATCTATGTTCAGAAATGAGAGTTAACATTTCAGGTTCAGTGACCCTCAGAACTGAAAGGATCACTGGACCTGAAACTTTGATTTTTCTTCGCAGATGCTGCCAGACCTGTTGAACGTTTCTAGCTATTTCTGTTTAAGTTACTATCATTCCAAGTTATAAACTTGAGTTCGACGAACAGGTCATTTGTGAGTTGGCACCATAAAAAAGTCATTAGCAATATTTCACATTGCCCTGTCAGTGAGTTTGCATGCTGCAGTAAAGTTTCTCAATTGGCCTCGATTGACCATCAAGGTTCAAGTCACCCACCCTTTCCTCAATTGAAGTCCTAAAGTGACCGACCATTAAAGGGTAGCCTGGAAAGTTCCCTAGTCAGGCCTCGGGCAGGAAAGGAGAGAACATTTCCATTCAACACGGGTATAGCTCACAAAGCGTTTCATCTGCCGGTGTTCCATTACCGCCAGCCTCTCCATCAACACACCCAGCGCTCCTCCACTCGTCTCCCTAGGCCACACCTCCCTCTTTCTGTCCTGAAACACCCTGACATTCCTGGGACTTGGAACTTGGGATGTTGAGCTTGTAGTCCCAGTCCTGTCCATTTCAGATTCTGGTACCTGCTAGGAGTCAGGGAATGTGGCCAGTGAGATCTGTGGAATTCTCCGTGAAGCTGTTGAGGGTAGCTCGTTGAATGCTTTTAAGACAAAGATAGGTAGAAAGGCAGTAATGTTTATAATGAGCACAGGGGTAAGTGGAGGTGTGTCCTTGAAAAGGTCAGCCATGATCTTATTGAATGGCAGAGCAGGCTCAACAGGTTAAATAGCCTATTCCTGCTTCTATTTATTATGTTCTTATGTTTTTATACATTAAATCACAGGTACCTTAGGATAGGAAATAAAAGCACATTGTTAACCCTGGACAGTCTCAGTTTTAAACTTTGCAATCCATCTACATTCGGGATGGAAGTCATGCACTCAGTCCCTTAAACCACAAACCATATTTTATTTTGTAAAGATTGCTAAATTCAATAAACCAAATGAATAAATTGGTCAATTAAAGCTTTGGCAGGAAGTGTCTGCTCTATTAGTCAGAGTATATTTAGTGTAATAATAATTGATGATCTATTAATTTGGGAAAAGTTTAGCTTCAAAGGGTTTGTAAAAACTAAAGTTGCCACCAGCAGCTGCTAAATGGAAGTAGCTAGCAGCCATGGAAACATTCCCTTTTCTGCTTGGAACCCAATGCTATTTTATTCCAGGTTCAAATAGCCATGGCACAAGTCTGATTCTTCTTTCCATCTTAATGCAGCCTCCACGAGAAATATAATTGGGTTAAAGATCACTTCACAAAGTTTGCTTTTTTCTGTCCAAATACTAATGGTAATTTTAAAAGTTAACTAAAGTGTCAATGGTAGGTAAGTTGTTGGAGGGGATTCTGAGTGAGAGGATTTACATGCATTTTGAAACACCAGGACGACTGGGGATATAAAGTTAATCACACACCACCAGGTTATAGTCCAACAGGTTTATTTGGAAGGACTAGCTTTCGGAGTGCTGCTACTTCATCAGGTGATTGTGATCTGAAAAGTAGTGCTTCCAAATAAACCTGTTGGACTATAATCTGGTGTGGTGTGATTTTTAACTTTGTACACCCCAGTCCAATACCGGCATCTTCAAATCATGACTGGGGATAGTTAACATGGCTTTGTGTGTGGGATATCATGTCTCACTAATTTGACTGAGGTTTTTGAAGAGGCGACAAAGAAGATTGTTGAAGATGGAGTGATAGACATCTATATGGATTTCAGTAAGGCAATCAACAAGGTTCCTCATGGTAGACTGGTTAGCAAGGTTAGTTCACATGGGATCTGGGGAAGTGAGCAATTTGGATACAAAGTTGGTTTGAAGGTGACTGAGGGTGATGGTGGAGGGTTTCTTTTGGACTGGAGGCCTGTGACCAGTGGAATGCCAGAAGGGTCCACTGCTCTTGTCATTCATATAAATGATTTTGAGGTGAACATAGGAGGTATAATTAATAAGCTTGCAGATGACACCAAAATTGGTGGTGTAGTGGACAGTGAAAAAGGTGATCTCAGAGTATAATGGGACCTTGATCAGATGGGCCAATGGACCAATAAGTGGCAGGTGGAGTATAATTTGGATAAATGTGAAGTGTGGCATTTTGGTAAGGCTGAGAAATAAATAGGAGGGTGGGGTTGAGGGCAAAATAGCTGTGAAGGCGATAGGTAGATGCAGGTGGGGGGTGATTGTGATCGGTCAGTGGGGAAAGTGGACTGGATAGGTGGGAAGAAAGATGGACAGGTAGGACAGGTCAAGAGGGTGGTGCCGGGTTGGAGGGTTGTATCTAGAATGAGGGGGGAGGCAAGGTAAGGAAACTGGTGAAGTCGATGTTAATGCCATGTGGTTGGAGCGTCCCAAAAGAAGATGAGGTGTTCTTCCTCCAGTCATCGGTTGGCTTGGATTTGGTGGTGGAGGAGGCCCAGGACTTGCATGTCCTTGGCAGAGTGGGAGGGGAAGTCAATGTGATCAGCCACAGGGTGGTGGGGTTACTTGGTACGTGTGTCCCAGAAATGTTCCCTGAAAAGTTTCCTCGAGTTGGTATCCTATCTCCCTGATGTAGAGGAGACGCAATGAGGGCAATGGACACAGTAGATGAGGTGGTGAATGTGCAGGAAAATCTCTGCCGGATGTGAAAAGATCCCCTGGGGCCTTGGACAGAGGTGAGGGAGTGGTTTGAGTGTAGGTTTTACACCTCTTGCTGCAGCAAGGGATGGTGCTGGGAGCGGAGGATAAGTTGGTGGAGGGCATGGTCCTAATGAGGGAGTCACTGAGGGAATGGTCTTTGCGGAATGCAGATAGGGGTGGGGAGGGAAGTATATCTCTGGTAGTGGGGTCTGATTGTCCCTGAGGAATGTTCTCAAAAAAAGAGAACCAGGAGTGCAGGTGCATGGTTTCTTGAAAGTGAAGTCGCAGGTAGACAGGGTGGTGAAGGAGGTGTTTAGCACACTTGCCTTTTTTGGTCAGTGCATTGAGTATAGGAGTTGGGACATCATGTTGCAGCTGTATAGGACATTGGTGTGGCCACTTTTAGAATGCTGTATTCAATTCTAGTGTCCCTGTAATAGGAAAGATGTTGTGAATGTTGAAAATGTTCAGAAAAGATTTACAAGGATGTTGCAGGGATTGGAGGGTTTGAGCTTTAGGGAAAGTCCATATAGGTTGGAGTTATTTTCCCTGGAAAGTCGGAGGCTGAGAAGTGACCTCATGGAGGTTTATAAAATCAAGAGGGGCATGAATAGGGTAAATGGTCAAGGTCTTTTTCCCAGGATAGGGGAGCCCAAAACTAGAGGGCATAGGTTTAGGGTGAGAGAGGAAACATATAGAAGAGACCGAAGGGGCAATTTTTTCACACAGAGGGTGGTATGTGTATGGAATGAGTTGCCAGAGGAAGTGGTGGAGGCTGGTACAATTCCAACATTTAAAAGGCATCTGGATGGGTATATGAATAGGAAGGGTTTAGAGGGATATGGGCAAGCAAGGATTTACATTTTTCAGTATAAAATAAAAAGATAAGGGTTAAAACTCTGTTCACAAAGGGTGCTTTCAAGACTGAATTCAACAGATTCTTTTTAATTGAGAATGTCAAGAGATAGGGATGAAAGGCAAGTTGATGAGATTCAGGAATATCAGCCATGATTGAACTGAATAGCAGAATAGGCACATGATGTTGAATAATCTATGCATTCTCCTGTGTTCTCATGACATTACTACTCGATAAATCTGACGTCCTTCTATTTGAGTCTGCACTTTATGCAAGATTGCATGATGTTGCAACAAAGAAACCAATCTTTTGACCTAATTACTTTTTGTTGGTGATAGTAGAGTGTGAACCTCCTCTGTCCCAACTTCAACTGGCCCAGTCAGCATTTCATGACATTCCTTTTCCACCTGAGAGTTTGTCAGCTTTTCTTTGAAATGCATCCATCCGCTATTTTGCTCCATGTCACCTATGAGCCACTCATTGGTAAGTAACTTTTTGCCTAAATTCCTGACTCTATTCAATCGCAACTGCCTTTTATGTATGGCCTACAGTTTTATATTCCCTGCACTAGATGTAACGTCTTTTATACATCTCTCCAACAAATTCCTTTGTCATTTTAAAGATTTAGTTTGTCAGCCATTTCATCTCTTTTTTTTATCAATATCAGACTGTCTTCTCTCTGTATAATGGAATATAAATTGCACGATAAAGTTTCACAAAGTTTCCTGCAATTGTTCCACTTTTAACAGTGCAGCTACAAAACACACTGCATCAACTTACCAAGGTTATGACAGCGCCTTCCAAACATGCAACATCTATCACCAGAAAGACAAGGATGGTGGATGCATAGGGAACACCACAACCTACAAGTTCCTCTCCACGTTACATACCGTCCTGATTTGGGACTACATCACTGTGCCTTCATTGTTGCTGTGTGTTAAGACTCCTGCTACCAGGATGGTGGGTGCATCTAGTTACCTTGGGCTGCAGCAGTCAAGGAACTTAGCTGACCACAGCTTATTCAAGGGCAATCAGAGATGGGCAATAAATGATGATCGAGCTAATGTTGTCTAAAATCCATGAACAACTGATTGCTAAAGAAATTTCAGCATTCCTGAAGTAAAAAGCAACTGCTGCTCATTGTATGAAAAATGACTCATAGTCTGCACTGACTCTTGTGGTCCAGGCACACACTTGAAGAACTGTCATAAAGAAGAGTGAAAGCATTGAACCAGATAGGCTAGCCTCTAGATCTGTATCTCTGAATCTTTACTAGAAAATTGGCATAAGATTGGGTGAAGGGGAGAAGCTGAAAAAGAAAACATGCCTTAATGAACAGACTGAGGGTGAAAGCTGGCTTTAATATTGAAAACACTCCACATAAACAACACACTTCACAGCTGAAGGAATGTTTCAAAGCACATTTCAGGAATGAAAAGGATACATTTGGGATTTGGACACACATGCCGCAAGTATCTCACAGAGGACAGTGGATATTGTCACAGATGAACAGATTTACCCAGGAGTTCAAACCCATTCCTTAAAAGCAGTCCAATGTAATGTTTGTTTATAACATTGTTGGAAAACCAAATAGTTGTCTTTTGAAATTGCTATTACTTGATACCATTTTAATCGAGTGTTACTGCTTAATTATCATAAATGGCTATTTCATATTGAGTTACAAATTCAGTCATAATGCATTCCATTTTCTAGTCTGGCTCAATGTTGCATGAATCTGATCGTACTGAAGTAAAACCGCTGTAAGTGGATGATGAACTACTTATAACTATTAATCTACCACTTTGTTCAATTTTATTGATGTAGGTGAGGTATTAAAGAGGTTATCCTGCACCAGCTTCAGAAGCAGTAATTCACAAACAGATAAGAAAGAGCAGCTTCACAATGACTTCTTTCAAAGCACTAACGTGGTTTTGACACACCAAATATAACCTGGGAAAGCCATAGAATTGGCTGTGATTCATTGGACATTATCAGTATAAAAATGTTCGAAGGCCACTGGGGGTAAAGTTGTAGGCATGTTAATTGAGAACCCTATATCAAAGTGCCAAACGAGTTAATTTGGAGTGCAAACAAAAATGAGATAATACTGACTAAAGGTGTTAAATAGAAAACTGACGCCAAACTTGGAAGTGAGGCAGTTATTTTTTTCTTTGTTCTGAATTTGAACCTTTGGAGAAAGGACATGATTTGCAATGTTTGAAATGACAAAACAAAAGCTTCAGGTACAATACACAATAAGATGCATTTGGGGATGAAACTGATGATTGAAAGCAGCACAGAATGTGCATTAATAAATCAGTTAATACCCTGCTTACCTTTCTTTTGGAAAATTACATCATGTGACGTGTTAAATAAGCTGGCATTTCACCATTTCTCATCTATATTAATCCCAAAGATCAGCTTTACCTCCATTTCTTAATCTATATTGACCCCAAAGATCATTTTCACCTCCAATGTGTAGTATTCCCTGATACGTATCACTCAGCTGTTCACAACCATGTCTTTAATTGCCTCATCTAAAGGCTCTTCTATTACTTTTCCAAACCTGTCTCTCTCCTCCTTCATGAGGCTTGTCAAAAATTAACATCCTTGTTTATGCTTTGAGTCAATTATCCTGATAGCTTTTTTTTTGTAGTTCATTGTTAAACGAGGTTTGAGAATGTTCCTGTGAAGCAAATTGCTGTAGTACTTTGAATTGATAATTGCTTGTCTCTACATCTGGGGTATACCGACGTTACAATGAATAACTGTTCCAGATGTGAACATCTGGCAAGATAGCACTGACTTTATTTAGGGACAGGAGAAGAAAGCTCTTGATAATCAGATTCTTACCATTAATAACGAGAGTTACAATAAGCTATAATAATGAAATGTATAACCAACAGGAAGGGAACATTTAACAGATTTCCTTAGCTGTAGAATTGATGGAAGATTTGAGGTAGATACAAATATTTCAGTAGTGAGAACTGACAACTGGACAACATGACTTGACCGCATTTTGCTGACCGTCTAGCCAAAAACTGAACAAAAATGTAGAACATCTACTTAAGTAAGTTTTAGAAGCTCTTAGTATTGCAGTAAGGAAAGGACAGGGTCCAACTGCTTCTCTTGAATAATGTATGTTTCTGAGCCTTCTGTGTTTTCAGAATGGTTTCTTCACATTATTATCTTCTTGAAGAATGAACACATTTATATCAGACACAGCAGTAAAACACAAAAATCGGCATCCAAACATTGAAAATTGTCTTTGTGTTTATTGAAGAAATGTAGCAGCTGCTATTGAAAAGGATATGATGGACGTGAATAATTCAGTAATGCAGCAAAGCCAGCTGCCTTGCTTCCTAATCTGTAATCTTTACTGTGTTGTATGGAATATACTGAGGAGAGCTTTATTTTCTAAATGGTAGCACTGGCCCAGTCAAGTCTGATCTGCAAATAATCACCACTTTTGCAAAGCAAAATTTAATCTTTACACCTGACCAACTTACTCTCAAAGAATCGTACAGCAACAGTTCAACACTTTGAGACCCCATTTCTAATGCAGTAGCAATCACAGATTCCCAGTCTAAATGATATCACGAGAGTGCCACATGGAAAGAGAGGGGGAAAAAAATTCAAGGTCCCCTCATTTTTTGAGATAGGGTTCGCTATTTGCAATAAACCTGCACCTGATCTGGCTGAGACAGATTGCACACAAACTTTGACCTGCCCCTTCATTTGAATGAATTCAGTTTGTAACCCATCTCCACTGCAAGCTGGTTGCAAACTTAATGGGGGCCCCAGCAATGGTATGGTCTGACTGTCTTTCACCGAACCTGCAAATAGATTAGGAGAGCAGATGGAAGGTTTCCTGGGTCTTCGGCTGTAGCACTGGAGGCATTGGTACTGAAGGCACAAAGGAAGAGGAAAATTATGTTTTACCAAGAGTCAGGAGGCTCTCAAAAGCATGGTCTGAGAGGTGAATAGGAGCAGGTCATAGGTCGCAGGAATGTCAATAACTGGAGCCTTCCTCGAGGCCCACAGAACAATGCCACAAAAAGATGAGTGACCCCATATTGGACAACATCACTGACTATGTCCTGCTTTTGTTTTATTTTCAAAAATATACTTTAGTCATAAAAATATCTTTATAAACATACACAGTCACTAAAGCAGTTCAGTCCTCTATAGTAGCGTACAAAGGAACAAACATTGGAATTTGGTCTATCCAACAAATAATCCAGAGGCATCTTTTACTTGTCCAAGACTAAGTTTACATACATTTGAGGCATCGGGGTGTCCAATAACTGAATGGACCCCTGTTTAACTTCCTCAGAAACTCCTCAGATGGTGGTTTTTCCCTACAGCAATATCTGCCCCAAGCTTTAGTGCATCCCTCAGCACATAGTTCTGGAGCTTGGCTGCACCACACACTTTCACCCTGGTCAATGCCTCGACATCAATCTACAGTCAAGAATCTCACCTAACACTCATAAATCAAAGATGCCAATCTAGCATCCATCACTGTTACTTCCTGAAATCTTCATCTGTCTAGTCTTGACAGACAGAGAAACACAGTGCAATTGACTTGCTCTATCTTGTAGTGATCCCCAACTGGGAGAGCAGAGCAAAACTTCAGGCGACAGGTATCTACTATTAGCAATACACATCGTTATGAAATTTGGAAAATGAAGAAATGGACTTTACTGGGTTGCAAAGTAGCTATCATTTTGTTCTTTCGAAGTGTAAGTTCAAAAGGGTAAATGCTATGGTTTATCTGCAGTTGACAAAAAATATACTTTGGAAACCAGCAAAGGTTACAGAGAGAGATAAAAGTGGGGTTTTAGTGCTTTAATTGATGAACAAGCAGATCTGGAAAATCAACTTTAAACAATCAACTTCGAGTTCAAGTCAATTTCAAGATATGCAGGTTGAGATCCTGTCATATCAACAACAATGAAGTGAAAGATGATCAAGCAATTCATAGGCAAATTTCAATACACATTCCATCCATGGCCCAAGCACTTTAACAATGTCCAAGAAGTAACCAGAAAGTCACAACTTGCAGATTCAGATAGAGTGAACTTTGCACACTGCATGAAAGTCATCAGAAAAGCTGATGTGTTTACCTCCATATAAATGTTATACCCCAAAAGGAAAGGACAAATGCAATATTTGGCAAAATCGACACTGGTGTCAACGCAAATATCATCCCTTTATGCATCTTACATGAGATATGTTCAGGAAACTGACACAGTACAATACACTCCACTCAAGATAAACTAACTGAGGACAATGGACCAGAACACCCCATTCATTGGCATTTTTCTTCTCAAATGTCAATTTGGGTTGACGCCTGAAATAACTTACATCATTGGAGTAGATTATTAAGCTCCCAGCATGCATGGATCTGGATATTATTATAGTCCATGAGGTAACAAATCTACAACTGCAACACCAAAGATTCCAGACCACACCATCGATCTCAGTCATTTTGATCACAGCCGAGCAGTGCAGATTTAACAAGCTACATCAGGTGATGACCCAGCGCACCAGCCCAAAAAGATGGGCATGAGCTGGTTGCCTGAACTCATCTAGTAGCTCCCTGAGCCAATATACTCCTTCTCCAAGAATTTAACTTTCAAAGGCAAACAAGTTGTCATTGGGTGTTAAGATATGCTAGATCATGCACATATAGATCACATGGATACAGGAAGAAAAACAAGAGATTGGTGTGTGAATCCATGTTTTACTATTATTGATAAGGACAGTGATCAACCAATCCAATCACATCACATGTGTCAATCCATTAACCTCAACAATTGAGAGGATCTCTCTTTCTATGTGAGACTCCCTCTGAGCCATGGGGCAAGAGTAAATCTAATATTTTCCAGGTCCAAAGACACAATTCAATTTTGATGACTCACAATTTCACTGAATTCCCTTTTGTGCATAAAATCAATCATACTATCAATGCAATGTTTGTTGACACATTGACTGCAATATTCAGTATGTTGAATGTAAGCAAGAAATTGTGTCTGACAGTGGTGTGCAGGAGAATAGCGTCCCCTTCCACAACACATGCAGTTGTCTTCTCCTCATTCCCCTCGGTTGAACTGTCTCACAGGATGGGCTATTCATTCCCTAAAATCCATGATCATTAAATACAAAGGAACTTGCCAAGATTTTCAAATAGCTACATTAAATCTACATGCAATTCCTCGAGTTTACGCTCACTAGTTGCATACATGTTTGGAAGACAAATCCACAAAATTCATCCTTACACATTAGATTACTTACAATGTGGAAACAGGCCCTTCGGCCCAACAAGCGCCGACCCGCCTAACACACTGAAGCGCAACCCATCCAGACCTATTCCCTTACATTTACCCCTTCACCTGACACTACGGGTAATTTAGCACGGCCAATTCACCTAACCTGTACATCTTTGGATTGTGGGAGGAAACCAGAGCACCCGGAGGATACCCACGCAGACACAGGGAGAATGTGCAACTCCACACAGTCAGTCACCTGAGGCGGGAACTGATCCCAGGTCTCTGGCGCTGTGAGGCAGCAGTGCTAACCACTGTGCCACCGTGCCGCCCAAATTCTCAGCAACCAGTCACACATTGTTTGAGAGAAGGGAGAAAATGATACAAGTGTGTGATCAATGAGCATATAGACATTTACCCCATTTTAAAACAGGTCAAAGTAAATGAGTTTGACCAAAGAACATGGGTTCCTTGAAAATGCTATTTTGTTGTGACCAAGTTAGGTCATATAGTGTTGTAGTGAGAAATGGACATGTCCCACGTAGAAATAGACAACATATCTTATTCATATCAACAATCAACAGTCACACAAAATGATGGTTCTGATACTGTAGATATCATGCCAAACAACAACCAGACATATGACACATATCCTTCCACAACGGCAGATATCTCTCTGTCTGTTGAAGTGACATCACTAAGGCCATGATAACATTACATTAATCAGATCTGATCATGCTGTACATCCACCAAGATGTTATCTAAATGTAAAGAGGCAATATATCTACATACATCGTTGTACATGTTTTTAGAAAAGTGTTCATATCCTTTAAAGTGAAAGAGGGAGATGCTGTATTATGGCATAGATTCCAGGGCACACTGTAAAAGACATTAGGCCATGTGATATTCCATCATAAACTTACCCATGTCAGCTTCAATCACTCTGTCACTATCATGCAATCAGTGCAGTATTTCCTATGTGAATGTAATAGGAGAAAGTGAGGATTGTAGTTGCTGGAGTTCAGAGTCAAAAAGTGTGGTGCTGGCACAGCACAGCCGGTCAGTCGGCATCCGGGGAGCAGGAGAGTCAACATTTCGAGCATAAGCTCTTCATCAGGAATGAGAATTTTGACTATGCGAATGAAATGCACAGTAATCTCAGTAAGCACATAACCCAGGCTAGTTGTGCATAAAACTGTGTTTTTTGAGTCATGTAAGTCATTGATGTTGTTGATAAACTTCAAGATATTTATCTCAACAGGAAGCTAACCCTCTATGGCATATCTTATGTGAAATAACATATTGAAATTCATAAAGCACATTAGTAGCCATTGTCCCATGACAGCACAGGAGGGTGCTACCTAATGTCTGAGTACTGTGGTGGAGATTCAGACTGAGGTTATGTGATCCATGCTTGTTGTAATGCAGGTTCAGATGGTTGCCATCATGGCTGTGGATCTCAGTGTTCAAAGGGGCATACATGCTGTCAAAAAACTTCAGCAATGTATAACTGGACTGCTGATCTGCTATCTGATGGGAGTGACAATGACACTGCAGTGTACAAATGGACTTTTCAACTGACAACATTCATGCCTCACCATTGGCACTCATCTAGGATCCTTGCTGTTGGATATCAGTCAGTCAGTCCATGCTATGTCACCCATATGAGGTGGCAAAATCCAAAGTCAGGCCATCAAGGTCCACATATGTTCAAGGCTGCCTGCTAACACATCCATTGTATGTCAGCACCCTTCCACCAGTAATGCTGCAGCAACTCAGGTAGTACTGTGTAGTAGCAATGGGACAGCCAAAGTTAGGCAGACAGAAAGAGGATACATCGGGATGAATTGTTCAGTTTTGTGTGTACTTTGGAAAGTGTTGCTAGATAAAGTTCTTATGCAACCCATTTTTGTTGGTGACTTTTATTTCATGGTTGTGGCCAAGAGGAAACTGGAATGTTCCTTAGCTTTGGATTGAAAAGTGGGAAATTGTGGACCAATGGTCATGGCCAATGAGCTCTCAGGGGAAAGAGAGTCTCCATTGTCACCATGAAGCAAAAACCACCAAAAGATCTATCTCTTCCTCCTCCAATGTAAACCTCCAAATACACGATGGTAAGGGCTGCATCATCATGACAGTGAAGGTGTAGAGAACATAGCAGATGGCCATGAGCTTAAATACCCATTCGGGTGAGCACTGGAGGATTTACCTTCAACAGTCCAAACAACAGGACCTTTCAAGCATAACAGGTTTCTTCACAAAGATCCTTATAATTACATGGCTCTTGTTAAAAGCATGTTTTCCTCACTTAGTCATTTTTAAAAACTTGTTCATGGGATGAAGGTGTTACTGGCCAGGCCAGCATTTATTACTCATCCCTAATTGCAGGGCAATTAAGAGTCAAACACGTTGTTGTGGGTCTGGAGTTACATGTAGGCCAGACCAGGTAAGGATGTCAATTTGCTTTTCTAAAAGAATTAATGAACGAGATGGGATTTTCTGACAATCAGCAATAGCTTCATGGTCACCATTAGACTCCTAATCCCAAATATGTATTGAATTCAAATTCTATCATCTGCAATAGTGGGATTCAAACCCAGGTCCCTGGAACATTACCAGGGTCTCTGGATTAATAACCTAGTGATAATGCCACTAGGCCACTACCAACCCTTGTGATGATGAAGTCATGAGCCAGGTCTATTGCACCTATCCCTTGTCACGAAACAGCCAGCCTCACGTTCATCATAGTAACTCAAAGATGGTGGGAACACCTACTTGCTTCATGATGGCGAGCCTATATCTGCTGCCAATACAGAGGCAATTCACCAAGATGTTATGTTCTTTGCATGATTTCACAGCAACTGCACATGATTGGAGTGGCAGTCCCTGTGGATGTGATACATTTCCCTGTTTATGCATGGGGCTTTCAGGGCCACATACATGTAGTTGATGGCTCCCTACAACATTGACCATCCAAAGCCAAATACTTACTCCTTTTACTTCTCTGCAAGTAAATCGAGTTAACATATGATAAATCATGAGCTTAATGAATGACAAAACAAATAAAATTAAAGAGTTTAATGTCCTCCTCCTCTTCCTAGATTAATTAGGACAATTGTCTGTTGGGAACATATCTCCTTCAGTTTTCTAATACTTGTAATTGATAACATGTTAATTAGAAATTTGTCAACATCAAATACAGTTCTGAGACAAGGCATTGTTGGCCAAAATATTAAACTGTGTTGACACTGGCATAAAGTGCAGATGCTGAAATGGCATTTCATTCCCAAGATTATCCAGATTACAATAAGCAGAACCTGGAACTTCATGTTTACAATCCCAGTAGATTTTGGCAGTAAAAGAATAAGCTTCGCTCCGCATAAGACGTAATACTTGACTGCACTGATTAACAGGCAGGAGTAGTGAGAGAAATGGAAAAAAGATCAAGACAAATTAGGGAAGAAGTCAGAACAGAACAGGCCAAAAATAAAATATATTAAGGACTCAACGTGGTGCAATGCAGAAGAAGATTCTCATTAACTATTGCAGGGAGATCAGGAAGATAAAAGAATAGAAAGAATTCCAATCAAAGAGTGGAGTAAGTGCGATCATTAATTCTCTCAGTTGGTAATGGATCACTTAAATAGAAGATGAACATTTAAGTAATTTTTATGAAAGACTCCACACAACAAGGTAATTAAAGTGAGTGTACATAATCCAATTTGAGTAAATTGTAGCAATAAATGAGTTTATTGTAACTCTGAAAAATGACCTCATATAATTCAAGAGCATAAATCCTGGAATGAGATACATGTGAATTAAGTTAAAAAGACTGCGTGTGATGCATGAAGTGAGCATGTTTTATTTGATTTGTAACTGGGGCTGCACGGAATATAAAATTAATTCTGGGGCACAGCTGTTTCATAGTTTAAAAGTGGCGCACTGCCCACAAATTCATCTTGTAAATTGCTCTTATTGCTGTTAGTAGATTCACAGATGACATTATTTGAATGAAAAATGACTAAACAGTGCTCATATTTAAAATAGATCAGCCGAGTCTTTTGTTTGTGAACCTAATGGTGAAGAGGATAACTCTGAAATCAGTTAACAACATTGAACCTTTGGTTCTTTGACTGAACAAACAGAAGGAAAATTTCTTGTTCTCTAAATGGCAGTGAATCAGTAACAGTCTTGATATTAAGGTTTATGGTTTTATTATAAATATAAAGGAGAGAATTTTTCCAACTTGTCATTCTATGATCAAAAATAAATTCCATTGCTGCCTTTGTAAATAAAAAAAAATTCATTAGCAATATTTTTCATTTTTCCATTAGCATTCACAATTAAGGTGATAGGGCCTTCTTCAGAAAAGGATATTAATTTTAAATCTAATTCTAGTTCTAAATAAAAGAATTTCTCTACAACATGCATTTGAGGATGTGTAATTGAGGAATAACTTCAATATGTCACTGGCTAGAGATATAACCACCATGTGACAAGTTTACGTTGGCAGTATCCAACATAAATATTGAGACAGAGAATTTATTTGACACAAGTTGGTAAGCTGTATGTGCTACAGCAAGCTTTTTAGTATGTGACAGATATAACTTAGAAGTATCACGTGTTGAACGGCATGATGCTTCCACCAGGGAAACATGAGCGGCATTCTCTGATAGTCCAGAGAGGCATTTGCACCAGAAATTGTGGGGACATCTCATTTGTACACCCACAGGAGGAGCAATGGCTTTAAAAGAAATGTAAAATTTAGGATCGGTTTTTAAAACCCCAGTTTGGTTGGATTGCAGTTGACTGGAAGGACAGGAGCGAAGTAAAAAATGGCGCATACGTCATGTAAACATTTTAGAATGGTTGTCGTGTGCATGCTTTGTGCAACTTTGCAAGAGTGTGTTCACATAAGAGGCAATGGCAAGCAAAGAAAGATCAATATGTGACATAATTCAGAGGCAAAGCTCACCACAGATTAAAGAGTCCCACCTTCAAATTCTGTTGGATAAATGTTGGAGAGGGAACGTCGAGCAAAATCGCTACTTGGATCATGTAGAGGAAGGGCTGGTCTGGCACTGAATGACAACACATTCAATATTCTTTATAGCTCCTTGTGTGCAGCGAACATTTGGTAAAGGACACTTGACAAGCTTGCAGGAGCTGAGCCATTGTTGTATTGCACAACTCCCTCTCTGAATTTTGGAAACCTCTAAATCTTCTTCTCCACTTTAAAGGGCTTATATCGTCACATATCATGCTTTAGCTAGCAGGCCAGACACGTTGTAATTAAAAGTCTTTGTTTAGTATGGCTCATTTTATTACAAGTTAAAGCAGTCAGCATCCTATGAAAGAAAGATTGCTGGAGAAGTGTTCTCCAATCTGGAATACCTCATGCCTTTAAAGAAATGGTATGAAATGAGTAGTACTCAGCTCATGATATAAGATCATTGAGGGGGTGGGGGGGCTCTTGTGGTGCAGTTATAATGTCCCTCTAGATCAGGAAACCTGAGTTCAAGTCTGACCTGTTCCAGAAGTGTGTAATATCATCTTGGAACAATTTGATTAGAAAATATCAATCAGAGAATTGGACCTTCACAGGCAGAGCCACAGAATTTCTGCAATTTCAGGGGACTCCACAAAAGTACTTCAACATTACAATCTCTGTGAGGCAAATGTGTAGTGTATTTTAATGACCAAGAAAGTTTTTGAAGACTTCATTTACTACTGCACTCCTGAAGCAGTGAACCTGGACATACTGCAAGTTTTCCTTCACTTCTGTTTACTGTTATTGAACGGCTGCAGAAAAAAAAATAAAGTGTAGTCAGGTTTTACTGACTGCAGTTTCTTACCATTCCTCACAGGTGTCAGCCAGCTGTACACCGCCTTGCAGTTTCAGTGAAAGAGATAAACAGTTATGGCCAAATTGTTTGTCGAACTTGCGTATTGTCAATGAGCAGGATGGAGCATGCAATCGATCGCTGTACAAGCCTTGAGAAGTACAACAATCAATCACATACATCATCCTACTCCTCAAGCACACAGAGGTTCTTCACAAGAGTGCAATCACGAGTGTTAATGATGCACCTCAGCAGCCAACCTGAGAAGTTTTAAGCAGCCCATTTCCTTTACCCTCCAAGTACAACTGTCATTACAAAGTTGTGGCTAAGCAGCATTTGGCTTAGCTCACACCAGACAAAGTAATTTGTAACTGGGTGCCACAGTTCACATGGAATCAAGTTACAGTCTTTCACTGCTTCAAACTGAAGCTATTCATTATTTTTCTCTCCATTGTTTTGGAGGTCTGTAGACTAGACCATGCTCTGAAAATTCAAGGTGCTGAGGTCACCGATGCCAGCTCCTCTTTCAATGCGACTTAGAGTTATAGTCATAGAGATACACAGCACAGAAACAGATTCTTCAGTCAAACGCGTCCATGCCGACCAGATAACCCAACCCAATCCAGTCCTAACTGCCAGCACCTGGTCCATATCCCTCCAAACCCTTCCTATTCAAATACCCATCAAAATGCCTCTTAAATGTTGCAATTGTACCAGCCTCCACCACTTCCTCTGGCAACTCATTCCATACACATACCTGAAAAAGTTGCCCCTTAGGTCCCTTTTATATCTTTCCCCTCTCACCCTAAACCTATGCCCTCTAGTTCTGGACTCTCTGACCCCAGAGAAGAGACTTTGTGTATTTATCCTATCCATGCCCCTCATGATTTTATGAACCTATATAAGGTCACCCCTCAACCCCTGATGCTCCAGGGAAAACAGCCCCAGCCTGTTCAACATCTCCCTGTAGCTCAAATCCTCCAACCCTGGCAACATCCTTGTAAATCTTTTCTGAACCCTTTCAAGTTTCACAACATCTTTCCAATAGAAAGGAGACCAGAATTGCACACAATATTCCAACACTGGCCTAACCAATGACCTGTACAGCCACAATATGACCTCCGAACCCCTGTACTCAATACTCTGATTAATAAAGGAAAGCATACCAAACGCCTTCTTCACTATCTTATCTACCTGTGACTCTCCTTTCAAGGAGCTATGAACCTGCACTCAAGGTCTCTTTGTTCAGCAACACTCTCTAGGACATTGCCATTAAGTGTATAAGTCCTGCTAAGATTTGCTTTCCCAAAATGCAGCACCTCGCATGTATCTAAATTAAACTCCATCTGCCATTTCTCAGCTCATTGGACCATCTGATCAAGATCATATTGCAATCTGAGGTAACCTTCTTCACTACACCTCCAATTTTGGTGTCATCTGCAAACTTATTAACTATACCTCTTATGGTCACATTCAAATCATTTATATAAATAATGAAAAGTAGTGAACCTAGGTACTCCACTGGTCACAGGCCTCCATTCTGAAAAATAACCCTCCATCACCATCTTCTGTCTTCTACCTTTGAACCAGTCCTGCATCCAAATGGTTAATTTTCTCTGTATTCCATGAGATCTAACCTTGCTAACCAGTCTCCCATGGGGAACCTTGTCGAACGCCTTACTGAAGTCCATATAGATCACATCTACCATTCTACCCTCATCAATCCTCTTTGTTATTTCTTCAAAAAACTGAGGAATCAAGTTTGTGAGACATGATTCCCCACACACAAAGCCATGTTGACTATCCCTAATCAATCCTTAGCCAACCTCCAGTCTTTTGGCACCTCACCTGTGACTATCGATGATACAACTATCTCAGTCAGAGACCCAGCAATCACTTCCCTCGTTTCCACAGCGTTCTAAGGTACACTTGATCAGGTCCTGGGGATTTATCCACTTTTATGCATTTCAAGACATCTAGCACTTCCTCCTCTGTAATATGGACATTTTGCAAGATATCACCATCTATTTTCCTACACTCTATATCTTCCATGTCTTTTCACTATAAATACTGATGCAAAATATTCGTTTAGTATCTCCCCCATTTCCTACGGCTCCACACAAAGGCGTCCTTGCTGATCTTTGAGGGGTCCTATTTTCTCTCTCTAGTTGCCCTTTTGTCCTTAATGTATTTGTAAAAACTCTTTGGCTTCTCGTTAACTCTATTTGCCAAAGATATCTCATGTCCCCTTTTTGCCCTCCTGATTTCTCTCTTAAGTATACTCCTACTGCTTTTACACTCTTCTGAGGATTCACTCGATCTATCTTGTCTATACCTTACATATGCTTCCTTCTTTTTCTTAACCAAACCCTCTATTTCTTTAGTAATCCAGCATTCCATTATACCTACCAGTCTTTCCTTTCACCCTAACAGGAATATACTTTCTTTGGGCTCTCGTTACCTCATTTCTGAAGGCTTCCCATTTCCCAGCTGTTCCTTTACCTGCGAACATCTGCCCCCAATCAGCTTTTGAAAATCCTTGCCCAATACCGTCAAAATTGGCCTATCTCCAATTTAGAATTTAAACTTTTAGATCTGGTCTATCCTTTTCCATCACTATTTTAAATCTAATAGAATTATGGTCACTGGCCCCAAAGTGCTCCCCCACTGACACACCAGTCACCTGCTCTGCCTTATATTCCAAGAGTAGGTCAAGTTTTGCACCTTCTCTGGTAGGTACATCCACATACTGAATCAGAAAATGTTCTTGTACACTCTGAGCAAGTTCCTCTCCAGCTAAACCCTTAACACAATGGCAGTTCTAGTCAACATTTGGAAAGTTAACATCCCCTACCATAGCCACCCTATTATTCTTACAGATAACTGAGATCTCCTTACAAATTTGTTTCTCAGTTTTCCTCTGTCTATTTGGGGGTGTATAATACAATCCCAATAAGGTGATCATCCCTTTCTTATTTCTCAGTTCCACCCAAATAACTTCCTTGGATGTATTTCTGGGAATATCCTCCCTCAGCACATCTGCAATACTATCTCTTATCAAAAACGCCACTCCCCCTCCTCTCTTGCCTCCCTTTCTTTCCTTCCTGTAGCATTTGTATCCTGAAACATTAAGCTGCCAGTCCTGCCCATCTTTGAGCCAAGTTTCTGTAGAGTGGGTTCTTTCTTGATTATATGTTTTATAGAGCCAGGTCTCTTGATTAAACTTAAAATATCAGCCTGACTCATCCACTCTCTCCAATGAGAGATGCTACAATTCTGAGAAACATTGACCTGTGGCAGGTCCAGCTTGGTGGATGAACAGCAGTAATAAAGACCTGCACCAGCAAACCTATGAGTGGTTTTATGATGGTGATATTGCAGGGCGAGGGTCACGGGGAGAAGAGGGTCAGAGACAAGGGAAGGGGCCTAGATTTCAGTTCCTCCCTGCTCCCCACTGTATGTCAGCTGAATTAGGCAAATTGGGCCGTCCCAATCTGACAGCAGGCTGTTCCATTTTTGACTCAGGAAAGTTGTCTCTTTCCTTGCTGACCAGGAAATAAAATTAATTAGACCATTGGTAGGTCAATGCCCTTAGACTGACCACGTTATTTGGTCAGGGTTCAGGAAGGTTGAACACGGACTTTACCATCCCAAATTGAAAGTGATGTGAAGTAGGTAAACGTTCCCTAAATGCCAATCCACATCATTAATTTTCCTTCTTGTCACCTTCCAGGACAGCATCTTGGGGGTGTCGAGAAGGTGGGAAGAGAATCCTGTTATCTTGTCCATATTAATGATATTCTGAATGTGACAGTGGAAGTCACAGTAGCTTTCATCAGTCAATGGCTGAAAGTTGGTTGCTAGGTCTATGCCAGAGAAAACTTGATCAGACAAGCCTTCGTAAATCTGAACCTCAATTCATTGAGGTAGATGTGGATAACTTTTGTATTTTGAACTCCGAACAAATATGCTGAGCTCTTATTAACTTATTGAAAGGTAAACTTAAATTGAAGTTTCACTTTTTTGCATTTAATACAGTGAGTCCTTAACATAAATTTAACACTTTCAGGTATATTAAATCTTCCACATAAGGATTCACAGTGTTCCTGATCTGTCCATGAATTTCACACACATTTGTAAATTGATATTAGGAGATGCTGCTGATCTCTCTCCTGCTTTCTCAGTGCTATAATTCACCCTGGTTCTCCCTTCTTCACCTGCTTTATCCTGCTGAAAATGCCCACAACTGTTGACTATGGTGTCATGGAGACTAATGACCATCTGGTGCAGCATCTTGTGACCATCTTTCAGTTGTGAGCCAGGATGTGCATTTAAAGTAGATGTAAGTTGATCATAATTAGCGACCCAGGTGTGCAAGTTGTAACATCCCTGTAACCAAAATGCAACAGTGCAGATGGGCTGGATGCTCCAATGGTAATATTTTAAAATGTTTAGTCTGCATTGGCAGTTAAATCTGGGACATTTGTGAGCTGTGATGATTTAGTTCCAGGGTGAGTAGGCTTTTTAGCAAATAATCTGCAAAGTATTGAAGTGAACAAATAGGTTGTATCAAGTTTTAGCAGTAAAAATTAATAAATAATAGAAATGAGCGATGTCAATTTTTTGGGAGAATCCTTCAACTAAATGGGATGATCTTAAATATTTTTGTAAAGACATAAATGTCTTTGTGCACCCGATTTCTGAGAATATTCAGCCTAGAATCTCCAAATACTGAATTTTATTACTCAATGAAATGTGTTGAAAGTTGACTTGCTAAATTATTCAATTCAGTTTGGGCTCTTGTGTCAGAGCCTTCCAAGAAAAATATTTAGAACAAAGCAAAAAGAACATAATTCTAAATTTGCATATAGAGGGCCTTACACCTCCAGTGTCAAAAACATTTACATTTTAATTACCTCTTGTTTCACTTCTCCAAGTCAATGTAACGTCTTTGTTTATCAGCTCCAATCCCATCCTTCTTTTTAATAATCTCCAGTGGGATCCATCATCTCAGAATTTGCATTATCTATCTGTAATTCAGTATTATTGATAAGTTAACATTGCAGCATCCACAGTGGTTGCTGGTGAACTATATTCTCCCCCAGATTTACATGTAGGGAAGGGTTTTATCCTTGTTATCCAGATACTCTCAGGGATGAGTGTTGGGCCAGGGAGATGGTGGCTGCTATAGACTTATTGTACCGGTAAGCGAATTGCAAAGGATCAAGGCAGTTTGGGATGTTGGAGTGATGTAAAGCACTCAAAGCACTTCATAATTATGCAGGTCAGAGCCACCGGACAATACACTGAGGCAAGCTGCATGATTTTCCTTTGCCGCCAGGATGGTGGTAAACATTTTGAAGCAGGTGGAGACTCCCAGATCGTAGTAAGGAGGGGTTAAAGATGTCTGTGAATACTCTCGCCAGCTGACCCACACAGGATCTGAGCGCAAGGCCAGGGATTCTATTGAGGCCAGTCCCTTTCTGTGGGTTCACTGTCAAGAAGGCCAATCTGCAGCAGTGATTGTGGATACTGATGCATGTGAGGCTGTTGTTTCACTGATCTGTTTAGAACAAGTGTAGAATGCATTGAGCATGACAGGTAGGCATGTACGGCCCATGATTCTGTTTGACGTCACTTTGTAGCCTGTTATGTCATGTAAGCCTTGCCACAGACAACTGGCATCCATATGTTTGGTTTGGGTCTCAAACTTAGTTTGGTATCGTCTCTTGGCATCTCTGATGGTCTTCCTAAGGCTGTTCCTAGATTTCCTATATAGATCAGAGTTACTTGATATGTACGCCTCAGACCTGGACTTCAGCAGGGAGTGGATCTCCCTGTTCATCTATGTTTTTCAGTTGGGGAACATTTGGATTAAGTTTTTTGACATGCAGTCTGCTACAGATTTACTAATGAAGTCTGTGACTGCAGTGACAAAGTTATTTAGGTTGGCCGCTGAGTTCTAAGTTCTTCGCATTTATTTCATGTTCATCACAGAGAGAGGAAGAGAGTAATCTGTTTACAAATAGAATAGCAAGTTATGATTTCTTTTGCTGAACAAAACTCAAATTCAATCAGTTCTGAATGACATTGGCTCCAGAAAAAGCTAGTATTCACAAATCTTAGAAAATTTGTTTGGTTTTACTGCATCACAAAACCTCCAAACCACAACTTGTTTTAATCTTGGGAGAGATTTCACCCACACTATTTACTTTACAGGCAAATTTAATGATCTGAACATGCCCTCCACTATCACCTGATGAAGGAGCGTCGCTCCGAAAGCTAGTGTGCTTCCAATTAAACCTGTTGGACTATAACCTGGTGTTGTGTGATTTTTAACTTTGTACAAGTTTAACAGTTGAGTTAAACAGAAAATTGGATATAAAGCTGGTTTTCCATCTCCCTCATTTCTCCACTTCTATTTTTACAAAGATATTGAGGTATGTGCACCTGAATGAATGGGAGAGTGAGTTAGAGAGTGTACCCTCATGCCCCTGTACATGGCAAAATCTATAGCTTACCTGCCACTGTAAAATAATTAATGGCCCATTAAGCCTGCTATCAGGCCAGTTGACCCAAATATTATATAGCCCATGTCATAATTTGATTGGTGTGTCGGTGGGTGGGGGGGTGTAGACCAATTTTCCTGTGATAATGATTAAAAGACAGGATGAAAATGGACAGCAATATCCTATGAGCTGCCTTCAGCTCGGAGACTGCTTGCAGTCCCAACAGTGCCCCGCATTGCTGGCATTGTTGGAGCTATCAGCCAATCAGATTGGACGTTAGCTTTTGAGGGTAGGACTTCCCCCTACAGGGCAGCAAAAATCACCTCTGAACCCATTTGGTCCATTAACTTAAAATATTCCTATAACGGGACCTTTTTTAAAATCGACTGGTTCATGACCAACATTTATAGTGACAGTGAGAAATAGGCAACCCCAGCCCATCAGACCAGCCATGTTTGAAGGCACTACATAAAATCACAATATGAAGGCACATTGTTGTTTGTGCGAATATGTCTTTATTTTTTCACCATGTACAGCTGAGCATTGTTTACTCATGTTTACGTATAGGTGTATTGAGATGCATATGTATGTATCAACATGATAAATGTGATACCATTTCATATTTTTAGTTTGCTAGTTAATTTCTTTTCATGTGTATTTATCAAAATATTTACAATCACTTTTTAAAATTGATATCTCACAATCTTAGATATGGCTGAAAATTTATGGTTACCTTTTCCTGTTTGTGAATACTGGTACTGAATCAAAATGACGTAGACTCACTCTCATTCATTTTCACAGTTAATAGAACCGATACTGGACTCTGCTAACGCAACATACAACAAAGACATTTGAAATTTCAAGGTTACTTTTCTGTTCAAACATGTGTAACGATAGAGATGATGATGAAAGTCAAACTCAAGCCACGGTCTGACTAATCCGATTAATTTATGAGCAATGAAGTGGGGAGTGTGTTAGGTTCTCAGCCGTGAGTGGGGACAAAAGATTATATCTGTCAACTCATCATCTACAAGCTGCACAATACATAATTAATTAATATTAAAAGGAAAAAAATGTTCTGCTTGTATGAATTATAAGCCAGAAACTTTTGTTTTAATTTTCCTCAATGCCATGTTTTAATCATTGTCAGACACACAAGTATATATATTTTTCAAAACGTGGAGATAATCATGGAATGGTGAAATGGTACTGCACAGGAGGCAATTCGGCCATTATGCCTCTGCCATGTCATAGACTCATAGAGTCAGACAGCATGGAAAGAGACCCTTCGGTCCGACTCATCCAGATATTCTAAATTAATCTAGTCCCATTTGCCACCATTTGGCCCGTATCCATCTAAACCCTTCTTATTCATGTACCCATCCAGATGTCTTTTAAATGCTGTAATTGTACCAGCTTCCACCCCTCCCTCTGGCAGCTCATTCCATACATGCACCACCCTCTGTGTGAAAAGATTGTCCCTTAAATTTCTTTTAACTATTTCCCCTTGCACCTTAAAGCTATGTCCTCTAGTTTTGGACTCCACTCCCCTGAGGAAAAGACACTGGCTATTCACCCTATCCATGTCCCTCATGATTTTACAAACCTCTACAACATTACCCCTTAGCCATTACTCAGGAGGTGAAAGAAATTTGGCATGTCTGTAAGGACCTACACCAATTTTTCCAGCTAGACCATAGAAAGAATTCTATCTCAGTGCACCATGGCTTGACTCTGTCCAGGAGTGTAAGGAACTACAGAGAGTTGTGAACACAGTCCAGACCATCCTCCAAGCCAACCTTCCATGTTTTGACTCCATTTACACTTCTTGTTGCTGCAGAAAGGCAGCCAACGTCATCAAAAACCTCGCCTACTTGGTTATAATCTCTTCCAGGCAGAAGGTACAAAAGTTTAAACAGGTAGGAGATGCAAAAGCTTAAACACACAAACCAACTGGTTCAGGACCAGTTTCCTCCCACTGTTCCTAGATTTCTGAATGGGCCTCTTAAATTTCAAATTGAATGTTGATCTTGTTTTTGTACACCTCATGTGCAGCTATAACCTTGTACGTCTCAATCTATTCAATCACCCTATGTCCTTGGATGTTATGATCTGCCTGTACTGCCCACAAAACAAAACTTTTCACTGTACTTAGGTACACGTGACAACAATAAATCAAATCAAATCAAATCAATAATCACCTCAGCCTATTCAGCCTCTCCCTACAACTCAAACCCTCCAACCTCAGCAATATCCTTGTAAATCTTTTCTGAACTCTTTCAAGCTTGGCAATGTTTTTCCTATAGCAGGGAGATCGGAATTAAATGTAGTTATCTAATTAACTCTGTGACTCCATTCATTCCCCAAAGTTTTACCCCTTTGAACATTTACCCAATTCTCTTTTGAAGGCTATGAATTAATTTCTTCCTCCATCCCTTCAAATGATGAAGCCAAATTATAATTCTGGCAGTGGCAACAACCCCACTGGTATTATTGCTTGACTGTAAAATGCAGAGAAAGCGCAGCAGGTCAGGCAGCATCCAAGGAGCAGGAGAATCGACGTTTCGGGCATGAGCCCTTCTTCAGCCTGAAACATCGATTCTCCTGCTCCTTGGATGCTGCCTGACCTGCTGCGCTTTTCCAGCAACACATTTTCAGCTCTGATCTCCATCATCTGCAGGCCTCACTTTCTCCTGTAAAATGCAGAGACCCAAGTAATATTCTGGGGACATGGCAGCTGGTGGACTTTAATTTTAATAAAAACCTGGAATTAAGAGTGTAATGATAACCATAAATCCATTGTCAATTGTCAGGAAAAACTCAACTGTTCAATAATGTTCTTTAGGGAAGGAAACTGCTATCCTTACTTGGTCTGGCCTTACTGAGAGCCAACCCCTGACATTGATGCCAACTCTCCTACACATGTCTCCTCAAGTTTTCCAACTCATGAAATCCATGTTGCCATTTTTTCACAGAGGCCAGGCTCAGTCCACAATTCTGAGCCCTGATGGGCATTGTTGTGGGAGGAGTCATAGCCAGTGGCACTACTGATTCATCAGCAGCTCTTGGGAAATATGCCCCTCATGGTCTTGCTCCTCTGAAAGACCCACCACTGGCAACTTAAGTGCCTGAGTGGCTCTTCGCATTGGCAGGCTTTCCTGACACAGGCAACATGAGTTTTCCTAAGTTTGCCAATCTGCAATTGGAATATTGTAAGCAGTTTTGAGCTCCAAATCTAAGAAAGGATGTGCTGGCCTTGGAGAGGGTCCAGAATAGATTTGCAAGCATGATGCCAGGGATGAAGGACTTGTCATATGTGGAACAGTTAAGGATTCTAAATCTGATGAGGTTGAGAAGATTGCGGGGGTATTAATCAAAAGTTACATAATACTGAGGCGCCTGGGTAGAGTGAATGCGGAGAGGATGTTGGCGAGACTAGGACTCGGGGGCACAGCCTCTGAGTGAAGAGATGACCCTTTAGATTTGAGATGAGGAAGAAATTCTTCAGCCAGAGGGTGGTTAACCTGTGGAATTCATTGCCACAGAAGGCTATGGAGGCCAAGCCATTGAGTCTTTAAGACAGAGGTAGATAGGCCTTGATTAATAAGTGGATCAAAAATTAAGGAGAGAAGTTGAGAGAATATGTTTGAGAAATATATCAGCCATGATGGAATGTCAGAGCAGACTTGATGAGTCGAACAGCCAAATTCTGCTCTTATACCTTATGGTCTGCTGATCAAACTTGATGGCTTTATAAACTGCTGCTGTGACATAGATCGCCTCAACCTGTCCACCCCCCCGACCCACTCCAACCTCTCACCCTTGCAATGCGCAGACCTCTACTCCCTCCACTCCAACCCCAATCTCACTGTCAAGCCAACAGACCAGTTGGGTGCAGTAGTAGTATGGTGCACCAACCTTTACACTTCTGAAGCCAGGCGCCAACTCGCGACTCCTCCTCCTACTGCCCCCTCAACCATGACCACACCTCCCATCACCAAACCATCATCTCCCAGACCACTGGGGATCTCCTATCCACAGCCTCCAACTTCATTGTCCGTGAACCCCACACTGTCCGATTCTATCTGCTACCAAAAATTCACAAACATGTTTTCCCCGGTCAACCCATTGTCTCAGCCTGCTCCTGTCCTACTGAACTCATCTCTGCATTCCTTGACACCTTGCTGTCCCTCTTAGTCCAGGAACTCTCCACCTATATTCGGGACAACACCCACGGCCTTCACCTTCTCCAGAAAACTTTTGTTTCCCCTGTCCCTATGCCTTATCTTCATCATGGACATCCAGTCCCTTTATACATCTATCCACCATAATGAAGGCCTCCAAGCCCTCTGATTCTTCCTCTGGCGCCGTCCCAAACAGTACCCTTCGACTGACACCCTCATCTGCCTGGCTGAACTGGCCCTCAACCCTTAACAACTTCTCCTTCCAATCCTCCCACTTCGTCCAAACTAAAGGGGTCACCATGGCCACTCACATGGGCCCAGCTAGGCCTGTCTCTTTGTTGGCTACGTGGAACAGTCTATCTTCTGCAGCTACACCGGCATCAGCCCCCACCTTTTCCTCCACTACATCGATGACTGTAACGGCAGTACTTTGTGCTCCCACAAGGAGGTTGAACAGTTCATCAACTTTACTAATACCTTTCAACCTGACCTCAAGTTCTTCTGGACCATCTCGGACACCTCCCTCCCCTTCCTGCACCTCTCCATCACCATCTCAGGTGACCAACTAACCACAGACATCCACTACAAACCAACAGACTCCCACAGCTACCTGGACTACACCTCCTTCCACTCTGCCTCCTGTAAAACTCCATCCCTTATTCCCAACTCCTCCACCTCCACCGCATCTTCTCCCAGGATGACCAATTCCATCACAGAAAATCCCAGATAGCCTCCTTCTTCAAAGACCACAATTTCCCCTACTATGTGGTCAACGATGCCTTCCAGTGCATCTCTTCCACATCTCGCACTTCTGCCTTTGAACCCCACCCCTCCCAACGCAACAAGGACAGAACAATCCTGGTCCTCATCTTCCACCCACAAACCTCTGTACACATTGCATCATCCTCCGCCATTTCTGACACCTACAAACAGACCCCACCACTCGGGATATATGTCCCTCCCCACCCTTATCAGCTTTCCAGATAGGCCATTCCCTCCGTGACTCCCTTGTCAGGTCCACGCCACCCACCAGTCCACACCCCACTCCTGGCACCTTCCCCTCCCACCGCAAAACCTGTGCCCACATCTCCACCCTCACCTCCAACCAAGCCCCAAAGGATCCTTCCACATCCAGCAGACATTTACCTGTACCTTCACCAATGTCATCTACTGTATCCGTTGCATCCGATGTAGTCTCCTCTACATTGAGGAGACAGGACGCTAACTTGCAGATTATTTCAGAAAACATTTCTGGGACACTTGCACCAACCAACCCCACCACCCCATGGCTCAACATTTCAACTCCTTCTCCCACTCAACCAAGGATATGCAGGTCTTGGGCCTCCTCCATCGCCAAACCCTTATCATCCGACACCTCATCGTCCGCCTTGGGACCCGGCAACCACACAGGGTTAATGTGGATTTCACCAGTTTCCTCATTTACCCTCCCTCCCACCTTGTCCCAGTCCTAAGTCTCCAACTCGGCACCGCCCTCTTGACCTGCCTGTCACCAAACCCTTATCATCCGACACCTCATCGTCCGCCTTGGGACCCGACAACCACACAGGGTTAATGTGGATTTCACCAGTTTCCTCATTTACCCTCCCTCCCACCTTATCCCAGTCCTAAGTCTCCAACTCGGCACCGCCCTCTTGACCTGTCTGTCATCTTTCCCATCCATCTGTTCTACCCTCCTTTCCAACCCATCACCTTCTCCCCACCTTCATCTACCTATTGCATTTTCAGCTACTTACCCCCAGCTCCACACCCCTCCCATTTATCTCTCAGCAGCCCGGCCCACAAGCCTCATTCCTGATGAAGGGCTTATGCCCGAAACATCGATTCTCCTGCTCCTTGGATGCTGTTTGACCTGTTGTGCTTTTCCAACACCCCACTCTTGACTTTATAAAATCCAGCCCATTAAGTGCAAAATAATCGCCACGTTTGGGGTAGATGAGATATATCATGATTTAAAAATATCCAGAAGATGCTGGTTAATTTATACTGTCATGCTATTTGCTTCAAATAAAGAAAAGCCTCTTCAGTTTTTATTTTGAAGAACTTGCTGGTTTTGCCCTTTTGCTCAAAGCACAGTGTTAGAACTAATTAAAACATTGTAGCTACACTTGAAAATTGTTAATGTAATATGCCAATGAAACTTCTTGCCCAAAGAACGGAAAAGGAAGTCCTGATGTATCTCATTCCTGGATATGGTAAACTCTTCTGAGAAATTTAAAAATTCCAACCTTTTATGAATTTGTTGTTTTTCTTCTGCACCTTCTGTTAATCTGATCTTCTCCTCTCTCTTTATTTCTCTTTCTGTACCGAATATGACCAATTTAGCTTCTTTTATCCTTAATTTGTTTTGAATTCTTAATTATCTTTGGTTAAGGAGAAACCGGGTTGCTTCTCCACTCATTAAACCCTCCTGCTGCCCTCATTGTGCTGTTATTTGCTCTCACTTCCAGAAAGTTAAAAGCAAATAATATTTATGCTGAAATGTGCACCAACTGACCAACAAGATTGAGCTCACTATCTGGAGAGATTATGACCTAGTGGCAATGTCATTAGGGTAGTAATCCAGAGACTCGGGCACATGCTTTGGGGACACGAGGTTGAACAGTTTTCACTGACTGTGTGAAAAGAGTCTGCATTTTTAAGTTTGTTCAGAGGATACAGGTAGCACTGATGAGGCCAGCATTTACTACTATTGACAGACGGTTCAAAGAGCCTGGGAGGTCCAGGTATCTAAGCTATTAAAATGACATGAGCATATTCCAAAATATAATCAAATAACCTAATAGAATGCTAGCTTTTATATTTAGAATCTAGAATTTGGAAGTCAAGCTTCCGCTGTACAAAACCCTAGTTAAATGCTAAATAAAAACCGAAAGAACTGTGGATGCTGTAAGTCAGTGTTCTGAGGAATTAATGCTCCACCTGAAACATTAACTCTGATTTCTCTCCACAGATGCTGCCAGATCTGCTGAGCTTTTCTAACAATTTCTGTCTTTGTTTCCAGTTAAGTTAGACCTGGAGTATTTTGGGCAGATCTATGCGACAAAACCTATGCAAGATGTATTGGAATTGGAGCAAGTGCAATTCAGCTTTACAAGAACATTAACTGTTCTCAAAGGTTTAAGTAATGAGGAGTAATTACAAATATCACGGTGGTATTCTCCAGAAATTGCAATATTAAAGTTTTCAAAATGTTAAAGGCTACAAATGGGGTAGATAATAACAATTTCCCCTCGTTTGGGAGTCTAGGATAAAGGCCACAATCTATACGTTAGAGCCACACTCTGCAGGAAGAGTCCACTGCTTCCATTCATTCAAACCAGTTCGGTTCTGTCCTTATGAATTCTGTCAACCATTAGATTTGGGCATTGGGTGCTCCTATTGCACTCTTGAGATTGTTCTGCATGGCTAGACTATGGGACAAAGTGAGCACTGCAGATCCTGGAGATCAGAGTTGCAGTGTGTGGTGCTGGAAATGCAAAGCAGGTCATGCAGCATCCGAGGAGCAGGAGAGTCGACATTTTGAGCATAAGTCCTTCATCAGGAATGAATAGATTATGCTTACTCTGATTCTGCTACAGCTCTGACTCCATCTTATCTAAGAGTAACTATTGGCTGACTCAGTAATTCCAATAAACTTTTTTTATTTACAGACTAACATACAGAATATTGATTATAACTCTTGAGTACAATTCTCCCATTCTTCTCTTCTCAGAGTCTGGATGGAATATGACAATTAATGTTAGAATTATGACATCAAGCACATCATCATCATTATTACACATATTCCTCCTTTTTTATACAAAAACAAACATGATGTAAGTTTGAAAGACTCCCACAGATGACTATTGATGCTCAATCAATTTTAAATTTGAAGTTCATAACTTCCTATTATCTAATGATATGAAGGGATATGGGGAAATGTGAATGTATGATCTTCAGTTATAAATCAGTTATGACCTAATTGAGTGGTGGAACAGAATCTGAGGATAAATGATGTCCCCTCCTTCCCATGTAACAAAGAAAATGTTGCAGTTGTACAGTGAACTTTCCAACCCAACAATGTCCCAAGCTGGTTTTTCACCTGTTTCGGTATTTATTGTGATGAAGTCAACATTATAGTGTGGAGGATGTTGCAATCAAATAATTTGTACTCACCGTGTTCCCATATAAGCATGATGCCATGATAATGAATTAGGTTAGTGATGTTGGTGGAAGGGTAAATATTGCTCTGGATACGAAGGGATCCCCCTGCTGCCCCCAACTCCTTCCCCACCTGCCCAGCCCCTCACCACATCACGTTCATTCTCACTCTAAAGTTTTTAACAGAGATTGCAGACATCACATTCGTTCAGCATCTCATGGATTCTGTCTAGAATGGCTTTGAGAAATGACCATTTGATTTTCGTGAATATCTTTCACTGATTCCGATATATCTGCATGAGTTTTAAACAGTGTGCCAGTTGCTGGTGACATCCATCGACCCACTAACAATTTACGCTTACAGAAGACTTATGACAACATCCATAGCTAACCAGACTTTGCTTATTTTCTTTTCAAATTAGTTTAATTAAAACAGCCATAAATAATTCACCTTTGCATACGAACACATTTTATCAGAAGTCAGTCAATGTGTCATTTAAATCAAATTCAGTTACCACTGACAGCACTAAATCAAAAAGTTTCAGAGAGACATATTCTTGCATTATGGATCACTCATAGACACCACAGACTTCTAATTAGAAATGTCACAATATTAAAATGTAACAAAGTGATTATAATTGTGTATGGTTCAGAAACAGGAATTTAAGCCTCTTGAGTATATTTTTGTTGCACTTCAAGCATTTGAAGACTTAGATAAACTACCTTCTTTTTGTTACTATTCTATGAATTTAAGAAAACAAATAAATATTCTGCAAATATTTACAAAAGCTATTTAAATAATGTAAAAATGTATTTAATTTAAACAGACATTATCTAAAGACTTTACTTAAGATAATATTTCTGCAAAATAATTACTGTAAACCACAGATGTTCTCTTTTTCTAAATTACATCTGTTCTCTTTGACTTGTTTACGAAAAAAAACAAAGTAACCTTTTGACTTAAAGTGGAAAAAGGAAGATTGTGTGTAGCAATGTCAAAAGGTTTCTTTTCTAGGTAATTAATAGCTATCTCAATATGAACAAAAGGAGATTATTATGGTGATCAGGAAGTTTAAACATTATAATGCATCAAAATGTCATAATATTATGAAAGTTTTACTTCTAATGCTTTCACAGAGGTTTGTAATATGCAAGAAGATAGGCTAGATAAAGGGCTATTTAGCCTCGAGCAGTTACCAAACATGTGTGTCTTTATGATTAAAGACAGGCATTACATTCCTTTCTGTTTTGTCTTTATACCAAGTCGTTAGAGTCAATGAGAACTCTTGGAGTTTTGGTCACTTCTTAGTTGCCTTAGTAATCAGGCCTCCAATTTACAATTTACCAATTACAGTGTGGATATTAACATTAGGAAAAGAAAACTTTACGTCAGAGAAATCATTTCACCATTACGGGTAGATATTCTCAAGGACAATGACATATGCCATCATTCACTAAAGATTGCAAAGTTCAGGCCATTATATTTTATGCATGGGAAGAGGGGTATATTACATTTAATTCAAAATTCTTATACGATCATGTTTAATGCAGGTATCTCATATAATTCTACTTACTCAGGGCATTGGTGAGGGAGAGGCTCAATTTTACATGTCTTCACTGTTGAATCTCAAACAACAGATTGGAGTCATATCCATATACATAATTAAGAGCCTTCTTTGTAGTTGGGGTTTGTCAGGCTTCACATTTCAATCTACATCAAACCTCAAAACAAAACCTCAGACATGTAGGACAGAAGGTTATATTCAATTTAAATAATCTTTGTCTGTTCAGGCCATTTTAGTTATTATTCCAATGGCTGACTTCAAAAACTATTCCAATTCAGTGAATCGGTCAGATGAGCTACCAGTCACTGCAGGCCCAATAAGTCAAGTTGCATGCATTTATTTCATGGGAACCCAATCAAAAACTATGACAAAAGTATTTAGGTTGGTGATACAACCGGTCCTCAAGTGAAGTTCCCCAGTTTGCTAACAGTTCCAGACTGGGATACCTCAATTCATTAGCTCATGAGTAACATGGGAAGAACTGACTCCCCTTGATTCCACCTCAAGGTCCATTTACCAAGGATCCTTTCCCTTGAGGATCCCTTCCTCCCAGATCAAATGGATTTATGTTTTAAATGAACCAACTTTGCTAGGCTTTATTGATCATGACTTGGGGGAAACACTGAAGGTAGCAAGGATCCAAAATATTCTCTGGGTTTATGTCCATCACCGATAGTGGCAGGGCAGCACTACCTTGTCTGAGCTGATTGAGTCTGAAAGGAAGTAGCTACTAGACTAGATTTGTGGCAGATTCTGACAGGAACCATCAAGATGGAAAGCACACTTGACCTCATCTTCAACAGCTTCCTTACCACAGATTCATCTGTCCATGACAGTATCAGTCAGAGTGATCACCACACAGTTCTTGTAGAGATGAAGCCTTGTCTTCACACTAAAAATACTATCCATTGTGTGACATTACTTACCATGCAAAAGATTTTGAACAAATCTAGCAACTCAAGACCGAGTATCTGTGAGGCACTGAGTGCTATCAGCAGTGGAAGAATTGTCCTCCAATGGCATCTGTAGCGTCATGGCCCGGCATAAGTCCAATGCTACCATCAAGCCAGGGGATCAAACATGGCTCAATAAGGAATGCAGCTGGACATGGCAAGCACAGCATCAGGCAAGCCTAAAACTGAGGTGTCAACCTGGTGAAGTTATGACACAGGATGATTTGTGTGCCAAACTGCATAAGCAGCAAGTGGCAGACAAGGCTGTTTGATATCACAACCAAGTGATCTGATCTAAGATCTGCATACTGTCATGCTGAATCATGAACACCAGTGGAATATTAAACAACTCACTCAAGGATGGAGGTCCATAATAGCCTCCAAGTCCAACCCACCTATGTTAAAGACAAGGCTGAGCGGACTGTGGGATTTGCAATAATTTTCATGCAGAAGAGCTGAGTGGTTAATACATCTCAGACATCTTCAAACTTCATGTAATTCAATTCCCTCCAAATGATCTTATAGAGGATTTGAAGGCTATGAATACTGCAAAGGTTATATGCCCTCACATCACACACAGTCTTGTGCTCCAGAATTTTCTGAGCCCTAGCCAGGCTGTTTCAGCAGAGCTATAACACTGGCATCTACCCAATACAGGTTCCCCCCCATATCTGCCGGTGATATGTTTCAAGACCTACCCCAAATGTCCAAAACCCAAGATAATAGCGAACACTATCATTTAAATGGGAAATTTATCTCCCCAACAACCCCCTGGAATTATTTCTGGAGTGTTCCATGAAATATTTTTGAGCTGCAGTAAACCTCAATCAAATGAAACCAAATCTGAGGATACAGGGATTCTGCTGTAATGTGAAAATTTGCTCAGGTACCTTCTCTATACAACAAAACAGGACAAATTCAAACAATTACTGGCCATCAGTTCACATTCAATCAGCAGAAAATGGTGGAAGCAGCTATCAACAGTGTTATCTAGCAACTTACTGCAGATGCTGGAATCTGCGCTGAAAACAAAAATTACTGGAAATCACAATGGGTCAGGCAGCATCTGTGAAGAGTGAGCAAGCTAATAGGTGGCATGGTGGCTCAGTGGTTAGCACTGCTGCCTCACAGTGCCAGGGACCCGGGTTCAATTCCCACCTTAGGTGACTGTCTGTGTGGAGTTTGCACATTCTCCCTGTGTCTGCTTGGGTTTCCTCCCACAATCCAAAGATGAGCAGGTTAGGTGAATTGGCTATGTTAAATTGCCCATAGTGTTAGGTACATTAGTCAGGGGTAAATGTAAGTGAATAGGTCTGGGTGGGTTGCTCTTTGGAGGGTCACTGTGGACTTGTTGGGCCGAAGGACCTGTTTCCATACTGTAGAGAATCGAAGCTAATCTAATACTTTGAGTCTAGATGATATAACTCACTTATGGTAATTTGCTTGCTGATGCTTGGGTTGGCCTCTGCTAAGACCACTTAGCTCCTGACTTCATTTCAGCCTAAGTTTGAACATAGACAAAGGAGCTCAACTGCAGAGGTGAGGTGAGAAGGACTGCCTTTGTTGTTCAGGCCATATTTGACTAAGGGTGGCACCAAGGAGACTTAGCAAAGTTAGAGTCAATGGAAGTCAGAAAAAATTATTCGCTGATTGGTGTTACACCTGGTACAAAGGTGAGCTCTTCAGTTCCAGGATTCTGCAGGATTCCCACAGGACAGTATGCTTGGCCACCACCTTGAACTGCTTCACCAATGACATTCCCTCCATCATAAGGTCAGAATTGAAAAAGTTTGCTCATGATTGTACCATGTTCAGCACCATTTGTAACTCTTAGAAAACAAAGATAGTCCATGTCCAAATACAGCAAGATCTGGATGATATCCAGCATGGGATAACATGTGGAAAGTCCCATTAGCACCACACAAATGCCAGGCAATGACCATCTACAATGAAAGAAATTCAAACTATCGCTCCTTGTCATTCAAGGGCATCACTGTTGCTGAATTCCCTACTATCAATATCCCAGGGGTTATTGTTGATCAGAATCTAAACTTTAGACTCACTGCCTCAATAGTCTGGCTACAAGAACAGGTCAGAGGCCAGGAATACTGCAGCAAAAAACTGAATCCCCAAAGCCTGCGCACCATCTACAAGACACAAATCAAAGCAGGAGTGTGATGGAGGCCCAGCAACAAATGTTGTCTATTTCAACAAAACATTCAACAAGGTTCCAAGTGGTAGGCTGGTTAGTAAGGTTAGATTACATGGGATCCAGATGGAGCTAGCCAATTGGATACAAAATTGGCTTGAAGTTAGGAAACAGAGAGTGGTGGTAGAGCGTTAATTTTTGGACTTGAGGCCTGTGAACAATGGTGTGCCACTTGGACACTGCTTTTGTCATTCATATAAATGATTTGGATGTGAATGTAGGAGGTGTGGTTAGTACGTTTGCAGGAGTACAATGAGACCTTGATCAGATGAGCTAACTGGCCAAAGAGTGGCAGATAGAGTTTAATATATATAAACGTGAGTTTTTGCATTTTTGAAAGGCAAATCAGGACAGGATTTACACAATAAACCGTAGGACCATGGGGATGTTATTGAACAACGAGACCTTGGGGTATGGGCACATAATTCCTTGATAGTGGAGTCACAGGTAGACAGGGTAGTGAAGAAGGCTTTTGGCAATTGACCTTCATTGGTCAGAACATTGAGAATAAGAGTTAGGATGACATGTTGTGGCTGTACAGGACATTAGTGGTGAGGCCACTTTTAGAATACTATGTATAATTCTGGTCAGCTTTCAATAGGAAAGGTGTTGTTAAACTTGAGAGGGTACAGAAAAGAATTAGAAGGATGTTGCTAGGGTTGGAGGGTTTGTGTTATAGGGAGAGGCTGAACAGGCTGGAGCTTTTCTCACTGGAGCATTAAAGGTTGAGGGGTGACCTTACAGAGGTTTATAAAATCATGAGGGGGATGAATAGAGTGAATAGCCAAGATCTTTTTTCCCAGGTGGAGGAGTCCAAAACTACAGGGCATAGGTTTAAGGTGAGGGGGGAAGGTTTAAAGGTACTGAAGGGTAACTTTTTCATACAGAGGGTGGTGCATGTATGAAATGATTTACCAGCTGAAGTGGTGGAGATTGGTACAATTAGAAAATTTAAAAAGCATCTGGATGGGTATACGAGTAGGAAGGGTTTAGAGGGATATTAGCCAAATGCTGGCAAATGGGACTACGTCAGACTGGGATACCTGATTGGTATGGACAAGTTGGACTGAAGGGTCTGTTTCAGTGCTGCACAACTCTATGACTCTATGATTGTTGCCAGTAGTGTTGAGGTTCATGATTGAACAGTTGATTTCAAGATTCTTGGTTTGCAAGATAATTGAAATTCATTTGTCTTAGTTGCTTTTGACAGTGGCTGTCCGGCAGCACTCTGAGTGAGAGAATATCTTCGCCCTTTCATTACCTGCAGTACGGGGTGTTTGATTGCTGTTCTCAAACTGTGCCTTTCACAGCACATCATTCCACATGTCAGTGCATCAAGCCATTGGTGCACAAAACCAGTTTTTTGGCACAAAGCTGGGTTTTTTTTTGTGTATATCCCTTGAAAGCTGAAACATGCCTGCAGGAGGTACACTCTTAGGAAGGAGCTTATGGGCCATCAGTCTTTTATTATTTCTTCCCTTTATATTCTTTCTGTTTGAAGTTTTCCTGACTTTGTGTGACCATCTATGGGCCCACACAGGATTACATAGAATACAGGAGCTGGAGTAGGCCATTTGGCCATACTTTCCTGAAGAAGGGCTTATGCCCGAAACGTCGATTCTCCTGTTCCCTGGATGCTGCCTGACCTGCTGCACTTTTCCAGCAACACATTTCCAGCTCTGATCTCCAGCATCTGCAGACCTCACTTTCTCCCCATTTGGCCATACTAGCTTGCTCTGCCACTCAATGTGATATGGTTAAGTGACAATACCCTGCATCCACTTTCTCCCCATTTCCTATCATTATTTTAGCCCTAAGAAATCTAGTTCCTTCTTGAAAATATTCAATGCTTTGGCCTCAACTCCTTCCATTGCAGAGATATCCACAGATTCAAACACCCATCTCATCTGTGCCCTAAAAGGCCCACCTTTTACCTTTTGACTATGACCCTTGATTCTGGATTCCCCTGGCATCAAGAGCATCCTTCCTGCATCCCCCTGTCTAATCTTGTTAGAAATTTATAGGTTTCTGTGAGAATTCCCTGATTCTTCTAAATTCCCGGGAATCTGAAGATTGATTCTGACAGACAGGCGTTGAATTTATATCTGTCGTCAGCGCTTGTCTGGAATGGTCCTCCTTCCAAAAATAACATAGAACATAGAACATAGAACAATACAGCACAGAACAGGCCCTTCGGCCCACGATGTTGTGCCGAACTTCTAACCTAGATTAAGTACCCATCCATGTACCTATCCAAATGCCGCTTAAAGGTCGCCAATGATTCCGACTCTACCACTCCCACGGGCAGCGCATTCCATGCCCCCACCACTCTCTGGGTAAAGAACCCACCCCTGACATCTCCCCTATACCTTCCACCCTTCACCTTAAATTTATGTCCCCTTGTAACACTCTGTTGTACCCGGGGAAAAAGTTTCTGACTGTCTACTCTATCTATTCCTCTGATCATCTTATAAACCCCTATCAAGTCACCCCTCATCCTTCGCCGTTCCAACGAGAAAAGGCCGAGAACTCTCAACCTATCCTCGTACGACTTCCTCTCCATTCCAGGCAACATCCTGGTAAACCTTCTCTGCACCCTCTCCAAA
>NC_057738.1:27425218-27462562 GCF_004010195.1 Chiloscyllium plagiosum
TACTGAAACATCTGTAACCAGGAACCTCCAACAACCATTCGTGTCCCTCTTCTATCCACGTTTCCGTGATGGCCACAGCATCGTAGTCCCAGGTACCGATCCATGCCTTAAGTTCACCCACCTTATTTCTGATACTCCTTGCATTGAAGTATACACACTTGCACCCATCTCTGTGTCCGCAAGTATTCCCTGTCAGTGCTACCTTCTCCACCGCCTCCCTACAGTCTTGGGCATCCTGTCACACAGCTAGCTTACTTGCTGGACTACAAGTCCGGATCCCATCCCCCTGCCAAATTAGTTTAAACACCTCCGAAGAGTGCTAGCAAACCTACCCCCCAGGATATTGGTGCCCTTCTGGTTCAGGTGCAACCCGTCCTGTTTGTACAGGTCCCACCTTCCCCAGAATGCAGTCCAATTGTCCAAATATCTGAAGCCCTCCCTCCTACACCAGCCTTGCAGCCACGTGTTCAACTGCACTCTCTCCCTATTCTTTGCCTCACTGTCACGTGGCACCGGCAACAACCCAGAGATGACGACTCTGTCTGTCCTAGCTTTGATAGATTTTAACATGATAGATTTTAAAGTTCCATCTATCCATAAGACCTAGGCTGTCATCAAACATGGATAAAAATACTTGTCTGAGACCAAACTATCCCAGTCTATTATACAAACATATAGCAATCAAAAAATAGTATTCATACAATTCATGTATGATCATTAACTTACCTTTGCAGTTGTATGTATGTTTCACACATTCTTGGCAGATCAACCTGTTGGAGTTATCCCTTTTTTTGCCTTCACATTAATTTGAACTTCCTGGTATTTTGTTGTAATTGTCTGCCCTGATATAATTGGGACTAACATTTAAGCATTGTCTAATTTTCACTCTGTATCTTGCTTTCCCACCTTGAGCCTATTTATGTATTACTTAATAGGTGATACATAGTCTCTTCCTTTCTGAACCATTCCACTCTGATCTTTGTCCATTTGCATGATCTGTTTTCTCTCTGTTGTCTTTGGTTTGGAGTGCCTAGATTTTTAGTTGCACTAATAATACTTACTTCACAATTAACCAGTCCCTCTAGAGATAAAGCTTTGGATTTTATTCAAAACTCCCTCGCACCATTTAATTGTGATAATCAACTCATCCAGTTATAATGCACCTGTTATTATTAACCAGAGATATACAATCTCAGCATAAGTGTGGGCTTAGGGAAATGTGGATGTTCAAGGGGATCTGGGTGGCCCTCTAAGCTAGTCAATGAAAGTAAACACATGAAAGTGAAGCACATAATTTGGATGCTAAATGGAACAGTGGTCTTCATTGCATGAGGATTTGAGTTTAGAAGTTGGGATATCTTATTGGAGTTGTACAAGGCTTTGGTAACACCACACCTGGAGAGCTGTGTGCAGGTTTGGTCTCCCCACCTAACAGAGGAAGTACTTGCCAGAAAGACAGAGCAATGGAGGACAAAGGGGCACAGAATTTGATTTGCTGTTCAATTCAATTTCATTAGTAAGATATTCCTATTAAAAATATCAGATGACTGTTTCCTTAATCCACATAATCGTTACTCTCTATCAACTCTATGCATCTGAGAAAGGATATTACCCACAACAATCCACGTGGTTGAGCTGGGGCTTTAGAATCTCCTTCCTATCTGATGTAGGGCTGGATTTCTTCCACAAATTGGATTCCAGATGTCAGGCCAGGTCTTCTCCTGGGTCTTCTCAGGAATCAGCACCATCTTCTGCTGTGGGTCATCGCTGAGGGGGTGGCTTCAAGGTGTATGTTTTTATTCCCTTTCTCCCCGAAACTTTCTGACTGTCCTGTGGCCTTTGGCCAATGGGATCATGAATGGGGTTCAAAGCACCCAATGGGTTCTCTCCAATACCCTTCAATGTTGCTATGCTGGGAAGGTGTAAAATGTATGTTTCAGGAACCAGCTGGAAGTCAAAGTGCCTGGAAGTCTGATCAATACTTTGTCAATACACAACCAATAACAATATGGAATTAAGAATCGAATGATGACCATGCGTTCATTGTTGACTGTTGGGGGAAAAACTCATCTGGTTCACTCAGGCCGTTTAGGGAAGTAAACTGTCATCCTTATCTGGTGTGGTCTATATGTTACTCCAGAACCACAGCAATGTGGCCTAGCCAGTGACACTTTCAACCTGTGAATGATTTGAAAACAATCCCTCGGGCCAGTTGTAACTGGATTCCACTGAAAATCCTTGATCTTGATTTCTCCTGTTCTCTGTTGCCGATAGTTGCTGGCTGCTGTTTAATTTAGTTTGGACAAGTTTCTGTCAGAATGATTTTTTTCTATGGCTATGGGCCAATTTAGAATATCAAATTTTGGGCAGGAGAACCAATGTTTCAGACATAAGCTCTTCATCAGGAATTCCCAAAATATCGATTCTCCTGCTCCTCGGATACTGCCTTACCTGCTGCGCTTTTCCAATACCACACTCTTGACTCTGATCTCCAGCCATTTCTGACGAAGGGCTTACACCCGAAATGTCGACTCTCCTGCTTCTCAGATACTGCCTGACCTGCTGTGCTTTTCCATTCTAAACTCCAGCGTCTGCAGTCTTCACTTTTACTCAGTGAATCTTCACAATCAATCTGATCATAAACAGTAGGCCGAGCCCTGCCATCACCAACAATCCCCACATGCTGATTTTCAGGAAGGGTCTTGGTTGGTGACCAAGAATGAACTTCCTGATGCATTTTCTTCTGTCCGTACCCAGAGGTCAATTACAGTGCCAAGTCTAAGCTGGAAGTGATTTGTTACAGTTCAGTTGTTCATCACTTTTCCCATCTTGTATTTTAATATTTAATCCTGCTCAAGGAGAATAATTATGCTGGGTGTTTTTGACTTAATGTTCATGCAAATTTTGATTTGTGAATCTGTAGAGCTCCTCTGCCCCAGTTCAATGACAACAAGATAATGGCTTATTTTGATGATCTAAATGCAGAACTGTGCATTTGAACTACTCGCTTACAATCTGTTAATTACATTGTCATTTCTTAAGAATGACATCCATGTAATCTGCGTCACTTCAAATCAGAAGAGATTTTCCTGGAATTTTGCCTGTAACATTTTGCTTGCGATATTATGCCTGCAAATATAACTTTGATGCTATTCAGTGCCTGCTCAGTGATGTAGCTAATTATCCTTACATTCTTCGGTAAATCTGTAAAGATTCAGTTGGCAAATGTAAAAGAAAAGTGGAAATATCTTGCAAGAGTTAAAATTTAACTCAGTACATTAGGAGACGGTTATAATGGTGTCATTATATTAACAGATTAATATCAGCAGATTTTAACACCTGAGAATTGCTTCACAATGCAGCATCTATTATCCATTCACAGTTCATATTTGAATGAGCTGTTTAACCAAGGCCTTACCTAATCTCAGATGGATTTAAAGATTCTGTGATAGCATTTGAAAGGAGAGCAGAGCAGTTATCCCTAGTGGGAGACAGTGAGGTCTGCAGATGCTGGAGATCAGAGTTGAGAGTATGTTGCTGGAAAAGTGCAGCATCCGAGGAGCAGGAAAATCGAGGTTTCCGATTGGAACCTTCATCAGGAATTATTCCTGATGAAGGGCTCCGGCTGGAAGCATTGATTTTCCTGCTCCTTGGATGCTGCCTGACATGCTGCACTTTTCCAGCAACACACTCTCAACAGTCATCCCTAATGATCTGGCCACTATTTGTCCCTCAAAAAACATCTCAAGAAACAGATTATCTGGCCAATATTACATTACCGTTTCCACAAACTTGCTTTGCATGAATTGGTTGTGGTGTTTCTCACAGAAACAAAACACCTCACCTTCAAAAGAACTTCATTGGGTGGTCATGACAGAAACTATCTCAATGCACATCTTTCTTTCTTTTCATTAAGTAGGTAGAACAGATTTTCCTGGATAATGGAAAGCAGTCATTTATCAGGAGTCTGAAAGTTAGCCCTAAGAGTTTCATGCAACAAAAATAAAGACTGTATAATATGAATAATAAAAGAAACTCTCTGACTAGGAGTTTATTGCATGAAATGATGTTGAGGGTGTCCTGTAGCTAAGATCAGCTAACACACCACAGACTAGAATCAAAGTTGGCAGTGATTTGTTATGGTTCAGTAGCTCTTTGGCGTGAATGGTGTGACTCAATGCAATGATTCCAGTAGGTGTGTTCCCTGAGTACATTCAGTAAAATTGAAAGGTTGAGCTCACAGAGGATTGATGCAATACACCAGTACAAAAACCGAACTATAATTATGTAGGCAGCATTTTTCTTATTCACCTTTTGAAATAATAAAAATGTGGTGGGCCCGGATTTTAGATCTATTTTCAAGAGCCATTCATGCTTTTGACTTTGGCGAAGTTGATAGAACCATTGTTGTGAGTTGCAGGAAAGGTTTAGAGGTTTTTGCAGAGCGTTGTATTGCCTTGCATAGGTAGGAAGGAAACAGTAGCAGAGCCATTTGCTCTACAAATGAACAAGACACAGAAGAGGAAGCAGAGACTGAAATATCTGCAAGGAGAACAGACAGCATGCGATCTCCTTAAAAGTTTCTACCTCAGAAGAGTTTCAGGAAGCATCCCTTCACTAAAGATTTGGAGATGCCGGTGTTGGACTGGGGCATTCAAAGTTAAAAATCACACAACAGCAGGATATAGTTAAACAGATTTACTTGGAAGCACTAGCTTTCAGCAGCACTCTGACCAGGGTTGGGATACCCTCCAAATAGCTGGGAAGACCATAATCACCCTTTTGTTCTTACAATTTATTCCATCCGGAAAGAATAGGCAACATTGGCAATGTGTCAGAATTAACTTACAATCCCTAAATGTACCCAGGAGGTCATACAGGTGCTCGACAAATGGTGTCATTCAGAATTGCACATGCCTCTGAGTTCCTTTCATACTAATGGGAAATGACACCACAATCACAAGAGTGATTGCACAGTCAATGTGCAGTTGGTATATGACAACACCAAGAAATCCATCTCAATGAATGCCTTCTCTCCTAGCAGATTCCACAATGCTGTGATCCTACGATAGCCCTTCAAATAAAGGGGCCAAAACTGCACACAGTACACCAGATGTGGTCTCACCAGCACCTTGGATGGTTGCAGTCAGACTTTCCTACTCTTACACTCTCACTCTTTTGAAATAAGGGTCAGCATTCCATTAGGAGAAAGTGAGGACTGTAGATGCTGGAGATCAGAGTTGAGAGTGTGGTGCTGGACAAGCACAGCAGGTCAGACAGCATCCGAGGAGCAGGAGAATCAACGTTTTGGGCCTTATGTCTGAAATGTCGATTCTCCTGCTCCTCGGATACTGCCTGATCTGCTGTCCATTTCCAGCACCACACTACCAATATTCCAATAGCCTTCCTGATTACTTGCTGCTAGTTTTCTATGCTTCAGGTACAAGTACCTCTGTTTCCCTTTAAGTTGCAGTTTTCTCTAGTATTTCTCCATTTAAAACCTTCACATTTTCCCAAATTATACTCCAATTGTCATGCTTTTGCCCATTAATCAGTATCTTTCTGTTAACTATTGTATCCTTCTTGTAAACTGCCTTTCCACCCATGTTGTGTCATCCGCAAATTTAACTATAGTATGTTCACTTGCATCCTCCAAGTCATCAATACAAATGGTAAACAGTTGTGGTCCCAACACTGATCCCTGTGGAACAGCACTGGCTACGGGTCACCTAACTGAAAAAGAATCTCTTTTCTCCACTTCCTGTTTCCTGCTTTCATCCAATTCTCTATCCATGCCAATGCACTACCTCCAACACTGTGAGTTCTTATGACTTAACCTTCTCTGAGCTCCTTTGCTGAACAGCTTTCAGAAGTCCAAATATAACACATCTATTCAGCAGGCTATAGTGTATTGCTGCAATGTCCATCTACTTCTTCCAATGCTAAGTGGTTCCCTGGAGTGTGTACTGCAAGATAAGGTGGTGGCTGTCAGGAATCATTCCTGACCATGCTGGGTATATAACTGTGGTAGTTTAGAAATTGCTTTTCAATGCGACCCAGAGATCTTGGGAAACAGGGCTAAATATTAGGGCAATAAAGCTTTGCAGACATTGTACTTCCAATATCTATATTTTCTTCTTAAAAGGGAATGTCTATTTCTGGAGGACTTTTCACCATCTTTGTACATCCTTAAGTATTCCATAACCAAATGAAGTAATTTTTAATTATTGTTGTAATGTAAACAACATGGTGATCAAATATTTGCAAAACATTACCCCCCCCCAAATAATAATGCCATAACAACCAGATGATTTGTTTTATTGATGCTATTTGAGGGATAAATATTCATCATGATATCACAAGAACTCCTCCACACTACCAATTATTGTTTCACATGCAAACTTACTGATCATACCTTCGATATTCATGTTGAGATCATTACTATGCACTATGAACAGAACCAAAAACTGTGTTATGCCACAAGACAGAGGCTTCCATGCCCAATAACACCCATTGTACATCATCTTCTACTTCATCACTACACCAGTTTTGGCTGGGAATCTGAAACAAAAACAGAAATTGCTGGAAAAACTCAGCAGGCCTGGCAGCATCTGTGGAAAGAAAACAATGTTAACATTTTGAGTTCAGTGAGCCTTCTTCAGAACTTGGCGAAAATGAGGACTGCTGATGCTGGAGATTAGAGTCTAGATTAGAGTGATGCTGGAAATGCACAGCAGGTCAGGCAGCATCCGAGGAACAGGAAAATTGACGTTTCTGCTACTCGGGTGCTGCCTGACCTGCTATGCATTTCCAGCAGCACTCTAATCTTGACCCTTCTTCAGAACTTGCCTGCCTGGACACATTTTTGCATTGGCAGGGTTTTTAAATTGAATATTTTTGGAATTTCATTTAGTTTTATCACTGATCTAGATTCTCAGCAGAAATTGATAATTTTCTTGTCAAAAGAGGCAGTCCTCCTGGTATTTCAATTGATGGAAAATCTGAACATGAGAAAACAAAGTGCGAACTGTTCAGAGAGCAAGACAGGAAGTGCTGTTTGCCTCTTACCTGAATGCCTCAACTGCAGGGAGAAGTTAGCAAGTACTGCAATGGTACCAACTAAGTTAAGATGTTATTTACAGATGAAACAGCCATCTCTTGCGAACAAATGCATTCAATTTGTCGAGAGCTTAAGAGAGCAAAACATCAAGCAGACCCAATGGACTGTGTGCGGGTATTGGCTAAAGCTCAAGAGCATAATTACCTAGAGCTTGGCAGAACTTGGAGCAAAATCAGAGAAGCCCCATAATATTGTTGAAACCTTAATCATGTTTGCATGTAAAAGGTTATAGGTGTGATGTTAGGAGCTGGAGCTGTAAAAAACAGATCGACAATATTTCATTCTCTGATAATACCGTTAAATAGCAAATTGATAGCATGTCAGCTATGTAGAGGAGGTGCAGCAAGAGAAGTTTGCCACCAGTGGCTTTGCAGATTGACAAATCCACCGATACAAGTGGGCACTGGCAGCTGCTGTCCAATATTGGTGAGTTGATGGGAACTTTGTAAGGGATTACCAAGTCATGCAACTGGTGAAGAAGATAGTATATTTTTGCCAGTGGATTTGAAGTCTTAATGCTTCATTAACTTGTTGTATGAGCTTTGTTGGAAACGTCTCTAGTAAGTTTAACCATGGTAAATGCAAGTAATGTGACATTTACAAACAATCAGGCTAGCTGAAAGAAACGGGTGTGCTGTGAAATTCTTTGTCACATTGAAGAATGCCTTGATACTGGAAAGGTTGGGTACGTTTGTAGATTACATCCATTACACTCCCTCAGCTACACACCAAGACTTCTCCTCAAAAAATAATCAAATTTGTTAAACGTATCTCCCCTGACAAAACCATGCTGACTATCCATGATTAATCGAACGCCACTCCAAATACAGATTAATTCTGTCCATTAGAATTACTTTCCAATATTTTCTCTTTCACTGATGCTATATGGCCTGTAGTTTCCAGGTTTATTCCTATCACATTCTTAAATAACGGTACCACGCTAACTGTCTTCCAGTCCTGTGGCTCATATCCTGTGGCAGAGAGAATTGAAAAATTAATGTCAGAATTCCTGCAATCTCCTCTGTTACCTCCACAGGAGCTGGTACTTCCATTAAGTCATACAATGGAACCATTGTGTTTCCCTTAGAGCTTTGGTTTAAATTTTGATTTTTACTCCTTTTTTTTGTCTAACTCCTTGCACAGGAAAAGAAGGTGATGAAAAATATCTGTACCTGAATCTATTATGCACTCCGTTTCTGCAAAACAAAAATACAGGCCAATCTTTAGATAATCACCTCTTTTCACATTGATTGAATTCCCTTAATCATATAACTCTGATCATCAACACGATTTAAGGGCAACTTGACGAACCAACACTTACAATTGATTGCAATGCAGTGTTTGTATTTGATAAGCAGTTCACAGAATGAAGTTGTGGAGTAATTTTATAGCAAACATTTCAGAGTTATATAAAAAAAAAGGTCATGGTTGTATTTGTCTATCTCTCCAAAGCAACTGATACCTCACAGGGATCAGGAATAAGGAGGTTCAATTTGGGATTTGTACATCTTCGCTGAGCATCAGCAGGCTGTTCAGATAATGACAGCTCCCGGTTGTAATTGAAGTGGTTTAGACTCTGTCACTGTTCTTGTTCTTATTTACACATACACATCTGTTCAGTGTTAATTAAGCCAGAATCAGCAAGCATTATAATCACTTTGGGGGCTGAAAGAGGTGGGAATTGCCTCAGCAGTACGCACACCTTGACATCTTTGATTGCCTACAATTTAATTCAATCTGCAATCTGATTCCTTTAACCAAGCTGTAATGATGCTAATAAGCAACTACGATAATGTAAAATTGTGCAAAAATGTTGATGCTAATTTTGATTTTATAAAGCAGGTCGATTTTGTCAGCCAATCCCTTAAGAACATTACAGCATGTTCACTTTTCTCCAATTCCCGTATCTCTACCATGTGCCTCCAAATCATTTTGCCAGGAAGGTGAAGAATGTTGGCTTATTATTCAGAAGGTCTTGTAATAAAATATCAGTTTTAGCTTAGCATGCACCTGTTTATCCAGATAAAAGCAAAATACTTAACATTTTGGAAGTCTGAAATAAGAACAGAAAATGCCAGAAGTATTCAGCAGATCTAGCACCATCTGTGGAGAGAAATATAGAGTTAACGCTTCAAGTCCATTATGACTCTGAAAAAGAGTCATACTTGACTCAAAACATTAACTCCCTCCACAGACCTGCTGGGTGTCTGCAATAATTTCTGTTATTATTTCAAACTTGTTTATCTCAGCCTGGAAGGTGCAAATTCTATCTAGGATCCTCAAGAGGGTCAGTTAGCTCAGTTGGCTGGATACCTGGTTTGCGATGCAGACTGATGGGCTAGAGGCTACCATGAAGAACTCTCCTTCCCAACCTCTCCCCTCACCCAAGACCAGTTGAATCCGCAAGTTAAACCATCACCAGTCATCTCTCTACAATAAGAAAGCCGCCCTGTGGCCCTCTGGGACTGCGGCAACTTTGCCTTTATGTGGTGAGTAATATGAGTAAGATTAAAGATATGCAGAAAAGTGTTGCAGAACTTTGCACAAAGAAGCATGAAAACAGCATTAATGCTGCACACTTGATCAAAAATTTCGAGTGGCAATCATAATTGCAAAGAATCAAGAAAAATAGACTTCCCATGTTGCATAATAAACACAATTACAAGACAATTTATTTTTAACACATTGAATTATCAAACTTTCTTTCCCCCCAAAAAAGCATCTCATAATGAAAAAAAGGTTCCATGGGAAATACTCGCAGCCCTATCACCTATAATTTCAACACACATCTTCACATTATTGCCATTTAAAATTTTTCATTCCCAGGACTACCATTTCAGCAGGGCAAAAGTGAAGTCTGCAGATACTGGAGATCAGAGTCAAGATTAGAGTGGTGCTAGAAAAGCACAGCAGGTCAGGCAGCATCCGAGGAGCAGGAAAATCAACATTTCGGGCAAAAGCCCTTCATCAGGAATGAGGCAGGGTGCCTGCAGGGTGGAGAGATAACTGGGAGGAGGGTGGGACTGGGGGGAAGGTAGCTAAGAGTACAATAGGTGGATGGAGGTGGGGATGAAGGTGATAGGTCAGAGAGGAGGTTGGAGCGGATAGGTGGGAAGGAAGATTGACAGCTAGGATCGTTCATGAAGATAGTGCTGAGCTGGCAGGTTGGAACTGGGATAAGGTGGGGGGAGGGGAAATGAGGAAACTGATGAAGTCCACATTGATGCCAGGGGGTTGAAGTGTTCTGAGGCAGAAGATGAGGCATTCTTCTTCCAGGTGTCGGGTGATGAGGGAGTGGAGGTGGAGGACGCCCAGGACCTGCATGTCCTCATCAGAGTGGGAGGGGGAGTTTGAAATGTTCAGCCATGGGGCAGTGGGGTTGATTGGTGCGGGTGTCCCACAGATGTTCCCTAAAGTGCTCTGCGAGAAGGCATCCAGTCTCCCCAATGTAAAGGAGACCGCAACGGGAGAAACGGATACAATAAATAACATTGGTGGATGTGCAGGTGAAACTTTGATGGATGTGGAATGTTCCTTTGGGGCCTTGGATGGAGGTGAGGGAGGAGGTGTGGACGCAGGTTTTGCAATTCCTGCAGTGGCAGGGGAAGGTACCAGGATGGGAGGCTGAGTTGTTGGGGAGGTGGGGGGGGGGGCGTGAACCTGACCACGTAGTCACAGAGGGAACGGTCTTTGCGGAAGGCGGAAATGGGTGGGGAGGGAAACATATCCCTGGTGGTGGGGTCCATTTGGAGGTGGCGGAAATGTCGGCAGAGGTGGTGGGGTCCATTTGGAGGTGGCGGAAATGTCGGCAGATGATGCGGTTGATGCGGAGGTTGGTGGGGTGGAAGGTGAGGATCACGGGGGTTCTGTCCTTGTTGCATTTGGAGGGGTGCAGTTTGAGGGCAGTGGTGTGGGACATGAATGAGATGCGTTGGAGGGCATCTTCATCCACGTGGGAAGGGAAGAAGTCTTTAAAGAAGGAGGCCATCTGGTGTGTTCTGTGGTGGAACTGGTCCTCCTGCGAGCAGATACGGTGAAGGTCGAGGAATTGGGAATACGTGATGGCATTTTTGCAGGAGGTGGGGGGGAAGAGGTGTAATATAGGTAGCTGTGGGAGTTGGTGGGTTTGTAAAAAATGTCAATGTTAAGTCGGTCGTCATTGATGGAAATGGAGAGGTCCAGGAAGGGGAGGGAGGTGTCAGAGAAGGTCCAGGTGAACTTAAACTTGAGGTGGAATGTGTTGGTGAAGTTGGAAAACTGCTGAACCTTCTTGCGGGAGCACGAGGTGGTGCTGATGCAGTCATCAATGTAACAGAGGAAGAGGTGGGGAGTGGTGCCAGTGTAACTATGGAAGATGGACTGTTCGACATAGCCAACAAATAGATAGGGATAGCTGGGGCCCATGCAGGTGCCCATGGATGCCCCTTTCTTCTGGAGGAACTGGGAGGATTCGAAAGAGAAATTGTTGAGGGTGAGGACCAGTTCAGCCAAACGAATGAGAGTGTCATTGGAAGGGTACTGGTAGGGATATCTGGAGAGGAAGAAGTGGAGGGCTTGAAAGCCCTGGTCATGGTGGATGGAGGTGTAGAGGGATTGGATATCGATGGTGAAGATGAGGCATTGGGAGCAGGGGAAATGGAAGTCTTGGAGGAGGTGGAGGGCGAGAGTGGTGTCTCGAACCTATGTGGGGAGTTCCTGGACTGGGGGGATATCGAGGTAGGTGGAGATGAGTTCGGTGGGGCAGGAACAGGCTGAGACAATGGGTCGACCAAGGTGGTCAGGCTTGTGGATCTTGGAAAGGTGTTAGAATCGGGCGGTGTGGGGTTCCCGAACTATGAGGTTGAAAGCTGTGGGTGGGAGATCTCCTGAAGTGTTGAGGTTGTGTATGGTCTGGGAGATGAGCTCCACCCTCCTCTCTGACCTATCACCTTCGTCCCCACTTCCACCCACCTATTGTATTCTTAGCTACCTTCTCCCCAGTCCCACCCTGGAGGCTCCCTACCTCATTCCTGATGAAAGGCTTTTATCTGAAACGTCAATTTTCCTGGTCCTCAGATGCTGCCTGACCTGCTTTCGTTTTGCAGTACCACTCGAATCTTGAATACCATTTCAGCAGGTCATGCCTGCTTAACAAGCATTGCCCTTAGAAATACTGGTGGAATACCAATATTAGACTAGGGGGCCAACCCAACTAAAAGAGACAAATTTCTAAGTTGAGTAAGGACACTAAGCAATCTCAGAGCAAAAGTACATTAATTAGTGCAAATTCCAGCACAGGTTAGCAAGGATGTAGCAAAATGTAAATCAAACATCAGTCTTTATTGCTGGAATGATAGCATCGAAATGTAGGGAAGTTATACACCATCAACAATTCAACACTCCCTCAGAACTGCAATAGATTTGGTGCATGAATTCTACATTGGGAAGTTACAGACCTGTAAAACACCTTAGTTAGACCATACTCAGTGTACTCCATGCAGCTCTGATTGTCACATTATGACAAATATGTGGAGGAACCATTGACAGTGAGACATTTATATAAATGATACTGAAATATGTGCTGTACGAATCAGGAAAGGATTGACAAACTGCATTGCTTTTCCCTTGAAGAAAGAAGACTGAAAGGTGACCTGATAACTGTCTTCACAATGATGAAAAAATGCTTGCACTGATAGAGCACAGCACACCCAGAGGCATTCAGTATTAGCTGGTCATTAATAAATCCAATAGGGAACTCAGAAGAAATGTATTTACCCTAGGAAATGGTGTGGGACACTGTTAGAATGATGGATTTAAATGATAAAATATACAATGAGACCCAGGTGTTTCTGTGCTACAAATCTGATGTGATCCTATATAAGCTCCTTTGCTGTTCAACTTTACATACAGTTGAAAGATCTGCTACAATCTATAATTCATTGTTACTATATTAACCACTGATTTGTAGAAGCATGGGATCAGGAGTATGTCTTTGAACCTATTCCATCATGATTCAGGATGTCCTTACAGCCAGTTAAGGGGTTTTGAGATGTAGTAAGTGCTAGAATGTAAGACATGCAGCAGGCAGTTTGCAAAACACAATGTCCAACAAACAGCATTGGAGTAATCTGCTTTTTTGGTTTTGTTTAAGGATTGAGTATTGGACAGGAAATCGGGATAATTTCCCTGGTCTTAAAAGTAACCCTGTGGGATCAAACTTCCAAATGGGGGCATCTGAAGACAGCACCTTCAACAGTTCAACACTCCCTCAGTACTGCAATAGGTTTCCTACATTGGGCTTGAACCTCTCTCTTTCTCTTTTTCTCTTCATGCACCATGCCCTGAAGGGTGACTGTGGACACAATCATAGAGATCTACAGCATAGAGAAAAGTCCTTCGGTCTGTCAAGTCTGCATTTGGATCTCTGTGTAGATCCGTGGTTGTATTTCACAATGGATCACCATTACCTTCTGTCGATACCTGACCCATTCTTACTGACTGCCATCGGCATACATTGCAAACATTTACATGTTAATACTCAATATCTTTCTTTCTGTATTACATTCACAGCTTTTTTGACCATGAAATCCTGAAGTGAGACTTGAGTTCAGAACTCTGGCTCAGAGATAGGGAAACTACCACTACACCAGAAGGTCTCCTTGGCTTGAATCTACAAAATTGTAACTTTGACAAGTCAGAGTATTATTGCTGAGCCTGACGAACTGAACTTGAACACAATTATACATTTTTGTTTGTTCTTATTCTCTGTTTTATACCCCTCACTGCTGCACTCAGGAACAAAGGAGTGCATTTATATAACATGTTGCACAACCACAGGATATCGTAAATAATCTTTCTGCCCAATAGAGTATTTTTAAAGTGTAGTCACGGTTGTGATGAAGAAAACATGACAGTTAGTTGGCACACAGCAAGCGCCCACATGATTATAACAAAATAATCTGTTTTTGTGATTTTGATTGAGAGATAAAACATTGACCAAGATACGAAAGATACTTTCCCAAACTTATAGCTTTCTAAGCAAGATGGAGGTGCTATCAACTAAGCCATAGTATCGTCTCCATAACAACAAGTTTGCCCAGACGAGACACTGTCTGTGTTCTTGATTTACACTCACACCGCTCCTGATGACATGCCATGAAGAAATGCATGGGATGGGAATTAATTCTAACTGTAGCTTTTTCCCCTGTGCATAGGATTCTATCTGTCAACACGGTTAGATAAAATGGACGATGACAGTGAGTGAATTCCAACAAGAGTCAAAGCTGGGATTTGGACTCAAGATCCTTCAGCTGAGGTCCTGCACTCTAATTGCTAAGCCTGGCAAACACTTTGATATCCCCATTTCAATTTTCAGAACAATTTCAATTCCTTTTTAAAAAGAAAGACATTTGAATTATCCTATTCCCATGGTGTTGCTGCTTCTGACAGCTACACAGATCACTACTTGATTTATTGTGAGTTCATGACATTTATCTCAACCTGCCAGCTACATACTTAACAAACAGGATTATAACTTTAGTGCAACCTGTTGATTTCTAAGGGAAAAGAGTCAGCCGACCTTACACTGCTATCTTCATTGACCCAGGCACATGGTGTTAGATTTTACACTCCACTGCTGTTAGTTTAAAAGACAAGAGACATTCATTAACTTCAGTGAGTTGAGCATAGCCTAATGGTGCTTCCAGTTCGAATGTCTATTGTACGAGTGCAGCAGACAGCTAGGGAAGTTGGGAGGGGTGGGCATTGACCTGGGGTCCATGTAAAAGCCTCATCCTCCTCTGCCAGTGTTTTACTATAGCAGAGGCATGGCCACACAATTTGAGAAGCTCAACAGTTGAGTTACACAGATTAGTGATGGGCACAAGAAAGGTGTTCCCTTCAGGAGTCTTCAGAATCTATTTGAGGAATGTCCTCCTCTCAATAATAAGGTCAGTTACCCCCCTTTCCAACCCTATTCCAGGCTCTCAAAGCCAGCTGCTCTGTCCCCTCACTCCATCTTGCTGGGGTCTTCCAGCCCACTGCACCTCTACACCTGGCTCCTTCTTCTTCTTCCAAACCAACGACAGTCTGAGCGGTGGTCATCACTCTCACTTTATCTAATTTTTCTTTTTATTTGTTTACAGGATGTGAGCTTTGCTGACTAGGCCAGCATTTACCATCTATCTTCAAAGTGCCCTTGAAAAAGTGGTGATAAGCCGCCTTCTTGAACCACGGCAGTCCATGTGGTGTAGGTAGACCTACAGAGCTGTTAAGCTTGGAGTTCCACAATTTTGAACCAGCAACAACTAAAAAACTATGATATATTTCTAAGTCAGGACAGTGTGTGACTTGGATGGAAATTTACAGTTGGTGGGTATTCCCCTGCATTGACTACCTTTGTCCTAGTGGTAGAGATTTCTTGCTTGGAAGATATTGTCAAAAGAGCCTTGAGTTGCTGTGGTGCAACTTAGAGACAGTGCACACTGTTGCACTGTCCGTCGCTAGGAGAGGGAGTGTATGCCTAAGCTTGTAGATGTGGTGCCAATCAAGATGGCTGCTTTGGCCTGGATGATATTGAGTACCATGAGTGCTATTGGAGCAGGACTCATCCAAGTAAGTAAAAAAGCAAAAGAGAAAATGCTGGAAAATCTCAGCAGGTCTGTCAGCATCTGTAAGGAGAGAAAAGAGCTGACATGTTGAGTCTAACTGACCCTTTGTCAAAACTAGCTTTAGACCGAAACATCAGCTCTTTTCTCTCCTACAGATGCTGCCAGACCTGCTGAGATTTTCCAGCATTTTCTCTTTTGCTTTTAGATTCCAGCATCCGCAGTAATTTGATTTTATTAAGTAAAAAAGTATTCCATCACACTCTTGAAAGTGCTGAACAGGCTTTAGGGAATCTCCAGTTGAATTATTTACCACAGACTATCTGGTGGTCCCTTACAGACAAGGCTGATGCTCTTGCCTTCTCAGGGTGATTCCTGAAGAAGGGCTTATGCCCGAAATGTCGATTCTCCTGCTGCCTGGCCTGCTGCGCTTTTCCAGCACCACACATTTCAACAACTTCTCAGGGTGAGTCCATAGGTGGCAGTACTGTGGCAATGCTGCTCCTTTAACAAGGTTATGTTGTCCTTGTTTTTTTTTGTAGAGGCACTGTAAAGTCAGAGATTCTGATATGTCTGGGTTTATCTGCTTGAGAATGCTTTTAAGTCTTTCTTTTAAAGCACTTGTACAATGAAAAGGGAGTGGCCAGTTCTCCCAGTTCAGGTTTTGGTTTGGTTTGGTTTTAGCAAGTAGTCAGTTTTTGAGGCTGCTGGTCACCGAAACAGCTCCATGCTGATTCTCTCACTCTCTGACATCTCTCCTGTAAGAACCTGCGTATGATTTTACCTTTTCTTGCCAGGGGGTTGTTTATGGGGATGTTGCAAGTATTTGGAACAGCATCATTAAGTTGCAGAAGAGTTGGTTGGATTTTCAAATAATTATGTTATTCCAAACTTTGTTTTCTTTTGTTTGTGTATAAATAAATTCTTTTGTTTTAAACTGAGTGGTTGGACCAACTGCATCACTCCTGGATTGTTCACTCTACATCTGCTTAAAATAATTAAAAATGTTAGAGTTTGGTCCACCTTCTTGAAATGTTTTGACAGCTCCTGACCTGGCCCATAATAGACTGGGGGCTCTTTGCAAGATTTGTTCTATAGTTCCAAATTGGGATTAGAGTTATTGAATTCAAAGGCAGCGAGTAGTAGGTGTTAGTGTCATTTGTTCTGGGTGTTAATTTTGGTTGGTTTAAACAGTGCTGGGAGTGGTAATGGCTCTTTCAGTCAGTAAGGGTATTCTGGGGGTAGAAGAAGTGACTTTGGGAGCTTTACAAAAGGTGAACATGGAAAAGCTGTTGGAGTTAATCCAAGATGGAGGACAGGAAAAAAATTGTGCCTATAAGAGCTGCTCCTTTTTTTGAGGTATTTAAGGTGTTGGAGGTGATTTCCTCGAATTCCGGGAGCAGTAATTACAGTTTTATAAGCTGTTGCATTGTTTTGGAACTTTGGACAAAGAAAGATCAAAACAACGGCACTTTAACAAGGAGGAAGAGAACAAAGGCAGAGACCACATAATCAGTGAGAGAGACAGAAATACCTACACTGCTGCCTGAAGCAGCAGTAAATCTGCCCAGCTACTGCCTTTGCTACCTGAGTTCAAGAATTTCTGAACATTGGAATGCGCCGAAGAAAAAATAACAAACAGTGAAAATCACGGCTGACGTTGGAGGAACCTGTGTGGGAGAGCTCACAACACAGGCACAGAGAATGCATGGTTTTTAAGTATATCCTTGCTGTCTTTTTATAATAGTGAGTAGAGTGGGTTCTTTCTGGTTATATGTTTTATTAAGATCCGTCTCTTAATTAAAATTTAAAAATATGAAACATAGATACTAAGTAAGCCTGGAGCAGTGTTTTTTTTAGAACAATAAGACTATGCTATTTTCTGTAGACTGTTAAGGTGCAAAGATGGGCTTAGTGGAGTTACGTGCTGTTCCTCTTGGATGTGAGAGATGAGGGAGAGTTTCCATATTATTGATGATTATGTCTGCAGGAAGTGTCTTTGGTTATGAATCCTATCGGATCACATGGATTAGTTGGACAGGCAGATAGAGACAATGACAAATTTACAGGAGCTAGGTGGGTACGATGGATCGCAGTCATAGCAAGAGGGTAAAAAAAAACCATAGATACAGTCAGATAGATGGGTTACCACCAGGAAAGGTAGGAGAGGGAGGCAGTTAATGCAGGAATCTCCTGTGGTTATCCCCATCTCAAACAAGTATGCTGTTTTGGAAAGTGTATGGAGTGATGAACTCTCAGGGAAATGTAGCATGAACAGCCAAGTTTCTGGTATCAAGATGGGCTCTAATGTAACGAGGGGTACGTTGGGTTCCAAGCGAACAATTGTGATAGGGAATTCTCCAGTTGGTGCACAGACAGTTGTTTCTCCAGCTGACAGCGAGAAATCAGAATGGTGTGTTGCCTCCCTGGGGCCAGGATCAAGGATATCTCAGAGAGAGTGCAGAATATTTTCAAATCGGAGTGGGACCAGCAAGAGGTCATTGTACACATTGGAACTAACAAAATAGAAGGGGAAAAGGATGAGATTCTGAAGGAAGAATATAGGAAGATAGGCAAGATTTTAAAAAAGAGGTCCTCAAGGCTAGTAATATCTGGATTACTCCCGGTACTATGAGTTAGTGAGGGTAGGATTAGAAGGATAGAGTAGATGATTGTGTGGCTGAGGAGCTGGTGTATGGGAGAAGGATTCACATTTTTGGATCATTGGAATCTCTTCTGGGGTAGAAGTGACCTGTACAAGATGGACAAATTGCACCTAAATTGGAAGGGGACCAATATACTGGCAGGGAGATTTGCTAGAGCTGCTCAAGCAGATTTAAACTAGTAAGGTGGGGGGGGGGGACCCAGGGAGATAGTGAAGAAAAGAGGTCGGTCTGAGACTGTTACTGTTGGGAAAAGGAGCAAGTCAAACAGTCACGACAAGCAGGAACAAAGCAGAGAACAAGGTAAGTTAAACTGCATTTATTTCAAAGCAAGTGGCCTAACAGGGAAGGCAGGTGAATTCAGGACATGGTTAGGAACATGGGACTGGGATATCATAGCAATTACAGAAATGTGGCTCAGGGATGGACAGGACTGGCAGCTTAATGTTCCAGGATACAAATGCTGTAGAAAGGATAGAAAGGGAGAAAGTGAGGAGGGGGAGTGGTGTTTTTGGTAAGGGATAACATTCTGGTGTAATTAGGGAGGATACATGTCCAGAGAAGTTATTTGGGTGGAACTGAAAAATAAGAAAGGGATGAATATCTTATTGGGATTGTACTAAAGATGCCCCAACAGTCAGCAGGAAATTGAGAAACAAATTTGTAAGGAAATTTCAGTTATTTTAAGAAAAATAGGGTGGTAATGGTAGGGGATTTTTAACTTTTCCAAACTTAGACTGGGACTGCCATAGTATTAAGGTTTAAATGGAGAGGAATTTGTTAAATGTGTGCAAGAATATTTTCTGATTCAGTATGTGGATGTCCCGACTACAGAAGATGCAAAACTTGACCTACTCTTGGGAAATAAGGCATGGCAGGTAACTGAGGTGTCAGTGGAGGACCACTTTGAAGCCAATGACCATAATTCCAATAGATTTAAAATAGTGATGGAAAAGGAGAGACAGGATCTAAAAATTAGTGTTCTAAATTGGAGAAAGGCCAATTTTGACGGTATTAGGCAAGAACTTTCAAAAGTTGATTGGGTGCAGATGTTCGCGAGTAAAGGGATGGCTGAAATATGGGAAGCCTTCAAGAATGAGATAATGGGAGTCCAGAGACAGTATGTTACTGTTAAGGTGAAAGGAAAGGCTGGTGAGCGCAGAGAATGCTGAATGACTACAGCAAGTGAGGTTTTGGTCACGAAAAAGAAGGAAGCATATGTCAGGTATAGACAGCTGACCTCAAGTGAATCTTTAGTACAGTATAAAGGCAGTAAGAGTATACTTAAGAGGGAAATCAGGAGGCCAAAAATGGGTATGAAATAGCTTTGGCAAATAGGGTTAAAAAGAATCCAGAGGGATTTTACAAATACATTCAGGACAAAAGGGTAACTAGGGATAAAATAGGGGTCCTTAATGATCAGCAAAGCAGCCTGTGTTTGGAACCTCATGAGATGGGGGAGATAATAAATGAGTATTTTGCATCAGTATTTACTGTGGAGAAGGACGTGGAAGATACAGCCTGTGGGCAAATAGATGGTGACAACTTGAAAAATGTTCATATTACAGAGGAGGACGTGCTGGATGTCTTAAGATGCATAACGGTGGATAAATCCCCAGGACCTGATCAGGTATATCATAGAACCCTGTGGGAAGCTAGGGAAATGTTGGTTGGGTCCCGTGTTGAGATATTTGGATTATCGAGGTGAGGTGCCGGAAGACAGGAGGTTGGCTAATGTGGTGCCACAATTGAGGAAAGGTTATAAGGACAACCAGGTAACTGTAGCCTAACCGGTGGTGGGCAAGTTATTGGAGGGAATCCTGAGGGACAGGATTTACATGTATTTGGAAAGGCAAAGACTGTTTAGGGATAGTTAACATGGCTTTGTGCGTGGGAAATCATGTCTCACAAATTTGATTGAGTTTTCTGAAGAAATAAAGAAGAGGATCGATGAGGGCAGAGCAGTAGATGTGATCGATATGGACTTCAGTAAAGTGTTTGACAAGGTTCCTCATGGTAGACTGGTTAGCAAGGTTAGATCACATGGAATACAGGGAGAACTAGCCATTCGGATACAGAATTGGCTCGAAGGTAGAAGACAGAGGGTGATAGTGGAGGGTTGTTTTTCAGACTGGAGGCCTGCGACCAGTGGTGCACCACAACGATCAGTGCGTTTTTGGTTATTTATATAAATGATTTGGATGTGAACGCAGGAGGTATAGTTAGTAAGTTTGCAGATGACACCAAAATTGAAGGTGTAGTGGACAGCAAAGAAGGTTACCTTAGAGTACAACAAGATCTTGATCAAATGGGCCAATGGACTGAGGAGTGGTAAATGGCGTTTACTTTAAATAAATGTGAGGTGCTGCATTTTGGAAAGGCAAATCAGGGCAAGACTCAAACACTTAATGGTAAGTTCCTGGGGATTGTTTCTGAACAAAGAGAGCTTGGAGTGCAGGTTCATAGTTCATTGAAAGTGGAGTCTTAGGTAGGTGTGCATTTAGTGAAATAGGCATTTAGTATGCTTTCCTTTATTAGTCAGAGCATTGAGTATAAGAGTTGGGAGGTCATGTTACGGTTGTACAGGACATTGGTTTGGCCACTTTTGGTATATTGTGTGCAATTCTGGTCTCCCTCCTATAGGAAGAATATTGTGAAACTTGGAAGAGTTCAGAAAAGATTTACAAGGATGGTGTCAGGGTTGGAGGATTTCAGCTATAGGGAGAATATGAATAGGCTGGGGCTGTTTTCCCTGGAGCGTCGGAGGCTGAGGGGTGACCTTATAGTGGATTATAAAATCATGAGGGCATAGGTCTTTTCCATGGGTTGGGGGAGTCCTGAACTAGTAGGCATAGGTTTAAGGTGAGAGAGGAAAGATATAAAAGAGACCTAAGGGGCAACATTTTCACACAGAACATGGTGCGTGTATGGAGTGAGCTACCAGAGGAAGTGGCAGAGGCTAGTACAATTGCAACATTTAAGAGGCATCTAGATGGATGTATGAATAGGAAGGGTTTGGAGGGATATGGGCCAAGTGCTGAAAAATGGGGCTAGATTAATTTAGGATATCTGATCAGCATGGACGAGTTGGAACAAAGGGTATGTATCCATGCTGTACAGCGCTATGACTCTATGACTCTAATTGGCAATCAAGCAGGAGTTGGAGCTGCCTCCTTCCATGAGGAAAGGAGAAATAATTCCAGCAATAGCTCAGCATTTAAATTTGCTGGAAATGCCATCAGAATCTTTAGCGATGGCTAAAATTCAACTGAAAATGGAACAGCTTGAGTTAGAGGCAAAAGAAACAGAAAGAGAAAAGGAAATGAAACAGTTTGAATTATGATTAAAAGCAAAGGAAACAGAAAAATAATGAATCACTTCAGCAGAACAAAGACAGAGAGAAGAGAGAGCAAAGGAGAAAGAGGAAAGGAAGGAAGAGAAGGTGTTTGAATGTCAAAAATTGATACTTAGGCAGGAAGGCCAACCTAAAAGGATAGAGCTTAAGTTAAACTTAGTAAGGATGAGAGTGAGGATGAGTAAACCCATGGTAGCCAAAGGTCTGGTGGGGATCTGTTCAAACGTATTCAAGCATTACTTAAGTTTGATGAGAAGGATGTGGAAGCCTTTTTCACCTCATTTGAAAAGATGGCTAAACAAATGAAATGGCCAGTGACCAGTGGATTTTGTTGATCCAAACAAAAGTTGCAGGTAGGGCGAGTGGGGTATTTGCATCACTATTAGTGGAGGTTTCTGGGTCGTATGAGGAGGTGAAGAAAGCCACCTCAAGAGCCTATGAGTATGTATCAGAAGCCTACAGACAACCTTTCAGGAATCTAAGGAGGGACCCTGATCATACCTACATTGAGTCTGAAAGGATCAAACAAAGTAATTTTGAAAGGTGGATAAGAGTACTAAAAATCGAACAAACCTATGACAAATTTTGGAAGAGCTCAAAAATTCACTTCCTGAGGTAGTGAGACCTCAGGTCTAATGGTAAGATTAGCAGCTGAAATGGCTGATGATTATGAGTTGGTCCATAAAGCAAAGTCTGGCTTCCAAAATCAATTTCAATCTGTGAGGGATAGAAATTGGGAAAAAGAGAAATCCTCACTTTGTAAGAGAAAGATAGATCACAGGGAAGATCATAAGGATAACTTACCACAGGGTAAAAAGGAAACCCTTGAAGTGGACAGAGAGGTTTAAAAGCTCCAGTATTTTCACTTCAATAAAGTAGACCATATGAAATCACAGTTTTAGTGGGTTAGGTACAGTACTGGGAAGCCAGATGTAGGGAAACAAGATAAGCCAGTGAATTTTGTTAGAGTGGTAATGGGAAGCACAATGGAGGCTAAAAATCTCCACCAGAATGTACAACCTGGCCAGGAGCAGCAGGTAAAGAGGTTACAAAATCAAGAGATACAGGATCCTCTCAATCTTCAATGTTGAAAGATGAAGAGATATGTACCTTTGAAGGACTATTGCCAGAAACAGTGTTAGTATTTGGAATTCACGTTGAGACAAGAAGCACTCAGTTATGTAGAGTGAGGTAAGAGTGTCCAGTGAAGAGTGAAGAAGGTAGAAGTACTGGACAAACTCTCAGTTCCAGAAATATAGTTTGTCCTTGCTAATGATATAGCTGTTTTACAGGTAAGAGTGCTGCCTACTGTGGTTGAAAAGCCAGTGGAAACTCAGGCAACTGAACTATTAAAAGACATATATCCTTCGATTTTTCCCAACTATGTGGTAATGAGGTTACAAAGTCACAAGTTGAAACAGGAGAGATCAAAGAGTAGGTTGAGGTGGATGAGAAAGTTGAAGTGGAATTATCAGAGACCCTGTTTGATCAAATGGTTCACACAAAAAGGGAACAAATAGCTGGCAAAGCAGATACCTTTAGTTCAGATAAATTAATTGAGTTACAGCAGAAAGGTGAAACTTAAACCAATTGTATCAAAAGGCATACACAGAAAAAGAATCCAAATGTATGCCAGTGTGCTACTATCTTAGAAGTTAAGTCTTAATGAGGAAAGGGACACCATCATATATTCAGGCAGATAAGAAATGGGCAGAAGTTCATCAAGTCATATCACCAGTGGATTATAGAAAGGAGGTGTCATGGTGGTGCATGAACAACCAGTAGATGGTTATTTAGGGGTAAGAAAATCCCAAAGTAAAATACAAAAGCAGTTTTACTGGCCTGGACTGCACAAGAATATAGTTGAATATTGTGAGACATGTCACACATGACAGGTAATTGGAAAATCACTGACATTAATAAAACCCATACTTTTAATATCTATTCCTGCATTTGAGGAACCTTTCACTAGAGTTTTAATTGATAGCATAGGACCCCTACCTAAAACAATAAGTGGGAATCGGTATTTGTTGACAATAATGGATGTGTCCACTAGATTTCCAGAGGCCATTCCATTATGCAATGTCATAGCCATAAGGATTGTAGAGGAGTTACTCAATTTTTAAACTGGATATGGACTACCAAAGAGTTACAAACAGATCAAGGGTCAAGGGTCAAACTTTACATCAAAATTATTCAAGCAATTTATGGACATTTGAAGAATCAAACAATTCAAGTCTACAGTGTACCATCGAGAATCACAGGGAGCGCTAGAAAGGTGGCAATCAGACATTAAAGACCATGTTGGGAGCTTGTAGTCAGGACTATCCAGCTGATTGGGATAAGGGAGTTCCATTTGTCCATTTTGCCATCAGAGTTGCACCAAATGAATCGACCAAATTCAGTCCATTTGAATTAGTTTTTGAGTATAAAGTGAGAGGGCCATTAAAATTGATTAAAGAGAAATTGGTGAGTCAGAATTCAGAGACCACATATTTGACCTATACGTCAAATTTTAGGGAACAGTTAAATAGAGTGAGGGAGTTGGCTAGACAGCATTTAAAAGAATCACAGCATATAATGAAACAGGAAGCAGACAAGAAATCAAAAACTCGCAATTTTACTATCGGGGATAGGATGTTAGTATTACTTCTAGTGATAGGCAACCCTTTAAAAGCAAGGCTTTATGGACCTTATCAAGTCAAAAGGAGATTGAGTGAGGTGAATTATTTGCTAAGGTCTCCAGACAGAAAGAAATCTCACAGAGTATATCATGTGAATAGGCTCAAGAGGTATTTTGACAGGGAAGGAAAGCCAAAGGAGACTGTGTTATTGGTTACAACACAGAGGGAAGATCCAAGTTCAGAGGATTCTCCTCAAATTAAACTGGACAATGAGGAAGTTGTCAAAAATTATGATAAATTATTGAGTTAACTTCCAGAGGAAAATAGAAATGACCTGAAAGAGTTATTGGGATCTCATGGGGAGTTATGTGGAAATAAGCTGCGAAGTACTAACCTAATTATGCGTGATGTAGATATAGGAGATGCTGTTCTGATTACACAACATCCTTATAGGCACAACCCTCTATGAATGCATGCTCCAAGATGACATTACCGAAGTGAGTTACAGTGACTGGAGCTCACCCAGAGTAAGATGCCAAAACCAGATGGTATCAACCAGTTATGTGTGGACTACTACAAAGACAATGCCATTACCAAGACTGATGCATATCACATTTCCATGGTTGGAAGGCTGTTGAAAACATAGGACAAGAAACTTAAATTTCTAAGCTGGACTTGCTCAGAGGATACTGGCAGGTACTATTGTCCGAAAGAGCGAAGACAATTTTGGTTTTTGTAATGCCATTTGGTATGAAAAATGCGCCAGCCACAGTTTAGAGACTAACCAATGAGGTCATTTCCAGATTATCCAATTGTGTAGTTTATATTGATGACCTGGTGGTTTTTGGTTCCACGTGGAAGAAACATTTGCAACTTTTATCAGAATTGTTTGATCGACTTTGGAAGGCAGGCTTGGTGGTAACTGAACTAAAAGTGAATTTGCCAAAGCCCAAGTCATCTTCCTGGGCCATATTATTGGACATGGACAAATGGCCCCATGGAATGCAAAAGCAAAGGGAATTGGAGAGTTTTCCAAACCATTGACAAAAAGAGCAGTACTATGATTCTTGAGATTGAGTGGATTTTATCGGAAATCCGTACTAAATTTTAGTGGTATGGCTGCTCCATTCACTGAAATGCTGAAGAAAGGCAAGATGTTTCAGTAATGGTGGACTGCCAGAAGGCATTTGACAGCCTGAAAGCTGTGTTAACCACTGGCCCAATATTAGTCACACCTGATTATGCAAAGTCATTCAAGGTGGCTATCGATGGAGTGATGTGAGTGTCGGTGCTATGCTCTTACAGGAAGACAATGAGGAGATAGAAGGACCTATCAGGTATTTCTCCAGGAATTGAACATTCATCAGCAGAAATATTTGAGAGTTGAGAAGGAGACTTTGAGCTTGGTGTTGATGTTACATTTCAACATTTATGTTACCAGCAATATATCTAAAGATGTGCAGGTTAGATGAATTGGCCATGCTAAATTGCCCATAGTGTTAGGTGTATCAGTCAGAGGGAAATGGGTTTGGAGGGTCAGTGTGAACTTTTTGTGTTGAATGGCCTTTTTCCACACTGTAGGGAATCTAATATATAGTGATCAAAACCTATTGAAGTTTGTGGAGAAATTTAAGGACAAAAATTCCAGACTGTTTAGGTGGAGCTTGTTGTTACTGCCATTCAATTTGACAATGGTGCGTGTGGCAGGATGAGAAAACATGATTGCTGATGCAGTCGACACTTGGATGAGAAATGGAGGCATTTGCTGATAGAAGTAAATGGATTGAATCAGAATGCAGTAGTGCATGTTTAATAATCAATGTAATGTATATGGGTTGTAAAATGCTAACAGTGTGAGATTAAAGGGGTTCAAAATGAAGCCATCTTTGGATATTGAAGGTTCATCTTTTTTAAGGGGGAAGGTGTAAATGATGCTACTCCTTTAACAAGATTATGTTGTCCTTGATTTTTTCTTGCAGAGGGGTCATAAAGTCAGAGGTTCCAATATGTCTGACTTTAGTTACTTGAGAATGCTTTTAAGTCTTTGTTTTAAAACACTTGGACAACAAAAGGGGACTGGCCAGTTCTCTGAGTTCAGGGTTTGTTTTGGTTTGGTTTTCACAAACTGTTAGTTTGAGGCTGCTGGCCAAAGAAACAGCTCTATGCTGATCCTTTCTCTCTCTCTCTCTCTCTCTGACATCTCTCCTGTAAGAATCTGTGTTTGGTTTTACTTTTTTTTGCCAAGGCTATGTTTATGGGAATGTTGCATGTATTTGGAACAGCATTATTAAGGTGCATTTGAGTCAGTTGAGTTTTCAAACACTTATGCTATTCTAAACTCAGTTTTCTTTCATTTGTGTATAAATAAATTCTGTTCCGCTTTAAACTGAGTGGTTGGGCCAGCTGCATCACTCCTGGAGTAGCCACTCTACACCTGTTAAAAATAACTGGAAAAGTTAGGGTCTTGGATATCTTCTTGAAATGTTTTGAAGAGTCTGGCCTGGTCCATAACATTGGTCTGCAATGTGGACTATGGCAAATTATGTTAGACTTGGAGCAGGAGTGGTCACAGGAGGAAATCCGGGGGTGGGGTGGGGGTGCATTGGTGTGGTAACACACTCCTTTTGCTGTTTTTGCCTGGCTTCCATTTTTATTCCTGATGGCATGTATTGATGTGTCCCACACCTTCCCAGATGTTCTCCTCCACCAGGGACAGTCTCGGGCCAGTCATTCCCAGGTGTCTGAGGGAAGGCCGTACTATGCCAGTGAGGCCTTGAGGGTATTCCTGAAGCACCTCCTCTGTCCCACTTGGGGCTCGCCTGCCATTTCAGAGCTGCGAGTAGAGTGTCCACCTGGGGAGTCTTGGGCTGGTCATGCAGGCAATGCGTCCAGCCCACCAAACTGAACACTGTCTCGATGATGGAGATGTTAGCCCAGACAAGGACACTAGTGTTGGTGCATCTTTCTATCCAACAGATTTTCAGGATCTTGAGCAGGCAGCATCAGTGGTACTAGTCCAGTACCTTGAGGTGTCTGCTGTAGACAGCCCATGTCTCAGAGCCATATAGGGGAGCAGGAACTGCTACAGCTCTGTAAGCAGTGAGCTTGATCTTCCATTTAGTGTCTAACCTGCTCTTGGCACCTACAGAATTTAAAAGGCTGGTCCAGTTCACTTTCTGGTCAATGGTAACTCTAGAGTATTAATAGTGGAGGATTCAGTGTTGGTAATACCATTAAATAATTAGAGGAACATTATCCTTGCCTGACATTTGTGCAGTGTGAATGTTAGTTGCTACTGTTGGATTTTGGGGGTTTGTGACTATAGTTACTTAAAGAAGACAGTCAATCATTCAATAGGAATTTTGAGATATTTCATTAAGTTTGTTAGGTTGCAATATAATAAAGTATTTAATTGAACAAGAAAATGTATACAAACCATGACAATTGGGGATGGTTCACTGATAACAGGGGACTAACAGGCTATTGACATGGAATGAATCAATCTCATTAAAGTTGTCAAGGCTGGATTCTGTTTTCCAGCTGAAGTGATAGAGAGCTCTTTTCTGAATCCTTCCTGGTTTATCTTTCACAGATTACAATGGGATTTCGATCAGATGGGTCAATGGGCTGAGGAGTGGCAGATGGAGTTTAATTCAGATAAATGTCAAGTTCTGCATTTTGGGAAAGCAAATCTTAGTTGGACTTATACATTAATTGTAAGGTCCGAGGGAGTGTTGCTAAACAAAGGGACCTTGGAGTGCAGTTCCATAGTTCCTTGAAAGTAGTGTCGCAGGTTGATAGGATAGTGAAGAAGGTGTTTGGTGTGCTTTCCTTTATTGATCAGAGCATTGAGTACAGGAGTTGGGACGTCATGTTGTGGCTGTACAAGACATTGGTTAGGTCACCTTTTGAGTATTGCGTGTAATTCTGGTCTCCTTCCTATTGGAAGGATGTTGTGAAAGGGTTCAGAGAAGATTTACAAAGATGTTGCCAGGGTTGGAGGATTTGAGCTATAGGGAGAGGTTGAATAGGTTAGGGCTGTTTTCCCTGGATCATCGGTGGCTGAGGGGCGACCTTATAGACGTTTATAAAATCATGAGGGGAATCGATAGGATAAATAGACAAAGTCTTTTCCCTGGGGTAGGGGAGTCCAGAACTAGAAGGTATAGGTTTAGGGTGAGAGGGGAAAGATATAAAAGAGACCTAAGGGGCTACCTTTTCATGCAGAGGGTGGTGTGTGTGTGGAATGAGCTGCCAAGGGAAATGGTGGAGGCTGGTACAATTACAACACTTAAAAGGCATCTGGATGGATATATGAATAGGAAGGATTTAGAGGCATATGAGCTGGGTTCTGGCAGGTGGGATGAGATTGGGTAGGAATATCTGGTCGGCATGGACGACTTGGACTGAAGGGTCTGTTTCCATGCTGTCCATCTCTATGACTCTATGACTCGTTGATGAAGAACTGTTCAGATAAGGATTGCCTGATGAATAATATATCCTCAACTGTTTCTTCATAACGCAGATCTCCAAGGTCCATGGACAGCAGTGATGTCTGAAACTAGAATTGGTATTTTTTGAACCTCAGAGGAACTGTGATGCCATGCAGCATAGGAGCACTGTTAGCAAGGACCGCCCTTTGATGTTGAGCACATGAAGAACGTAGGTCTGCTCACTAAGCTGGAAGGTTAGTTTTCAGACGTTCCATCACTATACCAGGTAACATCTTCAGTGAGCCTTCGGATGCTACACTGGGGGTGTAGCCCGCTTTCTATTGATGTGTTTTGGTTTTCTAGAACCTTTTCAAAACTCGCTACCTTGAGCACATGTTGGTATACTCCATGTGTGGGGGTTGGTAGTGTGTCAAACACCCATTTTGATACTTCTAGCCAATGGACAATATAGCTACTCATGTTGGTAGGATAACCATTTCTTCCCTTGCTCATCTTCATCTAAGGTTCAGAATTCATTATTAATAGAGATGAAACTTTTATTTCCCTAAACACCATTTGATTAAACATATGTTGCATAGTGTACTTTGACATTAACTTATAAAATATAATGGTCTTGATGTTCCCTTATTGATGAGACAAGCCTCTGAGGTTCTGGAGTTGCTTTCTACGAGTGAAAGTGCACCTTCGTGAAAAGTTAAGGCTTGGACATTTTTAGGGTTTTGGAGAATGTCTATTTGAACTATTTAATTCCATGCCTTCAGTATCCTCCATTAGAAGCATTATATCATCATTAGATTTATGTCATGAAATTAATGGCAATTCAATCAGCAAGAGAGGAACAAGATTTAAATTCTTTGCTCTTACAAATGATGATATAATGACTGTCAGCTTCATGATCTCTGAAGGATTAGTTTAGAATGAAGATGCCAGACAATGAATTGTCTATCGTGGACTTTTGTGATAAGTAGACAATAAACAATCCCTGATCCATTGCTTAAAGAGGAAGCCTCTAATGAATCAATAGACATCTCATCAGTCTAGATCTCTGTTAGCATAGTTGATGATCCATGGTCTGTTTGCTTGTCATTTGCCATTTGTTCGTCTTCATAATCACTCTCAGTGACTATTGTCAAAAAGTGATGTCCACTATTCGTGATTTTAGCAGATTAGGACAAATGAGTTCTGTTTTATTTTTGTGTATTTTTAGATTTGAGGTTCACAGGCTGACAGTGTGAGGGTTTTTCGGTTCCAGTACTTCCAAGTTGTATATTTGTCTAACTATAGCTGACTTATTGTTCCTTTTTATCAAATGGTTGGCTTTTTAACAGTTTGCACTCAACGTCCAAATAAAGAAAGTTGCATTTTCCCGTATTATCAGCTAAAGGAAAGCTTGTATTTATATAGCACCTTCCAAAACACAGGACTCCCTAAAGCATGTTGCAGCCAATTCACAATTTTAATTCCAAGTGTTGCCACGGAGGAAGTAGAAGAAACTCATTGGTGTTTCATACATTGATGGTTATTTGATAAAACCAGTTAGTAGCCCATCAAATGTTGTTGCCTCACAGTATTACTGTTGTGCCATTTTCTTTTGTATTTAAGACAAAAACAGAAATTGCTGGGGAAGCTCAGCAGGCCTGGCAGCATCTGTGGAAAGAAAACAAAGATCATGTTTCAAATCTAGTGACCTCCTTTCTCTGAGTGCTGAAGAAAGGTCATTGCACACATAACATTTCTCTGCACAGGTGCTGCCAGACCTGTTGAATGGATTGAGCACAAAACACACCGTAAAAGCTGCCGTGTATAGAATTAACTCCTCACATCAGGCTACAATCAGTCAGTATATCCTCTGGATTACAGAACTCAGGCTTTCAATGTACAGCCAGGCCATTAGCATTTTTCATACTATTACAGACAATTCACCCCATTCATGCCTGTCAGGAACGGAAAACAAGGTAATATGCTTCTGCAAGTGCAATATTCAATTGCTAATATATATATAAACATTTTGGCGCATCAAAATGAGATTGAGCACATTGTATTTAGAAATAGAATATAAATCAGTTCTTGAAAGAAAAATCAGCTGCTGGGTGATTCCCATTAACATCAATCATGACTTCTAGTTACTGAATGGAAGACTCACCATGTGGAGAACATATTGCAGGAAGAGTACAATCGGAGATGAGAACCCTTCTGGAATATTTCTATGGTTGCAAAAAAAAGATTTTAATTTAGCTGTTATGAGCTTCTGCTTATAGGGTACTTTTAGAATGATGCTTCGATACTCCTGAGAAAGCATCCTGATGCATATTTTAAAACTGCATTTCTTTGGAAGTTAAATATGTTGAGTTATCAAAGCCTGACTTTTATCAAATACTGTATTGGCTAATTGACTGTCAATTTCGGGGAGGTTCATGGTAGATTTCTCTCCATACTGTGTTGTGAGTTATCTCGGGCAATTTCCCACTATTCATTTTGTTATATGTGTACCATGCCTCTATGGTGCTTCTCTGGTATTATAATGTGCCCATTTGCATAGAGTCGTAGAGTTATACAGCACAAAAACAGAACCTTCGGCCCCCCCCAGTCCACACCGACCATGTTCTCAAACTAAACTAGTCCCACCTGCCTGTGCTTGGCCCATATCCCACCAACCTTTCCTATTCATGAACTTATCCAAATCTCTTTTAAATATTACAACTGTGCCTGTGTCCGTCACTTCCTCTGGCAGTTCATCCCACACACAAACTACACTCTGTATAAAGAAAAATGGCCCTCATGTCCTTTTTAAATCTTTCTCCTCTCACTTTAAAAATATGGTCCCTCATTTTGAACCCCTCCATCCTGTTGAAAAGACCCCTGTCATTCACCTTACCTAAGCCCCACGTAACTTTATAAGCATCAAAATTGCCCCTCAACTTCCTGTGCTCCAGTGAAAAAAGTCTCTGCTTTTCGAGTCTACTTTTATATCTCATACATTCTGCTCTGCTGCTCAAGTACTTGCAATTGGCCAAAGCTTCTAAGGATGCTTTGGCCAATTCCGTCACTGCCATATTTAAAACTTAGTTCTGCGTTAGGTAGATCACTGCTAACCACAAATAGCCCTTCACAGTACAAGTAGTGGGTGGGAAATGAAAAGTAAAAGCTTGTGAGGGTACATGGGTGGCACAGGTGTCACATCATAGCACACTGAAGTTCACAATCATAAATTAAGTGCCATTTTATATCACGATAGTCTGATTACCTGTTATAGTAACTGCCGCGATAAGAGTTGATCTGGATAGGCCACCCTGTCCCTAGTACCATGGAAGGACAGGCCTGACTGATGAGTGACCAAGCCTCTGACTGATCTCTGTGTAGCTCGCTGATTAATTTGCCAATAATCCCTGTTCTTGTTACACTGGACCGGCGGAATTAACCGAATGTAAAATTAGATCCAACTGTGGAACGTGCCACTGAGCTGGACAATTGAAAAGTTTGCAAGATTATGGTAAAGTTGATTGTTGTAAAAACATCTCACACAGTTTCAGGTGAGAAAATGGTCATTAATGTCACAGGAAATGTTCACATCTTTGGCTAACATTGTTCCTATGCTGCTGAAATGAAAAACTCAGTGAAGGGATTCAGACTGGCAGGAGAGGTGCACACTCTAATACATTCTGGCAATTGAGAGGAATGGGATTTGGGAAATAGAGTCATAGTCATATAGTAAGGAAATAGACCCTTTGGTCTCACTCATCCTCACCAACCAGGCATCCCAATCTGTTTTGGTCCCATTTGTTAAGCATTTGGCCCATATCCCTCTAAACCCCACCTATTCCTTTACCCATCCAGATGACTGATAAAATGTTGTAATTGTACCCACTTCCACCACTTTCCCTGGCAGCTCTCTCCACACATGCACCATTCTCTTTGTGAAGCATTTACCCCTCAGGTCATTTCTAAATGTTTGCCTTCCTTAAACCCGTGCCCAGAGGTGAAGAAGCTCAGGATTTAAAGGAGGAACAAGAGGACAATGGCTAAAAATAGGGAACAATTTAAAATTTGGAGCTTTAAAATAATGTTAATTTCTGTTTATTTGAAATTTTGCTCATGCTTAATGTCAATGTAGTAACTGGGTGGGCACGGTGGCTCAGTGGTTAGCACTGCTACCTCACAGGGCCAGGAGCCTGAGTTCAATTCCAGCCTTGGGCACCTTCTGTGTGGAGTTTGCACATTCTTCCCATGTATGTTTGGGTTTCCTCTGGGTGCTCCAGTTACCTCCCACAATCCAAAGATGTGCAGGTTGGGTGAATTGCCCATAGTGTTCTGGGATGTGTGTGTTAGGTGCATTAGTCAAGGGTAGATGTAGGATAATAGGGGAAGAGAATGGATCTGGGCGGGTGACTCTTCAGAGGGTTGATGTGCACTTGTTGGGCCAAACGGCCTGTTTCAACACTGTAGGGATAGCATTTTAAAAAAAGTCTTCCAGAGAAAAGCACAACTTAATTATTTTTCTAAAAGAAAAGTGGATTTAGAAAATCAGAATGTAAGACTTTTTATTCTGTGTAAACAGCCAACTACTTGCAGGCGTCACTGCAAAGGTTCAAAGAAACCATTAGGTCATCATCAGACCATTTTGTCAAGGATTTGAATAATGCATTGCCAAAATATCAGGAGCTGAGCAAGTTTTGCTTCGTCTTTTAAATAAAACTGAGTGTGTTGCATTTTAAAAGGTTACTCCACTCAAACACAAGTGGCTAATTTGTTTCTATTTTCGGTTCAGAAAAAAATCATTTGAAAGGTGAACAATTATAGATAAGTCTTTTCTGGAAAATTGCTACTCGCTCTTTAAAGAAAAATCGTTGTGTGCTGAGAAAGCAATGAGACTTGCCAATGTCGGAGAAAATCGTTGCACAACAAAACAACTCAAGCATGTCCTCCAAATCAGATCGAAATCTGGATATCACCAGCTCTATGTTAGCCCAGAGCTGGTCAGAAGATTATGTCTTTGGACTCTACTCTGCAGTTAAGGGGGATCCCAGAAAATTGTCTGACAAGCACCCTGTTTATCATCAGGATTTGAGAAAGCACCTTGGGTGCCTGAACCTAGCCGAGTTGCTTCATCATGAACATTCATGTGGAGAAAGCCAGGACTCTGCAGATGCTGGAGATCAGAGTCGAGATTGTGGTGTTGGAAAAGCACAGCAGGTCAGGCAGCATCCGAGAAGCAGGAGAAACAACATTTCGGGCATAAGGCCTTTATCAGGAATGAGAGGTGAAGGGCTGATGATCATTCCTGATGAAGGGCTTGTGCCCAAAATGTTGTTTCTCCTGCTCCTCAATGCTGCCTGACCTGCTGTGCTTTTCCAGCACTACACTCATGAACATTTATGTGCTGACTGAAGTAAAAAAAAAGACTCACTCATGAGTGGTGCGAGTTCAACATGGAGAAACTCTGGTCCTGAAGCTGCAATCATACTCATGACCTGGACACACTTAAGCAAGGTCTGAAAATGAGCAGAAAGTGGGATCACCCCAGAAGAATCGTATTACCTGATAATTAAAATGGTTGCTGCATACAGCCAGTGGCAGGCTCTATTGCTTGGCTTCAGGCCAGATAGAGGGACAAAATATCATGAAAGGTAGAGCATAGCATTGTGTCAGCACCAAGACTTTGCAACATTGCACTGACAGCTTTGGTGCAATGAATGGACAGAAGGATGTTGCCAGGGTTGGAAGGTTTGAGTTATAACAAGAGGCTGAACAGATTGGGGTTATTTTACTTGGAGCATCAAAGGTTGAGGGGTGACCCTCTAGGGGGTTAATAAAATCATGAGGGGCATGGATAGGGTGAATAGCCAAGGTGTTTTTCCCAGGGTAGGGAAATCCAAAACTAGAGGGCATAGGTTTAAAGGAGGAATGGAAAGCTTTAAAAGGGACCTGAAGGACAACCTTTTCACACAGAGGGTGTTGCATGTCAGGAATGAGCTGCCAGAAGAGGTGGTGAGGCTGGTATAATTACAACATTTAAAAGGCATCTGGATGGGCACATGAATATGAAGGTTTTAGAGGGATGTCAGCCAAATGCTTGCAAATGGGACCAGATTAATTTTGGATATCTAGTCCACATGAGCATGTATGACTGAAAGGTCTGTTTCCATGGTGTACAACTCTATGACTCTGAGGAGAAATGTCATCTCTCCAGGCAGGTTCCACTGTGATTGTTTAAGACAGAGTGTTAACTGAAGTGTTGGCTTCTAAACTGGCACTGCTGCCATTAAATCTGCATTGTGTGACCCAAATATACAACTGGCCCAGAGAAACATTGCCTGGCTGCTGAATTTGGGATTTGTGCAAAGACCATGTTAGCTGCTAGAATGAACCTGTTAGCAGAGATGGTTCTTCACAAGCTGATTTCACATTATGACCATTCACTTCCAGAGTAGGCTGGTCACTGATTTGGCATGAACCGACAGAGCAGTCAGATTAGCCCCATACTGACGGCTGTTAAAAGTTGAAATTGACAAATGCCATTATCCAAACATTATAATTATGTCTTTCCTGGCTAAAATACTAAAACATCAAGAAAGCATTGTATGATCATACCAAATAGACCACATTGGCATGGAAAACTGTATATTCTTTCTTTGGAATTTCAGACTTTGATCTTCCTGTTGGCATCTTGCAGTGTGTGTTTAGAGAAATTTTCCAATGGTCTAAGTAAAGAGAACTACATTGACTTTCAGAAAAAAAATAGTCTTGTAAATTTGACTTATGTTTCTTGACCTGGTTTTTGAATCAGCAATGTGATACATGGGCTTAAAATTGATTAATTCCAAAGAGGATTTATGGTAATGTACACCACATGCACTTACCTAGGTTTTAAACCAATGAGGTTCTTCCAGTCTCTGCATGATGGACATGTTAAGACAAGCCAATAATCCATTACATCTACAACCTATCTAGTTACCTGGCAAAGTAACTGACCTCTACGCAATGAATGAAATTAGTACCTGATGTTTGCTATCTTAAGCAAGATTAAGACATTCTATAAATGTCACATTACACATCACAAACACTTAGAACTGCTTGCTAATAGAAATGTTTGAAATTGTAAACACTTAGAGAGCTGAATGTTTTTAGTACAGCATCCTACCAAAATTGTGGCTTTTGTTTAACAATTCCATCAAAGTTCTCATTGCAATGTCTCCAAGATATCCCTCCCCGTATTTCATTTCACTCAATGCACAAGTCAAACACCACATACTTGATTTAAAACACTTAAAAGTTCAGGCAGTGATGAGGAGCACATTATTTTTGGAGGTCAGAGAGTTGCAGGGCAGGACTTTGTGTCCACTACCATTGCACATTTAGTCGTGGGGGACAATTTAATCAGATTGTAGATGTGTGAAGATTGCCAGCACTTTTCTGCCTCTACGTCAATTAATTCTATATCAGGAACACCCATGAATGGCCTTATTCTCCAGTAGATGGCCAAGACCTCAAACATTTCCATCACCAATTCATGGCCTCACAATTAGTATTAGACTACTATTAGTGGGCACTTGCCATCGGGGGAGAATGAAATGTAAACCTGATTTCTTAGGAGGAGTCCCTCAGTTAAAAACATTCAGTAATTGATTGAGGGACCCACCCACATTGGATAAGGATGGATACTAGGAACCATCCCTTTTCTTTGCTGCTGAACACCAACCTTCATGACAACTGCCTGTAAACTCAGTACCTGTCATCACTCAACTGCGGTTGATTCTTGAGTCCATCCAAGGCTTCAGTTGGGTGTTTGCAGCAGAACCAGCCATCACTTGCCCAGTAGAGCTGCTGAGTACAGAAGACCTGGGGTCTTTGATGCCAGGAGAAGATCTGTTGCTGGCCTGTCAAGTGGGCTGAATGGTAAGTGATGCAAAAGGTATTTTCTAACAGAAGGGTTTATCACTGATTCTCCAGTAGATGGCCAAGACCTCAAACATTTCCACAGAAGAATGCAACTCAGCCTGTCAGGTTTTTCCAGCATTCTGTTGAGCAATCCAGTCAGTCCTATTCCCCTTCTTTATCACTACAGTCCCTCATAATTAATTGCCTCAAGTCCCCATCACCCATATTGAAATCATTGATTATCTCTATTTTCAACATTTTCAGGGGCAATAATCTCAAGCAACTACTCACTGTTTAGAAGAAATTGATTCTCACAATGCTCTTGCATCTCATGCCCAAACCCTCATAATTGTATCGCTTACTTCTTGAATCAATGGAAACAGATTTTCTGGTTTGCGTTATCCAGGCCTGTCAATCCTCAGACCATACGACGCCTGGAAGAAGAGTGCCTCATCTTCCGCCTACGAACCCTCCAACCACATGGGATGAATATAGATTTCTCCAGCTTCCTCATTTCCCCTCCCCCCACCTTATCTCAGTCCCAACCCCCGGATTCACCACCGCCCTCTTGACCTGCAATCTTCTTCCTGATCCCCATCCCCTCTCCTGCCTATTACCCTCACCCTCACCTCCTCCCAGCCCCCCCAATTCCCCCACCCCCCCTTTTT
>NC_057738.1:27465382-27487806 GCF_004010195.1 Chiloscyllium plagiosum
GGCAGAGACAGGCCACTATAAATGCCGGAGGAAAGATCACAGAAGTGCTTCACAGGAGGCTCCCAAGCACTGAGGATGTCACCTAGACAGGGGACGAAACGTCTGCAACACAAATTCCCAGCTCGGCGAACAGAACCACAACAACGAGCACCCGAGCTACAAATCTTCTCCCAAACTTTCTGCAGTTTCTCTCCATTCAGTTGTACAGCTACACAAGTGATGAGAAAGCATGAGTTATGAATTTGGCCAACCAGTTCAGTGAGTTTTCAGTAAAACCTATTGTAGAGAAGAACTGAAAGCACCAACATGATAAATGGAGAGAACTCATGTTTCATGGATGGTCGAGTTTGAATGCAAAAAATGTGGACCTTTCCTACTTTTATCATGGAATCCCTACAGTGTGGAAATAGGCCATTTGGCCGAACAACTCCACTCTGACCCACCTCTGTCCCTACTAAAACATTTAAATCCTGGAACCCGCAACTGCCAATCCTGTCCCTGTTCTAGCCATGTCTCCGTAATAGCCACAACATCGAAGTCCCAGGTACCAACCCACGCTGCAAGTTCACCTACCTTATTTCGTATATTTCTTGCATTGACGTATACACACTTCAAGCCACTTTCCTGTTTACAGGCACCCTCCTTTGAAATTTATGCCATGTTCCTAACCTCCCTACACTCCAGGTCCTGCACCCTAAAGGTACAGTCTGGGCTCCCATGCCTCTGCAGAGTTAGTTTAAACCCCCCCCAAGAGCACTAGCAAACCTCCCAACAAGGATACTGGTGCCCCTTAGGTTCAGGTGTAGACCATCCTGTTTATAGAGGTCCCACCGTCCCCAAAACGAACCCCAGTTATCCAAAAACCGGATTCCCTCCCTCCTGCACCATCCCTGTAGCCACGCATTTAAGTGTTCTCTTTCCCTATTCCTCGTATCTCTATCACGTGGCACGGGTAACAAACCAGAGACAACAACTCTGTTCGTTCTAACTTTGAGCTTCCAACCTAGCTCCCTGAAAGCCTGTCTAACATCCTCAGCAATCCTTCTACCTATGTCGTTGGTGCCAATGTGGACCACGACTTCGGGTTGCTCCCCCTCCCCCTCCAGGACCCGGAAAACACGATCAGAGACATCACGTACCCTTGCACCTGGGAGGCAACATACCAAACGTGAGTCTCTCTCGTTCCCACAAAACCTCCTATCTGTGCCCCGAACTAGCGAGTCTCCAATTACTATTGCTCTGCTCTTCTCCACCCTTCCCTTCTGAGTAACGGGGACAGGCTCCGTGCCAGAGGCCTGAGTCCCGTTACTTGCCCCTGGTTAGAGGAGGAGGGCGGGTGGGAGACACTACCTCTGTAGTGCCTCGGGTTCTTCTCCTGCGCGCTTTTAAAGGGAAAAAAACCTACCCGGCTGCTCCTCCGGTCTTCGTCACTTCCCCCTGCTGCTCCCGCTCTTTCTGTAAAGAGAGAAAAAAACACCGCTGCCCGCTACCGGTAAGTAATTTTAAAACAAACTGTCCTACCTTTGCTGCTGCTCGCACTCAAAGTGATCTGACAATTCAAAAATCTTTGGTTATTTACTGCTTTCTGCACGCTATTTAGCACTCTGCTAGAGAGTATGTATTGCCTCACGATATTTTATCTGACAAAAAATATCACCCCACACTTCTTGGAACTAAGTTCCACCAGCTACTTGACCAACCAATCTGCTTAATCTTGCTTGTATTCTGTTGCTTTTGTGTAGTGTAATCTTCACTGCTTGCTACTGCTTGGTATGACTGGTAGATTCTTAAATTTAATGCTGTATTCCAATATTTAAATCATAAAGCAAATAAAAATCATTATCCTCGCACTAGCCCTTGGGAAACATCGCTGTTGTCCATGCTCCAGTCTGAAAATAAGCATTTATCGCAATTCACTGTGTTGTGTGCCAAAGCCAATTTTTCTTATCCAAGCTGACACTAATCCTCTTATTCCATGAGCCTCAATTTTTGTTAACCAGCTTTACATGTGGTACTTTGTCAAAAGCTTTCTTTAAATGTTTTATGAGCAACGTCAACTGCATTCCATTCATCAGCCTTCTCTGTCACTTCAATAGAATATTTGATCATTATTCAAAATTGACTTAGCTTTTACAAACTCCTGCTGGTTTCACTTAATTAACCCAACCTCCTTGAAGTGCCTGCTGATTGGTTTCCCTGATTGTTTCAAAAAAATACCACCACTGATGTTAAACTGATTGCAGTTATTTTACTACTGTCCTTACACCTTTTCCCAGACAGGATACTTATCTATTCTAGCTAAGCCTTTCCATTAACTTTTTCCTCTCAATTTGCATCCCATTCATTTGGTTTACAACCTCTGTTTCCAATAATGTTTGTTAGATTCCTCTCCCTTCAGACACATCAATGCAAAGTACTAATGTTCCACACTTGCCTTTCATCTCTAACTATGTATCACTTTCTCATACTGTCACAATCCTCATATACAAATGTTCCCCCATAGACAGTTGTTCGGCTTGGGCCAACTCAATTCGTATCACCATATTAGGCAATGCTTCCTTTACAGCTGGACCAAGATCAGGGAATTTCCTATGGCACATTTCAGAAATTGTCCTTCCTCCTTACTCTAGCACTATCCCAATAAATATTTGAATAATTAGTATCGCTGCTCAGCATTACTGTCATATAGTTCTTGTACATAGTTCTGAGATTCCAACAGGTTTGCCCCTCTATCTGTCTCACTATTTGAAGAGTCATAGAATACCCATCATAGTGTAATAATACCCTTTTACTTGAACCAGGTAAATTCTGTCCTTGCTTCTTTATGTACATGCAAACACTTTAATGTCTTTCCTAATTAGCACTTCTGCCCCACCTCCCTCTTCTCTATATTAATAATTTCTGAAAACCTTATATCTTTAAATATTGAATATGTACTCCTCAACAGTATTTAAGACACATTTCTGTTACTGCCATTATGTCATCTTCACAACTGATAATTAGTGCAGTCAGTTCTCCACGTTTTAAGCGGACATGTACATGCACCACAACCCTGTCTTTACGGTTCTCTATATTCTGTTCCAATTTAACATGAAACTTCCCATCTCTGACACTCTCAATTAATACACCTTATTCAGCTCTTGTACTTTGATATGTCCATCTCCTTGTCAATTTAATTTAGACTTCCCCCAATCACACTAGTGAAACTCCCCTTGAGGACATTGGTCTTAGTCATGTTCAGAAGCAATCAGTCCCTTATTAATAGGAGACATCTGCCTCAGAATGGGGTCCATTGCTCCAAGAAACTGAAGCCCTCCCAACTACATTTCAAAAGTAAATAATCAGCCTTGAAGCACTTTGAACCATGCTGAAAATGTGAAAGATCTATTATAAATACAATTCCTTTCCTTATAGAGGACACAGCATAATAAGTAACTGGATCTCATATAATTTATTCTTGGAGTCAGTGACATAGCTCATTAATTCTGCTGTAATCTAAGTAAAGATGAAAAGCATATTTGAAAACCATAAGCAAAATGTAAGCTGATTTTTTTGAGGTTAGCAATTATCCTTTTTCTAAAAAATAATCCACCTAGAGCGCTAGATTTAACAGAGGCAATGGCTGTCTCTCCAATGACTCTCCAATAAGAGCCACGTGCCATTGCTTTGGTGCAAAGCCCCAGAGAGCTAATTGCAACTTAGATATCTTGTTACCAAGCAAGCTGAAACTGTCATTTCTAATGAATGGTAGTGCCAATGGGCAAACAATGCCTGATCCTGGAAGCACAGGAGTCAGATATGCCTGTTGGATCCCAAACTCAAGGTAAGAGATGGTAGGAAGTGGGTTGCAGGATAGACTCACAGGAAAGAGGGTGAATTGGCAGTGAGGACAAAGGGGTGCTTCGTCACTGAGTTTGTCATCTCAGTACTCAATCCTCAATCGGGTGCTAAATGTCTTTACATGAAGATGTACCAATCAGATCATCACAGACAACCTCCAGAGTTTGCTTCTCAAGCTCCCTGCCATGCATACTTCATATTCACTGCTGAGTCAATAGCAATGGTGAAGAGATAGATCCTCAGTCCTTAATGGGCAATAATTGCCCATTTGTGAACCTCATTTAGTTGCCAGTGGAGAATGCCATCTGCTGTGAATTTAATCAGTATAGAGATTAGTAGGTGACAGGACATCACCTTCATCCCCCCCTTCCAAAATTGCCAATTAGATGCTTTCAGCTGACAAACCAATGCAGGAAAAGGCACTAAATTCAACCCTCAGCAAATTAAACATATTCACTCATAAACGTTGCAAATTATTCCCCACAAATTACAGCAACATCTGAAGATTATTCTTGTGAATAGTATGGTGGAGATAATCAAACATAACTGATGTACTAACATAGTGTGTGTGTGTCTGTGTGTCTGTGTGTCTGTGTGTGTATGTGTCTGTGTGTGTGTCTGTGCATGTGTGTCTGTGTATGTGTGTGTCTCTGTGTATGTGTGTGTGTCTGTGTATCTGTATGTGTCTGTGTATCTGTATGTGTGTGTGTGCATGTGTCTGTGCCTGTGTGTCTGTGCATGTGTGTCTGTGTGTGCCTGTGTATGTGTATGTGTGTGTCTCTATGTATGTGTGTGTGTCTGTGTATCTGTGTGTGTGTGTGCATGAGTCTGTGCATGTGTGTGTGTTTTGTTATATAGATGTGGGTGAACTATACATTTTAAGAGAGTTAAAAGCTAGCAGTGACAGCACCAAGTGTTCTCAATAAGATACAATGTAACTTGTGCTCCAGCTACTGGAGTAGTTGGTTGGCTGGAACTGACAAAAACCACATTCGAGTTGGGTCAATCAGTTAAATTATTCCCCCAAAAAATACCAATTTCCAATCAAGTTTAGTTTAGTATATTGACAATCTTGAAAGCCAATGATACAATCTGATGCTCTGGGGTACAAGACCAGGTAAACATTGAACAGTTGGGAGCAAAACTACCAAGTACCAGTGGGTAAAAGACTGCTTGAAAAATAGCTCTCTTAAAGGTACCTTTACTGATTAGAAGAAAAGAAGACACAAGAAGATTCAAATAGAAGACCTGAAAGCTGTCTGGTTTTGAGATAAGAAGTGTTGCTTTGTAAATCTTATTTGGGAGTTTTATCAGCCTCGTATTATAGAAGGGAAGGTAAAAGCTAGGTTAGAGTAAGGACTTGTACATAGTTGTTAGTTAATTATTCTCTGTTATACTTTAAGAAAAAAAGTTGTTAATGTTTACTTTAAATAGCGCTTGGCCACTCACATTTTTACACATTGCTGCATGGGATAAATCTTTTCTGTGTTGGTGGTTTTAAATTGAGCAGGAGAGTTTACCCCATGTCATAACAGTCTGTGTGTTTGTGTGTGTGTATGTGTCTGTGTGTGTATGTGTCTGTGTGTCTGTGTGTGTGTGTGCATCTCTGTGTGTGTGTGTGTGTCTGTGTGTGTGTGTGTGCGTCTCTGTGTGTGTCTGTGTGTGTGTGTGTGTGTGGTAGTTTGATAACTGTTAAGCCACATCAAGAAGAAAGAAATTACCTGCCATTATCACATCGCTCAAATATTTCAAAACATTGCATATGATGAATTAGTTTGAGCTTCAATTACAATTGTGTTATTGACAACAATGCCAAGTAATAAGGCAAAACTTCTGATGTCTGTTAGAAGAAGTGCACAATAAAACTAAAATGTAATGTTGGCTTTATTACAACCCAAAGTCATGTTTGTCCTCTGCATTAGAAATGGTATGGGGGAAGTAAGTGTTCTTTTTAGATATTTTTAATCAATGTATATAGCTAAGTTCTGACATATCTCTGGCACAGGTGATATTTGAGTTCGATATAGGAACACTCAACATGAAACAAGGGCCCATTAGCTCCTCCTTTTTAAGCAAGTAACTGCAAGCAGTTCCCTCAATTACTTTAATACCTGGCTGGCTCCTTTTAGGTCAAAATACATTGTTACCAGTCTGAGGGTCCTGTTAGCATATTGTAAAGCCAATGGTTCAGCTATTAATATGTTATAACATAATTTTCTTGTCTTCAAGGGAGCCAAAGCATTGGATTTTCCAAATTTTAAAATACCTCATTGATCCTCTGAAATTCAAATGTTTTCTACCACTTCCCAAGTCTCATATTTAGATGAATGCAACATGGTCCATAATCATAGAATGCCTCCAGTGTGGAAGCAGGCCATTCAGCCCATCAAGTTCACACTAACCCTTTAATGAGCATCCCACGCAGACCAACGTCTCTGCTCTATCCCTGAAACTCTGCATTTTCCATGGCTAACCCACATAGGTCAGGCACTATGGGTAATTTAGCCTGGCCCATCCACCTAACCTGCTCATCTTTGAACTGTGGGAGGAAACCAGGGCACCCGGAGGAAACTCACGGAGGCAAGAGGGGAATGTGCAAACTCCACACAGTCGCCCAAGAGTAGAATCAAACGCAGGTCCTGGCAGCAGTGTGTCCATTTCAATACTACTTTAACCACCACCAAAAACTACTGCTTTAATACTTCAAGGCAATCATAAGGGAAATTCATCTGCAAATGAGATGATTAACGAAGATAACCAATTCAACCATATAGATCACTTTCAAAGGTGTCATTTAAGAACAGGGTCAAAAAGTCTTATTATCAGATTTTAATACCAAAAATTACCAATTATTTCTTTCCCCTTATTTAATCCAAAAAATGGTAGAAGTTTCTGTTGCACTTTTCTTTCATGGTTTTAATAACAGGGAACTTTTCAATCCAAAATACATTCAGTCACAAATCTGTCTTTATTGTTCAGTTTTGACAAGCTTCTCGGTCATGCAGTTATGATTAATTTCACCCGACTATTCCAGAAAGGGTGTATGTCTGACAATGATTCTCAAATGTGTATAATTTGAGCATCTCTTACTTATAGTACCACCCTTACAACCTGTGGTGCCCTACCACAAAGTCACTAATTGCATATGTTAAGGTAATTTCTTAAGAAGTGCTTGTGTCCATTTTAAAAGGATGTCCCTGAATTCTGGTTCATTTTCAAGTTCTCTCAATGTTTTGAAAAGGTCGAAAAGCAAAATGTTTCAAAACTATATTGATCTGAAGTGTTCCACAGATAGCATTATCCTTAACAATATATTTTTTTTCTGCAAGATGACAAATTTAGTTACTGCAAGAATTCAGTCATCTCAATCTACTTTGCAGTACCCTCAACTCAGTTGTTCCTCACTCAGAGAAGCAACTTCCTTCAAATACTGCAATTGCTTTGTGCATGTATTTCTCATGGTCAACATGAAGCAATCCATGAAAGAAATATTTACACCAAATCACATCGGAGCAGTGGTAATTGCTGTACATGGTGACCCATGCATGGTGATAATGTCTGTCTGTAGCCTGTAACTTTGGAAAGAAATGAAAACCTGTTGTGCAGCACTAAGATATCACTGTATTCAGTCAGTTCAAGTGAATCTTTAGACAGCTTTTTTTTTCACAGCAATACTGTTAACCTATATGATTCACACTTGAATTGTGACTCTAGCTTAAACTCCTTCTAAAACTTTGAACTGCTCATAGTTTCTTTCATAGCTTAGATTCGCAGAATTCTCAATCTCAGTGAGAAAGTTAAACCATGTGAATTTCAGGCTTCTACTCCTGTGAAGCCAATACTTTTCAATTTAACAGATGATAACTTTATTCACTGTGAAGAGAAATAGAACAGGAACTGTGAATTGAGGGAATACCGTAACAAATTAAACATCCAAGAAAGCTTGGTTTAAGGCCAATGTCACAAATGCCATTACAAGAGAACAATGAGTGTTTTATTCACAGCTCCCACCTTTGAGTGATCAAACCAAATGTTTTATTTAATTAAATAGTCTCTTCAAAAAGAAATCACATAATCCTTAAGTAATTTAACCCATATTCATCTCTTTTTTCTTTGCTCTTAGTTCCTTCCTTCCACACTCAGTCTATTCTACACACATGCTAAAAATCAAGAGTAGTTTTCCTTTCTTCAAAGTTCCTTAGTGAGTGAAATTCATGGGCCATTTTCTGAATGTCATGTACGAAAAAACAGTAATAATGAAAACTACAGGCAGTTTAGCCTTAAATTCACATCTGACATGTGGGAGTCTTTTAAGGGCCAGTTGATCAGAGTTCAGGAGCAGCACGTTCCTGTGAGGATGAAAGACAAGCATGGGAAGATTCAGGAGCCTTGGATGATCAGAGATACCGAAAGTTGAGGAATATAAAGGAAGCAGGAAAGAACTTAAACAAGGAATTAAGAAAGCTACCAAGGATATTGAAATGTCATTGGCATGTAGGTTTAAGGAGAATCCCAAGGTATTTTATACATCTATGAGGAGCAAGAGGATATCTAAGGAAAGGATAGATCCACTCAAGGATAAAGGGGGGAAATTTATGCATGGAACCAGAGGAAGTGGGTGAGGTCCTTACTGAGGACTTTGCATTAGTATTCACCAAGGAGAAAAACATGGATGATTGAAAGATCAGAGTATGCTAATATTCTGGGCCACATTGATATTAAGAAGATGGAGGAGATGTTAAATGTCTTGAACATACTAACATAGATAAGTATTGACGGTCTAATGGGACCTACCCCAGGATACTCAGGGAGGCAAGGGAGTAAATTGCTGGTGCTGTGATAGACACCTTTGTATCTTCTTTCACAACAGGTGAGGTCTCAGAAGACTGGAGAATAACCAATATTGTCCCTTTGTTTAAGAAGGACAATGGGATAATTCAGAAAGTTACAGGCAGGTGAGCCTTACTTCAGTTACAGGAAATTATTGGAGAAGGTTCTTAGGGACTGGATTTATTCGCATTTGGAAAATAATTATTAGTGTCTGTCAGCATGCTTTGTGTGGGCGCGATCCTGTCTCAGAATTTTGAGTTTTTTGACGAGGTGATGGAGATGAACGATGAGGGTAGGGCAATGGATGTGATCTACATTAGCTTTACTAAAACATTTGACAAGGTTCCTCGTGGTGGTTTGGGCCAGAAGATTCAATCACATGGGATCAATGGTGAGTTAGTAAGTTGATTACAAAATTGATCTTAGAAATCAGAGGGTAGTTGCGGAGGGCTGTTTTCTCACTGGAGGTCTGTGACCAGTGGTGTCCCACATGGGTCAGTGTTGGGACCTCTATTGTTTGTAATATGTAGAAATGATTTGACGAAAATATAGAAGATAATAGAAATTTGTCACATTTATTTTTATGTGAAAAATACTGTGAAAAGTCTTATATGTAGAAAGTGAGGACTGCAGATGCTGGAGATCAAAGTTAAGAGTGCAGTGCTGAAAAAGCACAGCAGGTCAGGCAGACTCCGAGGAGCAGGACAGTCAATGTTTTGACCATAAGCCCTTCATCAGGAACTTTATATTAGGAAGGTTTTATATGTCACCATAAAACAATGTCTATATTAATTAACAAAAGTCATATATAATAATAAAGAAGTAAAACTAAGATAAAGTTCATAACAGTTCAATTAACAGTTCCTGGATTGGGAAAAGCCAATTAAGGAGCGATGGTATCCCCTGAAGACACAATGTAGGTGAAATTTAGATGTTCTAATTAGTATGTTTGCAGACATTAGTGGCGTTGTGGGTAGCGAGGAAGGTTGTCAAAGGATACAGCAGAATGTGAATCAGTTGGAAATATGGGCAGAGAAATAAATGATGGAGTTTAATTCAGACAAGTGTGAGGTGATGCATTTTGGGAGGTCAAATGCCAGAGAAAAGTATGTAATAAATGGCAGGACCCTTCGGAGCATTGGTATACAGAGGGATCTAGGGGGTACAAGTCCATAACTCCCTGAAAGTGGTAATGTAAGTGGATAAAGAAGGCATATGGCATACTTGCCTTCATCATTCAGGGAATTGAGTATAAAAGTTGGCAAGTCATGTTGCAACTCTATAACACTTTTGGCCTCATTTTGAGTACTGTGCGCAGTTTTGATTGCTGCACGATGGGAAGACTGTGGAGGCTTTAGAGATTGTGCAAAGGAAGTTTACCAGGATGTTTCCTGGATTGGAATGTATTAGCTATCAGGAGATGTTGGATAAACCTGGATCATTTTCATTAGAGTCGGAGGCAGAGCGGTGACCTGATTTAAGTTCACAATATTATGAGAGGCATGGGTAAGGTGGATAGTTGAAGTCTTTTTCCGAGGGTGGAAATGTCAAATACTAAGGGCGATAGATTTACATTACATTACATTACATTACAGTGTGGAAACAGGCCCTTCGGCCCAACAAGTCCACACCGACCCGCCGAAGCGAAACCCACCCATACCCCTACATTTACCCCTTACCTCACACTACGGGCAATTTAGCATGGCCAATTCACCTGACCCTGCACATCTTTTGGACTGTGGGAGGAAACCGGAGCACCCGGAGGAAACCCACGCAGACACGGGGAGAACGTGCAAACTCCACACAGTCAGTCGCCTGAGGTGGGAATTGAACCCGGGTCTCAGTTGCTGTGAGGCAGCAGTGCTAACCACTGTGCCACCGTGCCGCCCAAGGTGAGAGGGGGATGATTTAAAGGGGATATGTGAAGAAAGCTTTTTGTTCAGAGTGTGGTAATTACCAGCAATGTGTGAAGCAAAACATTTTCTTTCTGGTTCATTATTGTACCCTACAAAACTAGCAGAGTTGGAATGGAAACTGCAAATCATTTTGTGACAGTAAAAAAGAATAAATGGGGAATGGAGCAAGAAGCAGCAAAGAAAAAAAAATCAGGAAGGAATGAACAATGTACAAAATAGCACACTGTAAGAGATCATTTCATTCTTGCAAAAGAACAGAAAAAATATGTTGGACGCTTCTTAAAATATAAAAGGTATCATAGAAAATTGTTCAGTTCTACTTTATTAACATTAAGGAATTAAGCCAAGTGGAATATCATCAGTTGAAAGTGTGCTAGAAATACCTTTATACATCTGCCTTCTCCCAGGGGAGCAACTTGGTGATCAGTTCCCAGCTAGCTTGAGATAAAGTGGACACAAATTCAAATGAAACCATTGCATTTGCAGCTTATTTTGCTTCTCAGTTCGAGAATGGAAATGAGAAAATTGTTCACTTTTTCTCCAGGGGATTAAACCTTCAGGACTTTTGGCAATAATAGATGAGGAGTCAGCTATTTGTAAAAGGAGAATCTCAATAACGCACTTGCCATTCAGTTTCTTAATTTAGCATCAGACAAAATACTGTGGTTCAGCATGAGTAGAATCTTAATACAGTTCTTATTCAGTTAACCAGGTCATTTCATCATTAGCGATGTTAAGATCAACTAATCATGAATTGTAAGGAATATATGTTTACAACTTTCTTTAGAATCACTGACTGACCTAACAATACCCTATCATTAGACCATGCTTCTATACTCTTCATGATTTGGAGATGCTGGTGTTGGACTGGGGTGTACAAAGTTAAAAATCACACAACACCAGGTTACAGTCCAACAGGTTTAATTGGAAGCATTAGCTTTTGGAGCACCACTCAACCACCTGATGAAGGAGCGACGCTCCGAAAGCTAGTGCTTCCAATTAAACCTGTTGGGACTATAAACTGGTGTTGTGTGATTTTTAACTCTATACTCTTCAGAAGTTATGTGCAATATTTAGATTTGCACGTTGGAAGAATGTGAATGCAGTAATAATTTTTATATGTATATACTTGACTGGGGAGCAAACATTTATTTTTAAACCTGGAACTCTTGGTCACAAACAGTGTGACCTTAATTAATCACTGATACGACTCTGCCAAGAGATCCATTTATAGTTGTGTTCAACACTCTAGTAGGACAATTATGAAACCAAATGCATTTACTCCAAGCAACAAGTTTATAGCAAAGATAATTTTTACCAAGTGGCTTCTGAAAAATTCAATCACATCATGTTAATTCTTTTAAGACTGACTTGACGTTGATTAATCACAGTGTGCTACTGAGTGCACTCTCAAATTTAACTATACACTAAGTGTACTGTAAACACTGAATTTCCAGGAGTCCTCTCTGACACTAGAAGTTGTGCCCTTCTCCCCAAATCATTTTCCCAGTGTTAGGATGACCTCTTTGGCAAGGGAACCAGAATCTCTTGAGGTACTACCACAGAAGTAGCATGGGAATGAAGCTAGGGTGAGTTACAGTATTAGGAGTGGTGCTGGTAGTGTGTAGATCAGATACTGTGCCATTGAGTACTATGGTCAGTGCTGCCAGCTGAAGAGGATTTCAATCCGATACCAACCCTCAGGATGAGTACATTCCGTTCAATTGCTGACATTTGTTGTTCATCCCTGATTGCATTCAGCTCACCACCGCCTTCACCAGGGTAGTTAGAGACAGGCAATAAATGATGGCCAAGCCAGTGGAGCCCACATCCTATTAATGAATAATAGTTAAAAAAAAATTCCATGCTGGTTCAGAGAACAGGTAAGACATAGTGTAAAAGCTCATTAAGTTTAAAAAGGTCCATTTTGAGTAATGCAACCAAGCACTTCGCCATCAGTGGTTGAGTCAAAGTCACTACTTACTATTAAAGCATGATCCTTACCCGGAAACACATAAGCATTTATAAAGCCCAATTGATAGGACATGTGCCTAAATGTGTCATTCGGTTTATGCAATTTGCATTTTGCAGAAGTGCTAACCACTGAGCCATCATGCCACCCATAACATCCCTTCTTGAATTTCCACCCTTATGTTCCTAAGTTACATCACTTTCACTCACATAAACTCTTTAAAAAGTTTGGGACTGACAACTTTTGATAGTACACACATCCACGTACAATTGGCTACACTTAAAACCATGGATATCCTTTTCTGCATTCTGAATACGGATGTGGAAATGGTGTCCTGAACACTGGTAGACATATTCATTAACATTCCTTAATCCTATTCTAGTTCTCAAATCTAAATGTCACCTGTTTGTTGTAGTTCTACCTGGAATCATAAATCCTCCAAAATCACTGATGTTTGTCCTTCCTGTTTTCTGATCATTTACTTGGCATTGCCCTTATGGATGTGGTTGTGGATTGGGGCTGCATTATTGTTATATTATAAAAAGAAAATGACAATTCATGATATTTTATCTTTAGTTAAGTATCTCAAACTGAGCTAATGAAAATAAGTGTCTGTCTTTTCCTTGGCTTCACGAATGTTCAAATTGTCAATGAGTCACTTGTTAAATGTGAGATACTCTGATATTGTTTGAAGTTAAATCATCCGTCAGTTTGGAAGAAATCATTATCTCATTTAGGATCCATACATGTTCCCACTGGCCAGAAGCTGAACAGGGCTGGCCATATATAAACAATGGCTACAAAAGCAGGTCAGAGGTTCAGAATATTGTGATGAGTAACTCACCTGCTAACTCCTCAAAGCCTGTTTCACCATCTACAAGGCATACATCACATATATGATTGACAAATCCCCACTTACCTCGATGAGTGCCAACAACACCCCAGAAGTTTGACACCATCCAGGACAAAGCAGCTTGGCACCACACCCGCAAATATCCACTCTATCTACCACAGATGCACAATGCCATCTACAAATGCACTGCAGAAACTCACCAAGGATCCTTATACAGCACCTTCTAAATCCATGATCACTACCATCTAAAATGACAGGGGCAGCAGATAAAAGGGCACAGCACCATCTGCAAGTTCCCCTCCAAGCCACTCACGATCCTGTCTTGGAAATATACCACCACTGCTTCACTGTCACTGGGTCAAACTCCTGGAATCCTTTCCTTCACTGCATTGTGGGTCTACCTACAGCACATGATCTGCTGTGGTTCAAGAAGGTAGCTCGTCACCACCTTCTCAAGGGCAACTGGGGATGGACAATAAACGTTGGCTCAGTCACAACAACTACATCCCCCAGTGACTGTTTAAAAATGCAAATTAATAATAACCACAGCAGGGATCCGCTAGTGTTGACATATGTCTCACTCATTTGCCACACTGTAAGGCCCAATCTATACAGTGGCAGTCTTTTCTCTGAAATGAAATCTCCAGAAACAGAAATCCCACCAAACAACCATTGCTGGCAAATCAGAGGCCCCTAACTCTCACATTCAGCATCATTACCGAGAAGGAAATGGCTGTTGCCAGAAGGACAAACAAAGTCCTGGGGCCAAGGTCTTGGGTAAACACATTTTTCTTGATAGGGGCATGTTTGAGGTTGGGAGAGAGGGGGTGAGGTAGTTTCTGGTATTGGGGGACAGCAACTGAGAAGGCCAGGGGTTTGGAAGCAAAGGCAATGGGTGGCTCTTAATGGTAACCATCCTGATTGCAGACTGAGGGACCCAAGCCCAACTGACATTCTGCCAATTTCCATTTTCCTGTATGTAAGACCATGAAATGTAGGAACAGAAATAGGCCATTCAGCCCATCAAGTCTGTTCTGCCACTCAACAAGGTCAAGGCTGATCTGACAATCAAGTTGGTTGAGTCTTTTTTTGTGCCATCTGGAGCTTTAATTAATCAATTGGCACTTGGTGGGAAGGTGGAGCTTGGGTGTTCTCACCACAGACTTAACTCGGGCAGAGGTGGGAAGGCAGCAGAGTTCTGGAATGACACCATTTGCCAAATTCAGCTGTTTTTTCACTTCTCAACTCACCATCTCTGAGACTGGAAGAGTCTGCCTTATATTTTCTCAGATACTTTATCTTTACACAATCTGTGACAAATAACATTCGTCTTTGTGTTCCACTCACAATGAACAACTGGCTATTCCAGAAGGCAAGCTTGGGGATATTTATATTTCCAAATTACGATAGAATGCTAAAAAAAAACAAAAACAGGGTGCATTCTATATTCTTACTGTTCAGAGTGCAAGTTCTTGCAGAAGCTGAATTTCAAACTGTGGGATCTAATCTGTAGAATAGAACACAGTCTCCATGGTGTGATAAATACAACTGCAGTGAGGCTCATTCTCTTCCCTGCAGCTTTAACCATTAAGGATCTGCCAGTTTCATTCAAAGTGTATCCAGCAAAATAACTCAATCAGATTATTGCAGACATTTGGGCAAACTCATTGATTTCTTCCATGCTAAATGTCTTCAGCTGAAATGAGATCTTGTAATGACTTAGGGCAGTTGGTCTATTTCTAGACAACAGTTTCACCTTGGGTTGTTAAGTTTCTGTAGTGAAGTCCATCGTCCAATATGGGTAAAGTCATGCTTCAGTTTCCAGCTGTGATTATTTTACATTAAACATTCATTTCCTCTTTCATGTTTCTTGCAGCAGTGTTTAAAAGTGGAGCTAATGCTAGTTAACTGGATTTATAACGCATAAATGGATTTGGTACAACAATCAACTGTAAAAAATCGTGCTGTATACTGCTCTGTGTCTAAGAAATTGAAGATCAATGCATTTTTCAAGTTACAAAAATATTTTCTCTTGACTTACATTTTCATTGAAACATTTCCCCACCCTCCAGAACATGCATCAATTCATCATGTGCCCTTTTTAATTATCCATGATCCATCTTGATATCATTCCCTGTTTTGTCAGCTGTGGCTTGCCAGTAGGCACACTCATCTTTGAATTAGAAGGTTTATGAGTTCTACGCTCACTCCAAAGACTTATGCACACATTGTAAACTGAAGTGACAGTGCAGGACTGTGGAGTGTTGGAGATGTTATCTTTTGTATGAGATGGTATTCACAACATCCTATCTGCTTTCTCAGGTGCATGTGAAATATCCTGCACAAAGAAGCATAGAGCATTCTTTCCTGTTGAGATTTAACCTACAGAGGTGGGGTTTAATGAATAGGCAGGTGAGGCTCTGAGGTGTGCTGAGATGTAACTGTGGCTGCAGTGGTCATGTGATTTGGGCTGTGCTAGAAGATTGGAACTAGTGCAGCTCAGAGCAGGGACATCTCCTGCCTTAACATTGTTTGCATGTTATCAATAATTATGGTTTAAAATCACCTAGCAGTCTGGCCTGAACTTGTATGAAGAACACATTCTGAAATTAAACCTGCAATTAACATCATGACCAAAGTATATCTGGTTGTTTTCAATTTTAATTTTAATTTGCAAATTAGCAACTATGTTTCCTGTACTAAATAAATGCACTTCCAAAGTACTTCATTGATTGAAGAGTGCTTTGAGATATTCTGAGGTTTCGATTGCAATATAAATGCAAACCTTTTTCTTTGTGTAGCCAAGAAATGAGAAACCTTGCTCTCAAATGTCAGAAACGTATGTGATCATTCCTTCACACTTCATCTTCATATGATTTATCTTATTGGTGCAATCTAATTTCGGATACTTGTTCCTTCAGGATCAAAACCCTTTTAAAATATTTTTAAATGTCTTATTTAATGCCATTGTACTTGAGCTCTATCATTTGCGCTCCCTTGAAACAAGCATATAAATTATCACCCAGAGCCTTAAAATATAATGAAATAGCAATTTGGACCCTTTGATCGATGACATGGGTTTTCAAATACTCAGCCCATAAAAGTAACAGGGTAGAGATTCCACTTTGGGAGCAGCTGGGAGACTAAGTCCAGGAAGCACGCAGGTTCAAATCTAGTTCAAACCTCAAATAAAATTAATTTACACTTGTATAAATGTAAAATCTTCCATGAAAATCACAAAGAAGTAGTTCAGTAGAAAGTAATCCTTTCTTTTCCCTTCCTTTCTTTCATCAATGTTGATGTGCTTAAGAATGACAACCAGGAGCAGAATTTAATTGCTCCCCGCCCAAAGCATGGGTGGGGCGGAGTTCATATAAAAACTCAATTTGTGATCATCCTACCACCTATCCAGGCATCACTCAACTAACTACAATTTTCCTGGGGTCAGGCAAGCCCACACCAGCGCAAATTGAAGTCCTCCAGTAGCCAATCCATTGTAATGTTTAGCAATAGAAGTTGCAGGAGAAAATGAGCAGGCCTGGCAACATCTGTGGAGAGAAAGCAAAGTTAATGTCTTACTTCCAGAGACACTTCTTTATTCTCATTTGTTTAATTTTACATTGTAATCTTCAATATGGAAGGAGGAAGGAAGAAGATCAGGCACAGGAATGGAGTTACAAAACCCAGAAGGATTAAACTGCTTGAGACTCAGGTGTGAAAAAGCAATGTGCCTCATTCACAGACCCCTGCACAACATCCATACTTGGCCTCTGGAAGCCAAATTCCTGCACCATCCTGGGATCCTGCCTCACCCTGGTGAGAGACCACAGTCGTCATCTTCTGTCAGGGTCATGACCCTTCGTCTCTGGGGCTGTCTGTAATGACAGCCATCATTCCCAAAGACAGTGGGACTAGAGAAATGTCAATCAATTGTGTTAAGTATTAAGTATCTTCCAAAACCTCCTGGTACTGTTTTACAAATACACGGGAAGGTAAAAGTTCAGTGGTAGAAGGTAGAAAATCAGAGGCATTTATAAGAATAGTGTCTAGTCTTCCAAACACAAGTAACCAGAATTATGTGCTGTAAAAATAAATTGTAAGAAACATAGTAAGCCTTTTAATAATTTATCTGGTTCAAATTAGTCAGTTTATCATAAATTAAACTGCCCATGTGTCGAAACTTGTAAGACAATGAGAGAAGTCAGAGGAGTCTTCTGAACCAATTCATATGATGGCATCTGACAATTTTGATGTTGGGGTGAATGGAGACTGACCAAGCAAATCAAAACTCAGAGCAGGATAAGAAATCATGGAAAACAGTGATTCCAGACATTACTCCACTCAGATTATATTGATGCAGAACAGTTCCCCACTGAATCCTGAGACTTTGATATAGACCATGTCACCAATCAGGTAAGGGACTGATTGACACGTAATGACCATGGACCTCCAGGGAAGAGACAGCTCTCATTTCTTACCAGCTCCCCTCCCTGCAGCTCCCCTCCCTATAGTTCAAACCCTCCAACTCTGGGAACATCCTTGTAACTCTTTTCTGAACCCTTTCAAATTTCACAACATCCTTCCAATATGAGGGAGACTGGAGTTTCACACAACATTCCAAAAGCGGTCTAACCAATGTCCTGTACAACCATAGCATGACCTCCCAACTCATATACTCGATGTTCTGACCAATAAAGGAAAGCATACCAAATGCCTTCTTCACAATTCAATCTACCTGTGAGTCAATTAGGCTTAATGAAAGCCTTGCTAACCAGGATTGATGGAAGTTGGCTGGCACGGTGGCACAGTGGTTAGCACTGCTGCCTCACAGCGCCAGAGACCCGGGTTCAATTCCCACCTCAGGCGACTGACTGTGTGGAGTTTGTACATTCTCCCTGTGTCTGCGTGGGTTTCCTCCGGGTGCTCTGGTTTCCTCCCACAGTCCAAAAATGTGCAGGTTAGGTGAATTGGCCATGCTAAATTGCCTGTAGTGTTAGGTGAAGGGATAAATGTAGGGGAATGTGTCTGGGTGGGTTGCGCTTCGGCGGGTCGGTGTGGACTTGTTGGGCCGAAGGGCCTGTTTCCACACTGTAGGTAACCTAATCAAATCTTACAGCTGACCTCCAGTTTCCCAAAGGCGATTGGAGCAGTTTCACTTCCAGGAGTCTCAGCAACAAGGCCATTGCAGGCAGCTGTCAGAACTCTGGGCAACCTTAGGGACACAGCTTGGATCCAGATGAAACTACAGGCAGATTTGTGGAGATATTCCCTGTACGCAGTGTGTTCTGATGCTTTTTCTGTGTTTTCATTGTATTTTTAAAAATTTCTTCTAGCTCTGTGAACTCACTTTCCACATTGACTTGGACAGGGAACTTGCTTCCATACTAAATCAGGGAGCACTTGAATTAAAATCCCAAATACAAGCTATTTCCCTTTGGGGGCAGATTTGGGATCCAAACCTATGTGGATTCCTACTTCTTGAGTCCGAAACAAAGATTTGGCTCTTTATGCCCACTCACATTTTCCTTCAAATGTTGCTATCTAAGTTACTATGACAACAGAACAAAACAAAATAGGAAGTGGTTACAATACATGTTCAAGCACTGCGAAAAACAGTTATGGATCAGAACCTCTGATAAGAGTCACAGTAAAGTTGTGCATGCATTGATAGAACTCTGTGCTATCTCTACTTTCGAATGCTGCTGGTATGTCTACAGATTACATTTCTCCCACAGCTTCTTGCCAGCTGATCGTCACTTCATAGCTTCTACACAGTTTTGGTTATCTAGGGCTCAGGATGTCTATGTTTGAGTTTCTAGAGGCTCTACTGAATGACTGCACTGCTATTATTTGATATCCCTTGCATCCTTAGCTTGTCCTTCACTTAAAGTATGTTTCTTTCCCTCTTTGTGACACTGTAAGATCTTCATTTATATTAAGATACACATTATCCTGACATACAGTTGCATTGTACAGCTTTTTTTCCTTTGCCCCACTTTGAATCTTGATCACTGTCTCTGTTCTGCTGATATTGGAATGGCATAATTGACATTATCATCCTTAACATATTCACGATCCATTTTTATATTAGGGAATATAAAAATGGAATAACAAAAGGGGAAATCCATGGCAAGCCATTTGAAATTGAAATCCCTAATTAGAAATGAGATTGGTAACAAAGAGTTGTCAAATGAGTCCTGAGGAAAATAAAGTTCATTGATCATAATTATAATAAAAGCAAGTGATGCAGACTAACTCAATAGACTGGGCCAGAGCAAGCTGGAATGATACTTATCCCAATTTAGAGTGAATCGTCAGAAAATTCTAGAGCAACTGCATCCCTGTTACTGACACAAGAATGTGTATGAGTTCTGAGAGTAGCTGTGTTAACAGCAGACAGATGTTTATATATGTTTATATATGCACACTAATGAAGGTCACACTGTGTTTATTTCTTTTCTTATCTCGACTTTATGATGAAATCATGTCTTTCTGTATGACTGTGCATGTACAAAATGTACATTCTTCTGATTAATTTCACATTACATAAGGAGACTAAACATTTTACATACCAGAATGTGTACCTTTATTTACCATAGCATCTGGTTGTCATATTTTCCGTTCGTAAATAACCCATAATCATAGTAATATACTTACTGGAAAATGCATGCATAAAGACTAATTCTTGAACAAAACAGCTGCTTGGTCAAGTTTGTTTTTCAATTGTTTGATGATAAACAACCTGCAGGCTAAATTTTTGTTCATGATAATTGCCCATTATGTTTTCATCAAAGACTGACATGGATCACCTTGCAAAAAAAAAATTACCTAATTAACTCAAACACATTTTTTTGTGACTAATACAATGTAGCAAAACAGGACAAGGACTGTGTTGTCACATTAGCTATCATTCTCCCTTGCTTGAGCTAAACTACAATCTTGGATTTATTTCTTATAATCTGAGAAGGTCATTTTTAAAAATTTTCTCACTTTTTTTTACTGAATTTGTTCAATTCATCAAATGGATTTGCTGCTGTGGATTCACCCCCACTGGAACATACTCCCACTCTACAACTGATGATATCCATTCTTCATGGTACAGCTCCAGATAGACTGCAACCATCACAACAACCTGATAACGGACTTGTGCCATGAAGCCCAGGTTTCACCCTTCTATGGAAGATTTATTTAAATGCAAGGGGCCTAAAAGAGAAGACAGATGAACTCAGGGCATGGTTAGGAACATGGGACTGGGATATCATAGCAATTACAGAAACATGGCTCAGGGATGGGCAGGATACAAATGTTCCAGGATACAAATGCTACAGGAAGGATAGAAAGGGAGGCAAGAGAAGAGGGGGAGTGACATTTTTGATAAGCCCTGTGCTGAGGGAGAATATTCCTGGATGTCACTCCAGGGAAGTTATTTGGGTGGAACTGAGAAATAAGAAAGGGATGATCACCTTATTGGGTTTGTATTATAGACCCTCTAATAGTCAGAGGGAAATTGAGAAATAAGTTTGTAAGGAAATCTCAGCTACCTGTAAGAATAATAGGGTGGTTATGGTAGGGGATTTTAACTTTCCAAACATAGACTGGGACTGCCATACTGTTAAGGGTTTAGATGGAGAGGAATTTGTTAAATTTATCTACCTTTATGCGTTTCAAGACATCCTCTGTAATATGGACATTTTGCAAGGTGTTGCTATCTATTTCGCTACTTTCTATATCTTCCATATCCTTTTCCATAGTAAATACTGTGGAAATGTTTGATGCAGTCTGTGGATGTACCTACTAGAGAAGGTGCAAATCTATGACCTACACTTGTGAAATAAGGCAGGGCAGGTGACCGAGATGTCAGTGGGGGAGCACTTTGGGGCCAGCGACCATAATTCTATTAGATTTAAAATGTGATGGAAAAGGATAGACCAGATCTAAAGGTTGAAGTTCTCAATTAGAGAAAGGCCAATTTTGATGGTATTGGGCAAGAACTTTCAAAAGCTGATTGGGGGCAGGTTTTCGTTGGTAAAGGGACAGCTGGAAAATGGGAAGCCTTCAGAAATGAGATAACGAGAATCCAGAGAAAGTATATTCCTGTCAGGGTGAAAGGAAAGGCTGGTAGGTATAGGGAATACTGGATGACTAAAGACGTTGAGGGTTTGGTTAAGAAAAAGAAGGAAGCATATGTAAGGTATAGACAGGATAGATCAAGTGAATCCTTAGAAGAGTATAAAGGCAGTAGGAGTATACTTAAGAGGGAAATCAGGAGGGCAAAACGGGGACATGAGATAGCTTTGGCAAATAGAATTAAGGAGAATCCAAAGGGTTTTGAAATATATTAAGGACAAAAGGGTAACTAGGGAGAGAATAGGGCGCCTCAAAGATCAGCAAAGCGGCCTTTGTGTGGAACCACAGAAAATGGGAGAGATACTAAACGACCATTTTACATCAGTATTTACTGTGGATAAAGGATATGGAAGATATAGAAAGTAGCGAAATAGATGGTGACACCTTGCAAAGTGTCCATATTACAGAGGATGTCTTGAAATGCATAAAGGTGGACAAATCCCAGGTGTACCCAAGAACTCTATGGAAAGCTAGAGAAGTGATTGCTGGGCCTCTTGCTGAGATATTTGTAACATCGATAGTCACAGTGGAGGTTCTGGAAGACTGGAGGTTGGCTAACATGGTGCCACTCTTTAAGAAGGGTAGTAAAGACAAGCCAGGGAACTATAGACCAGTGAAACTGATGTCGGTGGTGGGCAAGTTGTTAAAGGGAACCCTGAGGGACAGGATGTACATGTATTTGGAAAAGCAAGGACTGATTAGGGATAGTCAACATGGCTTTTTGCGTGGGAAATCATTTCTCACAAACTTGATTGAGGTTTTTGAAGAAGTAACAAAGAGGATCGATGAGGGCAGAGCAGTAGATGTGATCTATATGGACTTCAGTAAGGCGTTCGACAAGGTTCCCCATGGGAGACTGGTTAGCAAGGTTAGATCTCATGGAATA
>NC_057738.1:27487962-27522359 GCF_004010195.1 Chiloscyllium plagiosum
ATGGAGTTTAATTCAGATAAATGTGAGGTGCTGCATTTTGGGAAAGCAAATTTTAGCAGGACTTATACACTTATTGGTAAGGTCCTAGGGAGTGTTGCTGAACAAAGAGAACTTGGAGTGCAGGTTCATAGCTCCTTGAAAGTTGAGTTGCAGGGAGATAGGATAGAGAAGAAGGCGTTTGGATTGCTTTCTTTTATTGGTTAGAGTATTGAGTGCAGGAGTTGGGATGTCATGTTGCAGCTGTACAGGACATTGGTTAAACCACTGTTGGAATATTGTATGCAATTCTTGTCTCCTTCCTACTGGAAAGATATTGTGAAACTTGAAAGGGTTCAGAAAAGATTTACAAGGATGTTGCCAGGGTTGAGGATTTGAGCGAGAGGGAGAGGCTGAACAGGCTGGTTCTGTTTTCCCTGGAGCGTTGGAGGCTGAGGGATGACCTTATAGAGGTTTACAAAATTATGAGGGGCATGATTAGGATAAAGAGACAAAGTCTTTTCCCTGGAGTGGGGAAGTCCAGAACTAGAGGGCATAGGTTTAGGGTGAGAGGGGAAAGATATAAAAGAGACCTACAGGGCAACTTTTTCAAACAGAGGGTGGTATGTGTATGGAATGAGCTGCCAGAGGAAGTGGTGGAGGCTGATACAATTGCAACATTTAAGGGGCATTTGGATGGGTAAATGAATAAGAAGGGTTTGGAGGGATATGGGCTGAGTGCTGGCAGGTGGGACTAGATTGGTTTGGGATATCTGGTTGGCATGGACGGGTTGGACCATAGAGTCTGTTTCCGTGCTGTACATCTCTATGGCTCTATGACTCTATCTGGACCACATAAGGATGGGTTAAGGAATACATGACAATTGACTCCACAAGTGGAATATGTGCAACATATTTCCTGACTGCAGACCATTGCCTGCATTGGGACCTTCTGACCCGAAAGATTCATTTCTGGTGGTATTAGAACCATCTGTAGGAAACAAGTAGTCCATTAACAGTTCTAGCCTGACCCAACATTCAAAAAGAAGGTGGCTGATCAAACCCTTCAATGCTTTTTACTCATCCCATTCCCATACCCCCGAATTCATTAATAATCAGAAATCTAGCTAGAAATCAGAAAGCTAATCTCTACCTTTAAACATACCTGAAGACTGAAAAGTGTATCTTGAACATTCCCAAAGAGCCTGATCAGCCCTTTGTGATGGAAAATTCCAAAAGTTTCACAATGCTCTAAATTAAAAAAAAATCCTCATCTCAGACCAAAATGGCATTTCCCTTATGTTCAAATTGTACCCCTAATTCTAAACTCGCCAATTAGAAGAAACATCTTAATTGGATCTACCCTATCTGTCCTTTTAATTATTTTGTCGACTTCAATGAGATTACCTCTCATTCTTTGAAACTGAAAAGAATACAGTTTGTTTCCCAACCTCTCTGCACAGCACATCAGCTGAAGATGTTGAATGGATTGAATGAACTTTGACATTAAAATGTAACTGCTTCCCTCACCGTAGAGAGAATTATAACTAGAGTTGCCACGTTTGAATAGTTTAGATTGCAAGGAAGTAAGCAGATTGCTTTTGTTTCACTACTCTTCTTTTGAAAAACTTGCCTGACACTGATTGGACAAAATAAATAAGTTTGTAATTGAATTTTTACAATAGATATACCACAATAATTCTAACCATATAAATGACAGAACATGATTACATACCAAATACATGTACTTGGTAAACAATCATAGAGGAAGTGGTGGAGGCTGGTACATTTGCAACATTTAAGAGGCATTTGGATGGGTATAGGAATAGAAGGGTTTGGAGGGATGTGGGACTAGGTTGGGTTGGGATATCTGGTGGGCATTGACGGGTTGGACCGAAGGATCTGTTTAAGACTCATCGTATCATGATATCCTGCCAGCCAGACCTGCTGAGCTTTTCCAGCAATTTCTGTTTTTGGTCCTGATTTACAGCATTCACAGTTCTTTCAGTTTTTAATATCATACTATTAACTCACTTTTGTATGATATAGAACATAGAATATAGGACAGTACAGTGCACTACAGGCCCTTCGGCCCTCCATGTTGCGCCAACCTGTGGAACCAATCTGAAGCTCATCTATCCCACACTATACCATTTTCATCCATATATTTTTTTCCAATGACCATTTAAATGCCCTTAAAGTTGTCAAGTCTACTACTGTTGCAGCCAGTGCATTCCATGCCGTTACTACTCTGAGTAAAGAAACTACCTCTGATATCTGTCCTATATCTATCACCCTTCAATTTAAAGCTATGTCCCCTCATGCTAGCCATCACCATCTGAGGAAATAGGCTCTCACTATCCACTCTATCTAACCCTCTGATTACCTTATATATGTCTCAATTAAGTCACCTCTCAACCTTCATCTCTCTAGTGAAAACAGCTTCAAGTTGCTCAATCTTTCCCCATAAGACCTTCCCTCCATATCAGGCAACATCCCAGTAAATCTCCTCTGCATTCTTTCCAAAGCTTCCACATCCTTCTTATAATGCAGTTACCAGAATTTTATGCAATGACCATTGCAATAATGATATGTATGATTGTTTATCAAGTACATGTATTTGGTATGTAATTGTGTTCTGTCATATATGTGGTTAGAATAATTAAACTAGAGCATTAAATTTTGGATGATTGTTCATTGTATTGATACAGAAGTCATAAAGTCTTTCACAGCATGCTGTTAAAAAGCAAGTATAATGTGATTCTTTTTAAAAAATCAACAGATTTTATGGACTCAGCATTAAAAGGAACACTTTTATAAAGTTTTAAAATTGGCAAGACAATAGTAATGTCCATAAACCTCACGCACAGTAACAACTTAAAACAGAGAGCATGCTGTTGTAGAAATTCACAAAGCAAGCAAGATAAAGCAGGTCAATGTGGAGTGTCTCTCAAAATTGTGCCTCCTTTGTTGTGAGAATGGTTCTGACAGCAAAATGATGGACATTAATTGCGTTCGATGTTGCCAAATAGAAAAAGTGCAGTAATGTCGGATTGGGGAAAATAAGTTGAATTCCATAATAGATTAAATTTTGCAGAAGGAATGCAAACTATTTCAATGAATAAGCTCTATTCCACAGTAAATGCCAAAGCAAACAAAGGATTCATAAGCTTAAAATATTTCTCACCTAGATGAGATGGCAACAGAGAATTAACAAAAAGGAAAATGAAAGAACAGAACTGGATGTGTCTCTGATACAAGATCCAGGTTTTCTTATCTATGGGCATTGTCTTTAAGACGTGCTATGGGCATTGTCTTTAAGTGGCATCATCCAAATGTTCAGCTTCAGCTTACATACTGATGACACCAGATCTTACATTGCCACCACAATTTCAACTACAGGTGGAAAATCCTTTATCCGAACATCCAAAAACCGAAAAGCTCCAAAATCCAAAGGTTTTTTGTGAGGCACAGTGGTTAGCACTGCTGCCTCAAAGCACCAGAGATGCGGGTTCAATTCCTGCCTCAGGCGACTGACTGTGTGGAGTTTGCACATTCTCCCCGTGTCTGCGTGAGTTTCCTCCGGGTGCTCCGGTTTCCTCCCACAGTCCAAAAATGTGCAGGTTAGGTGAATTGGCCATGCTAAAATTGCCCGTAGTGTTAGGTGAAGGGGTAAATGTAGGGGGATGGGTCTGGGTGGGTTGCACTTTGGTGGGTCGGAGTGGACTTGTTGGGCCGAAGGGCTTGTTTCCAAACTGTAAGTAATCTAATCTAATTGAATAACCTCAAGTTTTTTTCTCATTAACAAGGTTGTTTGGCGAGCAAACAGTTAACCCACTCGATGCATGTCACTCAGATGCGACGTGCGTGGGGGAAGGGGGCGTGTGACCAAGCACGTTCTTACTTAGAAGTCTGCGCCTGTAAGATTTTTAAAAATTTCACTATTAAACTATCTCTATTCTGAATTCCGAAAAACAGCTGGTCCTGAGCATTTTGGATAAAGGATCTTCTATCTGTACTATCATCACACAACCCAGCTTTCTAATCTCACCAACTTCACTACATTGTCTCTAAACTGTCAGGCACGACATCAAGGATGAGCAGAAATTTCCCCCAACTATATATTGGGTGGACAAAAATCATTGTTTTGGGGGGCCCATTCACAATTTTTGTTCAATCCCTTTGACCTCATCCGCCTCTCTAGCAACTCATACAGTCAGAGACTCATGGGGTTGTACAGCATGGGAAACAGACCCTTCAGTCCAATTTGTCCATGCTGACAAGATAGCCTAAATTAATCTAGTCCCATTTGCCATCATTTGGCCCTCGAAACTGTTAAGACTGAAACAGATTGTCCACAACCCTGATTGAAGAGTTGATTCTGAGATATTCTTTTAATCACATATCTGCGCTGTTACTAAAACCACCTTTTTTTAAATCTTTGTCACATCACCTGACTCTTAGGAGAAAGTGATGACTTCAGATGCTGGAGAGTCAGAGTTGATAAAGTGTGGTGCTGGAAAAAAAACTCAGCAGATCAGGCAGCATCCAAGGAGCAAAAGAGCCAACATTTCAGGCAGGACCCTTCTTCAGGACCTGATGAAGGGTTCTGCTGAAAACATCGATTCTCTTGCTCCTCGGATGCTGCCTCACCTGACTCTTACCCAAGCCACTGCTACCTCTGTTCTAAATTGTTCCAAGGCAGTGACTGGCCAATCATATTCTACCATCAATAAAACTGAATTCAACTACATCTTTGTTTCTGAGGTCCTAACTCCCACCGGGCCTAATTCACCCATCACCCCTGACCTACATTGGCTCCCAGTTAAGAAATGCTCAAATTTGTAATTCTTTGTTTGTAAATGTTTTGATAGAACACATACCTTGCTATCTTTGTTATCTCCTGCTACCCCATAACTCTCTGAGATATCTCCTGTGCTGTAATTTGGCTTGCTGGACATTTTTGATTTTGATCACCCCACCATCAATGCCTCCATCTTCAGTACCTTGGGCCCATAAGCTCTGCAGTTCATTCCCTAAACATCTTTGAAACTCTAATTCCCCTTCCTCCTTTAACATACTCCTTACAACCTATGTTTGATCAGGCTTTTGTTTATTTGTATTAATATACTCCTCCATCACTTCTGCTTCTGCACCACATTTTTGTTTGATGGAGTCATTCAGATGTACAGCACGGAAGCAGACCCTTCAGCCCAACTCAGCCAGCTGACCAGATATTTTAAATTAATCTAGTCCAATTTACCAGCACTTGGCCCATATCCCTCTGAACCCTTACTATTCATTTACCCATCTGGATGCATTTTAAATGATAATAATACTGTGAAGCACTTTGGAGCTTTTTCTAAACAAAATGTGTTGTGCAAATACAAGTTACTACTGCTGTTACAATCTAAAAATGTCGGACAAAGTCATTTTCTTTTAGTGATAGGTAGATATGAAGTCAGTGGCAGTGGGATGGGAAGTAAATGGATGCTTCAGCTTGTGAGAGCAGGGCATGATCAATCACACAGTGGCCAGCTAACTCAGTTTATATATGCTGCAAAACATATGGAAAGGTTGGCAGGAAGTCACCTCCCACATCGTTTCCACCTGGAGCTGACACTCTGGGCACTATACTTAAAAGCTAAATGTACAGGCCGTTCATTCCTCACAAGCCAGGTGCATAATTCAAATGTTCTGCAGATTGCAGTCAGGTCTTTTGATTTATTTTCTTGTCTGTAGATGTTCCAGAGCAGATAATGTTTAATTTTTCTTTTTATCTATTCATGGGCTGAGGGCAGAATTTATTGCTTATCCCAGAGGGCTGTTAAGAGTCAACCACATTGCAATGGGTCTGGAGTCATGAGTAGGCCAGACCAAGTAAGGAAAGGGCATTAGTGAATCAAATAGGTTTTTCCAACAATGGCTGTATGGATTCCAGAATCATATTAAACTCAAATGCCAACCTCTGCCATGTCAGGATTTGAACATTCTAATGTCTCTGGATTAACAGTCCAGCGGTAATGCCACTAGGCCATCACCTTCCTGGCTTCAAAGCTCATACTGCCAAAGTCTAAGCGATGCCTCAATTGCAAGTATTTCTCCATTCTGTCCAGGAAAGATAGTGCCTTGTTCTTAGGGCTGGCAGTGGGCAGCTAGGATGGATGTGGCAGCATAGGTCCAGATCAGTGGGACAACCAAAGAAGCTGGCATGGCGTTGAAAAGAGATAAGTAGTCTGTGCTTCTCTTCTCACAGAGAACACTCATGCCCATCATCCAAAGTAAGTCTGCAAATGCAGAAATGCTGAGTTTGGTTTTCAGGGCTGAGTATCAAATGGAACATATGGACTGAACGTCAGGGAATCACTTTCTACTGTTAATGTTGAACATGTGACAGACCAGTTTGGATGATAATCTCTTATCAGGGAGGAATCAGGAGATGGAATAGATTTGCATGCTCATAAGGAGGTGATATACCATTAGTATGAGGCTCAACCATTCTGTCCCTCATTGAATGAGGTATTGGTTCTGAAAGGGTTCAGAAACGTGATTCATCTGGTGATGTGATAAGGCGAAAAGCAGAACATCTTGGATTATCACTGATTGCTACCATGCAATAACCTACATTTTACTTAAGGTAAGATCTTTTCAGTTGACCACAATGAAGTTTTCCTCCAACACTTTAGACCAATCAACCCTGGAGACCAAAAAGGGAGATGCTGTTAACTTCTTATGCAGTCACATGCTGGAAGTGATTGGCAAAGTCTGCTTATATGACAGTGATGGCACTGCAATTTGAGCGACAGAACAAATTCCAATAAGCCAAAAATAAATTCAATTTGCAGCTGTTAAAAGTAGCTCAGGCAGACAGTCAGCAGTAGAAGGAGTAGAATACTTAAGCAACCTGCGTCACTTACACTCATGAGCATATTCAATAAGGCAGAATGTACAGAAAAGGGAAAAAGTAAGTGTGAGTTAAAAGATACATGGAGATGGCACACAAGTCACACCTAGGCTGTTTCAGATTGTTTCAAGCGTTAATGAATTACAGCAGCACTCCTGGTCAGAGATGCAGTGCTGAATTTAGGTTCCACAAGGGTCACTCAGCTCCTGACTTCATTACAGCTATGGTTCAAACATGGACAAATCGGCTGAATTCCAGGAGGTGAAGTGAGAGTAACGGCCCTTGTCATCAAGGCTGCATTTGAGTAAATGTGACATTAAGGGATTGTAGAAAACCTTGAATCAATAGGAGTGGTTGTTGGAGGTCAGTCATCTCAGCTGCAGGAGTTCCTCAGGGTAATGTCCAATGCCTAACCATCTTCAGCTGCTTGAACAATGACTTTCCTCCCATCATAAGATCAGAAATGGGTGTGCACTGATGATTGCATAATTTTCAGCATCATTCATGACTGCTCAGATACTGTCCAAATGAAACAAGATCTGCACAATTTCCAGGCTCGGGCTGACATTTGGCAAATAGTATTTGCATCACAATGTTCAAGGAAATGACCATATCCAACGGAAGGCTTTAATCATTTTGCCATGCCTTCCGATGGTTTTACCATCATTGTATCTCCCACTATCAACAATCTGAAGTTTACCACTGACCAGAAACTGCATGGGACTAGCTAAATAATATGAATGAACAGCAACAGCAGTTCAATGGTTGGGAATCCTACAGCAACTAACTTACCTCTTGACCCACCAAAGTATGTTCACCATGTACAAATCATAAGTCAGCTGTGTGATAGATTACTTCCCAATTTCCAGGATGGATGCAGCTCCAACAATACTCAAGAAATTTGACACCATCCAGGATAAAACTTTCCACTTGATCAGCACCATATCAATTGACATTCACTCCCATCGCTAGTGATGCACAGTGTGAACCACCCACAAGATGCACAACAGAAAATCACCAAGGCTTTTTAGATAACACTTTCCAAAACCCATTATCATCGAGAAGGACAATGACAGCAGATACATGGGAGAACTGTCACATGCAAGTTCCCCTTCAAACCACTCACCATCCTGGTTTGGAAATATATTGCCTTTCTTTCAATTTCACTGGGACAAAATCCTGAACTCCTTCCCTAACAGCATTGCAAATATAAGTACACCAAATAGACTGCAGTGAAGAAAGATCACCATTATGCTTCATGTTCAAATGCAACAAAATCTAGACAATATCCAGTCTTGGGCTGACAAGTGGCAGGAAACATTCGCAAAACTCAAATGACAGGCTATGACCATCACCAATAAGAGACAGTCTAACCACCGCTGCTTGGCATTTAATGGCATTGCCATCACTGAAACCACCTCTGCCCCCATCCCCTCACTGTACCAACATCCTTAGGTTATTATTGACCAGAAACTCAACTGGACTCACCACATAAACAAAGTGGCTACAAGAGAAAGTCAGAGACTAGGAATACTGTGGTGAGTAACTTATTTCCTAAATCTCCAAAACCTGTTCATCAACTATAAGGCACAAGACAGGAGTATGATGAAGTACTCCCAACTTGCCTGAATAAGTGCAGCCCCAACAACACTCAAGAAGCTTGACACTCTCCAGGACAAAGCAGACAGCTTGATTGGCACTACATTCACAAGCATCCACTCCCTCCACCATTGATGCTCAGTAGCAGCACTGTCAACAAGATGCACTGCAGAAGTTTCCCAAGATCCTCAGACAGCACCTTCCAAGCCCCCGACCACTTCCATTTAGAAGGCCAAGGGCAGCAGACACATAGAAACACTAACACCTGCAAGTTCCCCTCCAAGCCACTCACCATCCTGACTTGCAAATATATCACAATTCCTTCACGTTTACTGGGTCAAAATCTTGGAATTCTCTCCCTAAAGGCATTGTTGGTCAACCCTCAGCAGGTGGACTGCAACAGTTCAAGAAGGCAGCTCACTACCACCTTCTCAAGGGCAACTAGGGACGGGCCTTAATGCTGGCCCAGCCAGTGATGCTGATATCCCACATGTTAATTTTAAAAAGCTACTTTTTTCAAGAGCAACTAGGGATTGGCAAGTATTCCCATATCTCAGTAATTAAAAATAATCCCAAAGTGTGGTCTGGATGTAGGTTTGCTCACTGAGCTGGAAGGTTCATTTTCAGAAGTTTCGACACTGTACTGGGTAACATGATCAGTGAGCCTCTGGATGAAGCACTGGTGGTATGGTCCACTTTAAATTTATGCATTTAGGCTTCCTTGGGTTGGTAATGCCATTTCCTGTGACGACATCATTTTTCATGGTGATGTCATTTCCTGTTCTTTTTTTCAGGGGGTGGTAAATGGGATCTAAGTCAATGTGTTTATTGACAGAGTTCTGGTTGGAATGCCATGCTTCTAGGAATTCTTGTGCATGTTTGTGTTTGGCTTGTCCGAGGATGGATGCATTGCCCCAGTCAAAGTGGCATCCTTTCTCAGCTGTATGTAAGGATATTAGTGAGAGAAGGTCATGTCGTTTTATGGCTAGTTGATGTTTATGTATCCTGGTGGCTAATTTTCTGCCTGTTTGTCCCATGTAGTGTTTGTACAGTTTTTGCACGGCATTTTGTAAATCCTAAGAATACAGAATCAATCTTATCGCAGGTGAGTAACAGGACCCATTCAGCTTGTAAGGTGTAAAAATCTCTACAGACTTTGATTACCAGCCAACACAAAGTATAGGCCACACAACGGATACTAAAAGTTTGTGTAAATGCTGTGAAGTGATGAAACCCAATAAGCACGAGCAGTGCCCAGCTAGTAAAAAAGAAAGCTTCATCTGCAAAAGAATAAGTCACTTCCAGATGATGTGCAGAAGTAGAATGTAGTTACAGAAGTCAAATAACTTCTCACAGAAAGATATTGATAAGGTAGAGCAATGTACAGTAAAAGCCACATCTAATGTCTTCCCTGGGGAAATTGATGATTCAACCAATTAACTTTGATAAGAATTGATTTATGTCACAAAGGAAATCGCATTAATTTTTAAAGTTGTAACTGCAGCAAATGTTAATATATTATGACATTGTATGCCATGGATGAAGAAACAGACTTTTGAGTCTACAGTGAGACTTTATGGTGCATGAAACATTACAGCTCTCAACATCAATGGAAAACTACGAGCAACTCTGCAACACAAAGTCTGTAAAAGCATTGAAAATGTGTACATATTTGATGACCGTAAGTCCTTTCTCTTGAGTATGAATACGTATCTCAACCTTCACCTTATTCAAATGACTGTGGAAGTTCACTTTGTTACAATCAACAGTAAACAATTCTTCCTAGATCCATGATGGAGCCCAAAATGAAGACAGAACCCATTGAGATTACCAGTGTTGACATGAGTGAATTATCATCAACAGAATGGATATCTATGACAAACATGATTGGCAGATATCTTTTCCGTTGTTAGCACTTCTGATTGATTCATTTATTATCACTTGTATTTTGTTACAAAATACAGTGAGAAGTGTTGTAAAGTGTTGCCACTCTCTGGCGTCATCTTCAAACTGAGAAAAATATTTATTTATTTATTTTTCTGCCTTTATAATTCTATATTTTGGTTTAAAGTTGTACTTTATAGTCCTTCTATTTTGGTGCTCAGCCATGAGCCTGGAGTGGCTAGCCATGAGTCCCCTTGCTATGCACCGCCTCACCTCCTCTGACATTGTTGCCACCATTCATCTTGCTGGGCCTGCAGCCGCCATCATTGCCATTGGGTCCGGCACAAGCCCAAACCTGTCTCTGCTTCCACTGCCAGGAGTCTACTATGGGCACAAATTGGACTCTGCTGCCACCTTCATGCATAGACGCTGGATGCAGAATTTGCAGGGTACCCAAATCCGCCACCGCCACAGGAGCCATGAATTGGCGCTAGGCCCACCTTGCCAATGCAGACACCACCAGGAGCCCAAACCCACCTCCGATGTCTCCAGCCTGAGTACGAGTCCGAGTCCGTGCTGGGCACACCTTGCCACCGGCGTTGCCGTGATCAAGCCCTTCACAAGAGGTAAGTCAAAAAAAGGAAAAGAAATAGAAAAGAGAGAAAAAAACGAAGAGATAGAAAAGGAAAGCAGATTGAGGGGAGGAATCACAGGCTCAGGAACCCTACTCTGCCACCATCTTGGATTGGATGTCTGAAGACAGTTCAGTTGACAGAAATCAGAAAACATTGAGAGAAGAAACGAGGTGATGAGAAAAATAATGAGCTGTATGAGCAATCTGAACTCACTGATGAATCGTTAAATGACGTTGTTGAAGCAGGCAACATAGTCTGGCAAACAAATCATTATGGCACATTCAAATTTTACATCAAATGATGGGAGAACACAGCTTAAGAATGTTTCAGTTTTTCATTTTCCCCACAGAAGCAGCATCATTATCAGTGACAGTGATCATGAGAAGTAAGCAGCAATTCTCGAACAGCATGTCTGAGGAAGAAAAAAAATTGAAATTCACTTGCAAGCAAACACAGGGAGCAAATGCAAGCATAGTAAACAAGTTTTGGTGCTAAGTCTAAATACTTCCCCACAGATTGGCCACCAGATTGAGAATCAAGATTGAAGCTAAGCAACATACGTCTTAATGGAAACCATCACTGAGATGAAACCGATTCAGAGCACAGTCAAGAAGAAACTATCCGGCACAGCTTCAGGTTACTGTCAAGCAGTAGGTTGCTGTCAGGGCCCATAACCTTTCCAGTGTCTAGGGCCTCCAGCAGTTTCTTGATACCTAGTGGAGCAAATCAAATTGGCAAAGAACTGGCTTCTGTGGAACTGGGAATCTCTGCAGGAGGCTAAGATTAATCATCCCATCAGCACTTCTGGCAATGCTTCAGTCTTTTATACTGATCATTATCAGCATTTCCCTTTAGTTGGCCAATGGTACTCACTCACTCCACCCATTTAAAATGAGCCAGCTTCCAAATCAAGGAATTGCACTTTTGGAGACACGAAATACATGAAATGTGCAAATCCCTTTTTAAATTCACTCCATCACCCTCTACTCGTGACCAACCTTCCCCCTAACCTGCCTCCCAATCCTCATCCCTCATTTTTCCTTGAATGTCTCCCATTATACATGGTCCTATCATCCACTTGCCATGTTTACCTCTCATCCTACACACAGAAGTATGCCCGTGTCTACTCTGAATCCAACTCATCCCTTTATCCAATCCACCTAGACCATACAATTCCATAATCTCTCATGCCCCACCCCATTGCCTTTTGGAGACTGCTAAACTAACAGCTCCTTTTACCCTGACTGAACCTACATATACAAACTTCTGGAAAGTTCTGTGTTTTTCGTGATGTTACTTTTGTGACTCCTATCACTATGGACAGCAATCATTGTTGTTCTATCGTGCACTATTATTGCCAGTGCCCTGACTGTTCACCTCAAGCTGTACTTCAAAACTGTAAACATTCATGAATAATGCACATTTCAACAAACATCAGACACCCCATCACCACTCAGAATAAATTGAAAATGGCACGAAAACTGTGCCTCTGTTTTTAATGTGCACAGTATAGAAATATAAGTCAAATTTCAAGCTGTAACTAATTTACCCACTTTAGAACACAAGTTTCCAAACAAGGCTATATTCTATTTCCTTCATTCACAGGATGTTGGCAATATTAGCTGGGCCAGTGTTGATTGGCCATCCCTAATTGCCCTTAAGGTGGTATCAAGCTGCCTATTGAACTGTTGCAATCCGTTAGATGTGCACACATCCACAGTGCTGTTAGGGAGGTAGTTCCAGGGTAATTTAACTAATTGACAGTAATGAACAGTGATATCTTTTGAACTCAGGATAATGAGGAACTTGAAGGTGGTGATGTTCCCTTTTGTTTTATTCACTCATGGGATGGAGACAACTTTGGCTTGGCCAATATTTATTGCCCATCCCTAGTTGCCGTCGACAGGGTGGTGGAGAGTGCCCTTCTCGAACTGTTGCAGTCCATTTGGTGTAGTTACACCATCGATCATCCTTGTCTTTCTAATTTCATCATGGGATTTTCTAAGAAACCTTGATAATGTATAATTTGGTGAATCCTGTGAAACTTTCTCACACAGGCATAACATGTGGATGAATGCAAAAGGACTCCCCTATGCTTGCTGTCAGGAAGCTAGATCTATCATCAAACATCCAAAAACTTTCTGCTATATTTTCATCCCATCATCTGCAAGCTGATTGCTGACCTTCCACAAAATTAAGTATCTCCAACCATTAAGCTTCCCATTCCCAGAAGCAACACAAGACTTTCCTCTTTTTAAGAACTGTTCACTTGCAGGATTTTGCATTCTTTCATCAAGTAAACTGCACACTAAGCTTTTTGGGCAAGGTTTTTCTGTGTCGATAGACTGTCTTTTGAAATAGAGGGCGGGATCTGTATTACAGAAGATGGAGGTACACCTAGCTATTGGAACAGACTCACCTATCCTGTTGTCAGCTTTGACGTATCCAAGGGATCATCATTTCAAATTGACCATAATTTGCTCAGTCATCTTTCCATACTTTCTATGAGTCACTAAGTTTTTAACTATGGTATGCATTCAATAAGCACATTTTGTAATTCAGGATTTTTAAATTCTAATGTAGAGAAATAGCAAATGGATTTAAAAATGCATTATCAGGTTTTGTTACTGAAAGAATGAGTTGGCAAATGCTAGACAATGTGCAAGGTTCACCTTAGTATGGAGAAAGACATTATAAGGGACATTAGTGAAGACAGAGTACAAGAGCTCCATCTCAGTAGACAGCAAATCAGATGTAAATGAAAGAAACTGGCAGTATTCAAGTTTTGAATTTTAATCAGGTTTTTGAAATGTATATCTTAAAATTTGCAAGGTTGGGAGCAATTTTCTATAATTATCATAAAAGCTGACAGAAAATAAAACTCACACACTGTTCAGCAAAGAAATGTAAGTGAAAGTTTTGTCAAGCAAGTGATGATTTTATTCTGGGTCCTGGTATGCTCTACAATGAAGGACAGGAAACCACTGCAGTAAATTGAACATGTGGAAAGTGATTAAACCAGAACTTACCAGTCATTTTGTAACTTTATTTGTGCAACGTAAAAGGTTCAGTATTTGACGTCTTTTTCTATTAAAATCCTTCTGTGGGATATGTCGAAACGAATGGATCTTGTATCACGGAAAACCATTTTTTAAAAGAAATGCCTATACTCAGAAAATCACACAGAACACAGATAAATTTACACAGCAGCAGTTCTATTTTGACCTGCACACTGACACTTTCATTGCTGCAACTGCTACATCTGGCTGTTAATTTTATTCTTCCTCAGCAGGGAACTAACTATCTCATCTGTCTCATTGGGTAAATGGCTTGCTTCTCAGCTATTCAAAGTGGATATTTTTAGACATTCTTTACTTTTGTAAGTTCCTAATAATAAGGCAGGAAAACTGCCTTCTCAAATTCATTGTACCAAAACATGGTAGGAGAGAAAAGAAAAGAAACAGACAAAACAAATGGAAAAGAGAAGAGAGAATAAGAGAAAGAAAAACTAAATATAAAGCAGACAGAAAGAGAAAGGAAGAACAAAAAGTAAAGAACCAAAATGGACCATTTAAGTAGAGACAAACAAAAGTGGACAGGAGTAGATAAACAGAAGTGGAGAGTGGTGTATTTCTTTCAACAAACGCCACTGCCAGTGTGAAGTGGTTTGAGCATGGGCCTATATGTAAGTTCATGAAACATAGACCCCAAAAGTTGCAATGGATACCTTAAAGTTTCTTAACAACACTAACTATTGATACTGATTTTGTATCACAGACCTACACATTTGGCTGGGTTCTGTGTTTAATGATATCACTGCACATTAAAAGATGTAATTGACAAAATGAATATATGAGATTGACTTCATTGCGCTCCATTGCACAATTTCTGATGAATGGCTTATATCCAAATGTCAATTCTCCTGCTCCTCAGATGCTGCATGATCTGCTGTGCTTTTCCAGCACCACACTCTTGACTCCATTGCACATACAGCCTGACTGGAATGTCACACATTGTGATGTGATGTAACTAACTGCCTTAAAGGGACAATGCCTGCCTACCACAACATCTATCCTTTTCCCTTTAAAGAATTGTACAAGCATGCATATAGATAAATTATTTCTGCACGTTATGACAATGCTTCGGTGGACATGTGACATGACAAGTTATTAGAATATAAAACATAGATCAATTCAGCACAATACATGCCCTTCAGCCCTTGATATTGTGCTGGAATTTTATCCTACTCCAAGGTCAGACTACCCAACTAACTTTCATTCTGTTAATAGAACATCATTACTTGGCTGTGTTGTTTCTTCTTGCAGTGTGCTGTCTGTCATTGAACAGAGATCTGCACCACTTGTCTTAGATGTGTGATATATTCAGTAACTGAGTCATTGACCTGAGTAACAGGTGATGTGTGGTTGTTATTCACAGTTTGAATAAGTCACATGTTTCTTGAACATTGCTCATTACAATATTATATGACCTAGGCTGGACGTGACGATTCAGTACCTTTGCATAACCCCATCTCTTTATCTCAAAATTTCAAACTCTTCAGCTGCTTTGTGCTTGTTTAAGTTGGGATAACTGTCTACATGTTTACTGATCATTTTATTGTGCGACATACTCCCTTCTTTCCAACAACTTAACAGGAGCATGTGGTGTCAAATGCCTTATAACTTCTTTTTCTGATCTCGTCCAGATGTGTGCAAGAATCCACCATGCCTCTGGGATCTCATAAAAATGATCCTGTAAGCAGAAATTCCCATGTCAGTACTTTTCAATTTTTCTTTTAATTTTGCAGATGAGTCCATTTAAGACTCAAACTGAAAGCACAGATATCAGGAGGCCTGACACCCTGAAGGGATATAGGATTCTGGAGAGAAATGTGCAGCCTACGTCACCCTAGTACATTGTTCCACATAATTCTTGGCTTAATGCTAAACAATGGATGGCACAGTTACACAGTGGTTGGCACTGTTGCCTCACAGCACCGTGGACCCAGGTTTGATTCCAGCCTCTGTGTGGAGTTTGCATGTTCTCCCTGTGTCTGTGTGGGTTTCCACTGATTGGGAAACCAGTGCTCTGGATTCCTTCCTCAATCCAAAGATGTGCAGGTTAGGTGGACTGGCCAGGCTAAGTTGGCCAGTAGTGTCCAGGGATATGCAAGTTAGGTGGACTGGTAAATGTGGGGTAAAAACAATGACTGCAGATGCTGGAAACCAGATTCTGGATTAGTGGTGCTGGAAGAGCACAGCAGTTCAAATGTGGGGTGACAGGAATAGGGTGAGATGCTGTTCAGAGTGTCAGTGCAGGCTTGATGGGCCAAATGGCCTCTACCTACACTGTAGCGATTTGATAAATGGGAAAAAATGTTCAGGATTTTCCAATTATAAAGCCTTTGTGCCTTTTTTTATTCATGTCTACGTAAATTATTTCCTTTCCATCTGCCTTATCTATGTCTCTTCCTGTCCTTTCCTCTCACACCTTATTCCCTTCAATCTTTATCATGTCATGCCCTCCCCTAGGTTACAACAGTGACTGCATTGAAAAACAAACACATTTAAATGGCTGTAAACTGCTTTCAGGTATTCATTGGTCATGAAAAACATTTGCAATTGCAAATTGTCCCTTTTCATTTTCTGTCAATTCTCACCACCTTTTCTCATTTTCTCAGCTGCTTCTCTGATTAACATCACATCGCTCTTTATCTCGCTCTTGCCTTCTTTCTATTTCTCTCTTTCTCGTAAAAACAGTCAAACGCACAGTGATGCCAAAGAAAGCCAAATGGGGGAAAGATGCGTCGCTGCAGCAGTACAAATGAAAACCACCTGCTCCTTCAAAACGCCTTCATTTGCTCAAACAAACACAGCAAAAGCTAGAGAAACTCAGCAGGCTGACAGCATCTGTAAAAGAGAGACAGAGATGATAGTTCAAGGCCATTATGAAGGTTCTTTGCAAGATTCCAGTTGTGAAGGGGAGTCATAGTGGACATAAAATGTTAACTCATTATATAAGACTTCCTGCCTTTGCATTTATTCTTCAAATACTCACTGCAGTTAGTTGAACCAGTTCAACAAAGTGTTTGTAATATCAAATGGAATTAAATATTTTACATAAACTCTTGAACTGAATAAACATGAAGACTTTAGGTTGTTGAAAATGGTGGCTGGCAGGCTTTACACTGAGGTACGTGACATTAAAACTAGAAAATGTGACCTTTAATCGTTAAAGACACACAAAAAAAAGTCATTTTAACTGTTGTAATCTAATTAATTGGAGAAGGAATGGAGAGTACGAGACCATAGAGAAAAAATAATATTAGGACAAGGGGTTACCAACTAATGAAGTGTTTGCTTTTCTAATTGTTAATTAAAATTGTGTTTGAAGTGTTTGTTTTGGTAAGATTGAAGGTAAAAGCAAATTATTGCTGACTTTTGGATAGATTTATTGTTATAGTGTTTACTTTGAAAAGATTAAAATTCAACTGACTGTCCCAGGGAGCTAGTTACATTCCTGATCCTGGAATCAAATGAAATTTTTATTACTTTTCACGTACCTGCTTGAAACATCTAGCAGACCATTAACAGGATTACGCTCCCTCTTTTCATTTCTGGTGAAAATATCTTTGAATTTAATACTCCAATGTTAAGCTTTGACCTATCTTTTGAAAAATGGTGAAAATGTAATCCTCTTGGACCATTAATGGGAATATCCTTGGGACTGTTTGGATTCCGGAAAACCCACACTTGAACAAACAATACAAACCAAAGATCAGCAGGGAACACTGAATGCATGTTCTCTTATACGTGTGTTACAAACATCTCTATTTAATCCATAGTACCTCATCACGTACAACATTCCATTATTAGTTATTGATCTCACTGCCATTCAAGATTAATTTGGAAGTTAGCCACTTTCTTTTAATTCTCCCCTTTTAGTATGTCACATCTAATATTATTGAACCTTTGCCAAATTCCTCCTGATAATTCACATTACAGACAGTGATGTTTTACTTTGGTGGGAGGGCATTTGAAAGAGAAGGCACAATATTAAACACCAGAATTGGTTTTAAATTGAATATTCCAGTAATTTATGAAGAGTGTAATAGCAGATTGCTTGCTGTAAACTGCTCATTCCCACAACAGAAAACTAAAGCTACAATGCCCAAAGTGTAACTTAAAACTACCTCAGGTTGTTGCGGATTGAGCTTTTGTTCTCAGGCCCTTGTTATTTTGCAGGCACTTACAGGTTTTCAAACGAGCCCTTTGTGCTAGTTATCCTCCTTTAACAGCTGTCAGATGCAGATAGGCTACACAGATGAGAAGATTGGAAAAGTCAAACTTAAATTGCATCTGATCTAATTAGGACTGAGATAGCTTTCAATAGACATACACAAATCAGCACCTTCTGATCGCAAAGTATGCAGCTCACCTAAAGGCAATTCACTAAGAGGAACTGGATCAATTTTCACACGTAATAATTTGATCATTCCTTGGAATTTTTATTCTAGAAGTGGCTGATTTATGCTCAAGGTGAGGAAGTTACCGTTTTATTTAATCATAAGTGGATCTAACTTAAACCCATTAAAAACAACAGTAAAATAGTGTAATAATTGATTTATCTTCAATACATGCATGCATACCCAGTATATACATTTTGTACATACCAGGTTTGCATATATATATATAGAGGATGAACATTTTTGTATATACTGGGTAAGCATGTACATATAGAGGATGAACATGTTGGTGTATACTGTCAGGTCAAAAGAAAAGTCTTGAGTCAAGGATCCCATTTCAAATACAGACTCAAAACCACCAGTCACTTCTAAATGAAAAACTCGAAGAAGAGCAGTCAGTGGACCTGAAATGTTAATTTTGTTTTCTCTCTACAGATGTTGTCAGATCTGATGAGCTTTCCCAGCAAATTCTGCTATTTTGTAGCTACTTCTTAATGTTTTTCTATTCTGAAGTGATCTGCCCTAACGGTAAGCAATTGGAATGCTTACAAGGGGTTTAAGTACAGACCTGTTTTAGCAGTTAAACATCAAACATTGCAGGGGCCAAAGCATTTGTGAGGAAACCTGTGATGATGGAGGAGCACTAATGTAGTGAATCATTTGGAGACATGTTTGTCTAGCAATAAGCCTAGTCCCAAACTTGGCCACATTAACCTTACACATATGATCTGCTTGCATTTAGAATCATAGAGTCATAGAGATGTACAGCATGAAAACAGACCCTTCAGTCTCACCTGTCCATGCTGACCAGATATCCCAATCCAATCTAGTCCCACTTGCCAGCACCCAGCCCATATCCCTCCAAACCCTTCCTATTCATATACCCATCCAAATGCCTCTTAAATGTTGCAACTGTACCAGCCTCCACCACTTCCTCTGGCAGCTCATTTCATACTTGTACCACCCTCTGTGTGAAAAAGTTACCCCTTAGGTTCCTTTTATATCTTTCTCCTCTCACCCTAAACCTTTGGCCTCTAGTTCTGGACTTCCCGACCCCAAGGAAAAGACTTTGTCTATTTACCCTATCCATGCCCCTCAAAATTTTGTAAACCTCTATAAGGCCACCCCTCAGCCTCCGACGCTCCAGGGAAAACAGACCCAGCCTGTTCAGCCTCTCCCTATAGCTCAAATCTTCCAACCCTGGCAAGATCTTTGTAAATCTTTTCTGAACCCTTTCAAGTTTCACAACATCTTTCACAACATAGGAAGGAAATCAGAATTGCATGCAATATTCCATCAGTGGCCTAAGCAATGTCCTGTACAGCCACAACATGACCTTCCAAATCCTGTACTCAATACTCTGACCAATAAAGGAAAGCATACCAAACGCCTTCTTCACTATCCCATCTACCTGCGACTCCACTTTCAAGGAGCTTTGAACCTGCACTCCAAGGTCTCTTTGTTCAGCAACACTCCATAGGACCTTACCATTAAGTATATAAGTCCTGCTAAGATTTGCTTTCCCAAAATGCAGCACCTTGCATTTATCTGAATTAAACTTGAACTGCCACTTCTCAGCCCATTGGCCCATCTGATCAAGATCCTGATATAATCTGAGGTAACCCTCTTCGCTGTCCACTACACCTCCAATTTTGGTGTCATCTGCAAACTTACTAACTGTACCTCTTATGCTCGCATCCAAAGCATTTATGTAAATGACAAAAAAAGTAGAAGACTCAGCACCAATCCTTGTGGCACTCCACTGGCCTCCAGTCTGTGGTTTCTCTTTGTCACCTTTCTGAAAGATACATTAGTCAAGAATAAAAATTGTGTGATTTATCATCTGAAGAATTGATTAACATACAGTACGTCTATCTGAAGAATATGATCTTGTTTCTATTTTAATTCCAGTGGACCCCCTGCTTTCCTGTTAGCTTCAAATTATTGTTTATTCCCTGTACCAGCAATTAATCAATCCTAATTTCTTCCTCTTCTCCCAAATCACAGTTCTTGTCCTGCAGCTATTTCCAGACTCAATTTCTATCGTCAGTTGGTCAAAATCCTGAAGCTCTGCAAAGCCAAGTCTTGCTGATAACATACTCCCAGTGTTTTTGCTAGTTACAATAAATCTCAGTCTTTTCCCCAGTCCATTGTCTCTGCTGATAATTTATTTATAGTTATGACTTGGAGCTATAGCTATTTATTGTCCATGAGCACAACTAACAGTTTGAATCCATCACTGAATCCTAAAGCATAATTGTTACTGTGTGTTTTGGTCATGGTGCCTCCTGTATATTCTAGCACTATTAATTGCTTAGGAGTTGGAATGTATTTCACCTCACCATCCATTTGATGGCAACTAAAGTGGTATGGGAATGTAAGGCTGCAGGTAGAGTTTACTATGAGAATGACTGTGCTGCTGGACTTCTGATCTGAACTGCAGCTGGTGTAGCATCTGCAAACAGGGAGAGAAAAAGCCAAACGAGCAGGTCAAGCTTAGAGGCCACCAATGTCTTGTAACGGCAAAACACAAGGAATATTGGTATAACTGCAGCTCAGTTGTCCAGTGCTTTTGTCCATTGATTAATACAATTATCATTTTCCAAAGGAAAATCACATCATTTTCGGTTAGCATTTCGATGCGGACTATAACAGGTGTGCCTGTAACAATAATCAGAATGGCTAAGAGAATTCAGATGCAGGGCGATGTTGAACTGAAAAGTGAGGGAGCTTGAAATTTTAAGCAAACAGCTTTAATTGTTGTTCCAAGCTTGCTCTGGATGGAGAAGGATTTACTTTTATAAAAGCACTTTAAGCCGCATCAATCAAAATTACGTCTAATGTTTCTGACTGAGGACAGGCCTCTCATTTACAAATCCAATCTATGCATGAAGTAAATTGTTCACAATGGGATATTGGACCTGCTTTGAGCAGTCTAATTTTTACAAGCTTAGTAAGTACAGTATTTTTACTGTGAATATACAGTACTCTGCCTGGGTATGGAGTTCAGAAGAATAAAGTGTGTGAAGGTAGCTCAACATCCAGAATGGTCCTGGAATTAGATTATTTGGAAGGGCAGCGTTGTGGGCAAGGCATGGAGGAATATCATTCAAACACTTGAAAAGAGATGTTTTGTTCATTTTTATATTTGCTTTGAATAATTTCGTTAATTGGTGATAAATTAAATGGAGACAGAGAGGCAAGGTTATTTGACCAACATTCACGAATCGTTCAATCAAGCAGTGTCTGTTTATATCACAATTGGTGTGGAAGCTGGTGGGCATGAGGGGTGGGCACGTTAGGTGACTAACGTAGGGTAAAGCACTTGGAGAATGGAGGTTATCAAGCAAAATCGTCAGGAGTTTATCGAAACAATGTTAACAATTCGATCCACTGCAAAGAAATACAAACATCCAATTAGTTATAGCTTAGATTGCAGGGTTCATTTGATTCAAGATTTTTAAAAAATGTCTCTTGCTTCACTTGCACCACCTTGTAGTGTTGCTGCACATTTCATAAATTCATAGAAATCTGTAGAACAGAACAAAGTCATTAGGCTCTTTGAGTCTGCACCAGTCAAAAACAAATGCCTAACTATGTTAATCTTGTTTATCAGCATTTGGCCCATTGCTTTGTATGCCTTGGCATTGCAAGTGTACATCTGAATACTTCTTCAATATTTTAGGGGTTTCTGCCTCAGGCAGACGTCATGGTGGCTGAGTGGTTAGACTGCTGCCTTGCAGCACCAGGGACCTGGGTTCGATCCCAGCCTTGGGTGACTGTCTATGTGGAGTTTGCACATACTCCCCATGTCCGCGTGGGTTTCCTCTGGATGCTCATTTCCTACTACAGTCCAAAGATGTACAGGTTAGGTGGATTGGCCATGGTAAGTGTGGGGTTATGGATATAGGGAAGGGTCTTGGTGGGATGCTCTTCTGAGGGTCAGTGCAGGCTGAATGGCCTCTGTTGTCACTGTAGAGATTCTACTCCCTCAAAACTCCCTGCCTTTTACCTTATATCTCTGCCCCTAGTCCCTCTAGGAGATAGTTCCTTCCCGTCTACCTATCTATGCCCCTCATAATTTGATACATCTCAATCATGTCCACCCCTCAGTCACCTCTTCTCCAAGAAAAACCATTCCAATATAAAACTAACTGTCACAACTAAAACTCTCCAGCCCTGGCAAATCCTGATAAATCTTTTCTGCATTTTCTTCAGTTCAATTACATCCCTCTCATAATGGGGATTCTGGACAGCACACAAACTGTAGCATAAGCAAAGTTTTGTACACAGCCAGCATAAACCTCTAGAGTCTTAAAACTTATGCCTCAACTCATGAAGGTGGGTACCCATTATACCTTCTTTGCTACTTTATCTACCTACCCTGCCTCCTTAAGTGACCAATAGACATGCACACCAAGGCCCCTTTGACACTCAGTTCCTCCTAGGAGCTTACTGTTCATCTTACCTTGTTTATGCATCACCTCACAGATATCATGATAGAATTCAATTTGCCACTGATTAGCCCAGCTAACCAGCTCATCCATATCCTCCTATAATCCAATTGAAAACCTTTCTGTGATGTAAAAGGTACAATCTGAGGCTTCTCTGCTGTTAGTTTTGAGGTACATGAGATTCATGGGCCAGGAAATGCCGATCATGCACATGAGCCTTTTCTTTATAAAGAAAGAGAGAACACCCTGCCAAACTATCTTCAAGGAACAAAATACCTTCTTCTTGGGTTCACCATGTGAAGGTACTCAAACCCACAGCACCATTGCCTCTATCATGGTTAGGGGAAGAGGCATGTCTTCAATCTTCCCCAACTGGCATGAGGATGTAAATTTGTTGGCACCGATTAATCCTAATGAGCTAATATAGTATTACTACCATCAAGTTGCCCAAGTTGTGCCAACATGCATCTTGCATTTATAGACTGGGGCAATGATATTAATGGTGCAGGTTCCAAATTCTTTCCATCACATGGCTGACTGGGAATCTCTTCTGCTTTTACAGATTGTTGCTTGCATATGTTAGAAAAATTAACAAGGTGGTACTTCAGCAGTTTGCTCACATTATGCATGTACCTTCCTTGGCTGTCAAGTGTGACTTGAACCCACTCATTCTGGCTCAGAGATAAGGGCGCTACCCCTTGTGCCAAAAGATATCCTGCTCAAAATATAAGGCTCATAAATGCAGATTTGTTTCTCATCATAGAGATACAGGAAAATTGGCATGTACATGTCCCATTGTGGGAGATTTGTGTTAGAACAGGCAATGAAACTGAAGACAAACTGATTATTGATTTCTCAACTGAATCAACTGACATCTCCAGAAGCTCTCATATTATTTCCACTGTCACTGCTCAATTAATCAATATAAGTGTATACATATAGATCATTTGAAGTGATAATAATAAAATCTTTCAATCATTCTTTTTAATTTCTTGTTTGTCAGTTTTCAATGTACATATAATTGCAACTGCTTGACAGCTCATGATCATAATATTGACATCTCACTGAGTAGGATCTGAGCAACATAAATGATTACAAGTTGGCCTGGCCCATCTAAATTAGAATAAATTATGATTGGAGAGCTAACAGATTTTATTAATGGACATTAATCATAATATTTTTAAATTAAGCCGAATTAGGGAATGAAAAGCATTTTTCAAATTACCATTTACATTAAGTGGCATTATGATGAATGTCAATGCTTGGGCATTATAAGGTGCCATGACTCCTCTCTATATTCTTGTCCCGGTTGATCTTGTTTCAGTTGATCCAATTTTGATTAAAAATAATAAATTTGTTCGAGCTATATTATCATGAGATTAGATTAAATTTTGCAACGTATATCATTCTTATAAAGGCATAGCAACAGTGAATAAGGTGGAGAGAAATATTCACAACGTCAAACAAGATGCATTTAAAACTTCATCTTTGAACTAATCTTTTTAAACTAATGTCACTTACTTTAATCTCCAATCTTTTCAAATTGGTTGTTTTCTATGAATTATCCTTACCACTAATCACTGAATTATACAAGGTTGCCTTCACTATTGCTAACATGAGGTAGGTTTGTTCCAAGCACCCTCTTCCAGGTTAGGAATCTGCAGGGACTACTTGGTCTAGTGTGGTAGAGGAAAATTACTCACCACTCTAATGAGAATAGGCAATTATTTCAAACAAGGTGTAACTGAAAGCATGGTTTAACTTATGTAAGCAGCTATGTACACGTTACCGTGATGTGTTAGATGTAGTTACAGAGTTTGGAAATTGGGTCTTACACCATCAATGTCAACACTCTTTTCTCCCACAGTTCAGCTAAATGACATCATCAAGGTGGGTGATGCTTTAGGCACTGCCTCACACAATATTTCTCCTTAAGCTTTTCTTTTCATTCTTAATAATTTACATTTGTACATATAATTACACTTACTACTATCTATCTCGCCACAAGTTTCTAACTTTATAAATTCAGGTAGCTGGGACATTTAACCACTCTCTTAGAATGTATTCTTATCTGACTTAGAAGCTTGTTTGTTCTCCGGTTGGAAGACTGATGACTAATTTTTTCCTTGCAACGTAAGATCTGGAAATTGCATAAGGTCTTTCCTGATGAAACAGGTTGCAACATGTGGAGGAGCTTTAATCTCATGTATTTCTTTGCAGAGGAGTTGTCCTCTTGAAATAGGCAATTTCTTGTTTGCAGTTTCCTGGATTACGCAACTAGGTAATTTCTTCTTGATGAGATCTTGGATCTCTGGACATTGATCATTCCTTCTCAGCAGTGGCTTCCATAGAGATATATAGCACCACAACTTCTGTCTTTGTAGCAAATTCTCTATTCTAAGTCTGTCTGTAGATCTGTGCTGAACAACGCAGACTCCTTAACTTGCTGAATGTTTTTGACATACTCATTCGGTCTCAGCAATTGCATTGTTGGTAAAACCAATTTTGTCCACTTCCTCATTCTGCTATTTAAGAATTGCTTCTTGCTTGGCATGATCTCTGTAACTGGCACTGAGGGTCCTTCCTGTAAAGGTAAGGAAATTAATTTCTCTGTCTGGACTTGTAGCTACCAAATAACTTCAACGCCTGATTGCACACTTAACTGTGTCAAAGCTATTTGTTCACCAAGCAGTATTGCACCCTACATTACTTCAATTGTAATCAATGAGCTCAAGGTACACTACTCATCACCTATCTGGCTGCTTATAAACTTTGTGGATCCTTGTAGTCTGAACTTCCTTTTAGTGTTGAAAGTAGCAGAAAACATTTCTTGCAATCCAGTTCAAAAAAACATTTTCATCCTACTTCCAGTGTGAAATAAATTCATATTGCTAACTAAGGCTAATCTCAATGAATTCCAACTGTCACTTGAGTTCTACATTAAGTCTATGGAAACATTATAAAATCCTCTATCGGTGCTCCCTTGATAGATACATCAGCAACCAGCTATTCCTTAATCAACTGTTTCTTGGCTCATTGGCTGTTCCTGGAAAAGATGCTTCTTCACTTCAACTAATTTAACTGTTTTCACATTTGAAAATGAGTGAGGGCAAGACATGTATTCAGACCCAAGAATAGGAATTCTTGATTTTGAGTTACATATAAGTTTTCTACTATCTAACAACACTTGCATTGGAGAGTTGCTTGTATACTATACTTCCTAGATATTATAGTTGCACAGTTATCAACAGTATGCTTTCAAACAAGATTCACTATCTGATAATACAGTGACATGTCGCTCCTGTGTCAATTTTGAAATTGGTAAGATATCCAATGACATAAATATCATTTTGGTAAAAATTTAGATCAGGATAATAGATTTTCTCTACGGAGTCTTTTTTACTATTGTAGACAGTTCTACCACACTGACCCCTTTGTGTGGATACTTACCTGTTTTCTGGGATTGTGTCCTACATTGGCACATTTTCTAAAAGTTATCTATTATTCTTAATCACCTGATGAAAGAGCGTAGCTCCGAAAGCTAGTGTGCTTCCAATTAAACCTGTTGGACTATAACCTGGTGTTGTGTGATTTTTATCTTAGTAGGTAAAGCATTCTTTTTTAATAGCTGGGCACTTTCAGTGTCTGTGAAGTTTGCTTGCTCCACAGAACTGAGAAGGAGCTTTAGTATCTGATGTCTTTCCTATCCACTATATTGGTTTTGTGTATTGTGTATGTCTTCCATAGTTTTGCAACATAAAAATTGAATGGATTCCCCTGATCTGGTTCATCGTTACCTCTTAGTGTCATGTTGCTTTCAGACACTGGCTTCCCACACCAACTGTGACTCTTCCTATAGTATCAATAACATTTTTTGACTGTATTAAATTTGAGAAACCTCGAACAATCATTCTGTTCATTTTGAAGTCACCATTGTGTCTGTTCTCCACAAATCTGTAAAATCATTAATTCAACTATCTGTGGATTCCCCAGATGCTGGACATTTTTGTTAAATTTTGCTCTTTCAAGAATTTTATTTATTCTGAGGTTAAAATAATTATGAAAGGAATTCAGTACTTTCCGAAGTAGTTGTTGCTCCTTTTATAACCTGTTAAGCAATAACAGCATCAACTACATTCCCAATTGTTTGTAGAAGTGTATTCATTTGTTCAGCTTCTGATTTATTATCTAATTTGAAAGTTATTCTATTTCATATGATTTGTTTTTATTAGATGTTCAACTGCTTGTTTTATTTGACCGATCTCGCAGTTAAGTCTTTCTTGCAATAATATTTAGAGTCATAGAGATGTACAGCATGGAAACATACCCTTCGGTCCAATGCGTCCATGCTGACCAGATATCCCAACCCAATCCAGCACCCGGCCCATATCCCTCCAAACCCTTCCTATTCATATACCCATCCAAATGCCTCTTAAATATTGCAATTGTACCAGCTTCCACCACATCCTCTGGCAGCTCTATCCATACACGTACCACCCTCTGCATGAAAAAGTTGCCCCTTAGGTCTCTTTTATATCTTTCCCCTATCACCCTAAACCTATGCCCTCTAGTTCTGGACTCCCCAACCCCAGGGAAAAGACTTTGTCTATTTATCCTATCCATGCCCCTCATAATTCTGTAAACCTCTATAAGGTCACCCCTCAGCCTCTGACGCTCCAGGGAAAATAGCCCCAGCCTGTTCAGCCTCTCCCTGTAGCTCAGATCCTCCAACCCTGGCAACATCCTTGTAAATCTTTTCCGAACCCTTTCAAGTTTCACAACATCTTTCCAATAGGAAGGAGGCCAGAATTGCACGCAATATTCCAACAGTGGCCTAACTAATGTCCTGTACAGCCGCAACATGACCTCCCAACTCCTGTACTCAATATTCTGACCAATAAATTTCTAGTGTAATTATGCATTTTTCCTGCTTAAAATCCCCCAATTGTTTTCCTCATAAGAGCAGTGCTATTGCTCTGTGCTACTGTCCTGAAGGCTTTCTCACATTTTTGCAGTTAAAACTGAGATTTAATGGACAATTTCCACCTTTTATAGATAAATGGAGGATTCCTGCTTTTATTTGTAGCTTCTCTGAATGACACCTGCTATTTATGGCCTAAATAAATGATTCCTATTTCCTTACTAAATGAATTTCACTGCTTGCGGCCTAAATGCTTTTTCTTTCAGGCTGTCTCCCATTGACTGCTATTCGAATAATAATTCTCTTTTCTTTCCAGTTTTTTTCCTGAGAGATTCCCACTATCGACGGTTTCAATAAGTGCTGCCAGCCTTAACTGTGTTTTTAATAATGGATGCCTTTGCTATCTCTTCAATAAAGTCTCCTAACTTTCTTCTCCCAGTTGATCTTTTCCATTTAGTCTTCTAAAATGCTCCTTTATTGCTTTAATGCTGGTTTTACAATGTCTCTTAGTTTTTGTTCTCGGTTTAAATTGTCTTTATGGCCCTTGATTTCCCTTGCTGCAGAAATGCAGAAACAAGGAACTGGAGTAGGCTATTTGGCCTATTGAAGGCTGGTCCAGTTCTCAATATGAACATGGCTGATCCACCATTTCAAAGCTATATTCCTGCTTTCTCTCCATATCCAAAAACTCATCAATCTCTTTCACCGTCAGTGATCCAGCCTCCACAGCCTTCTGAGAGTGCAAATTCCACAGGTTGACCACTGTCTGAGTGAAGAAACATTTCCTCGTCTCAATATTAAATGCTCTACTTCCCACTTTTAAACTATGACCCCCGGATCTAGATTCCCTAACGTGTTGTACTGTGTCATGATGGTTACTCACTTTGGTGCTGATACTCAATCTGAGCAGTCAGTACTTTTCTTTAATTTGATGTTTTGCAGGCTTTAATTCTGGGGATTTTAACCTTATTCACAGAGCCTCTAACGTCTGTTTGGTCTCCAGTTGAAGCCATTTTCAGAACTGCTCCAACAGATCACAATCTGTAACTGCATTGGAGTGATTAATGCTCCAGCTCCAGGGAATACTGAACATTCTTCTTCATCAGCACATCTCTCACCAGGTCTGAAATGCTTTTACCATTGAACTGCAGCATCTATCCTGTTGAATCCAGTCACAAAGTCTCCTTCTGTTGCTTTTTGGAATGTTCAGTTTTTCTTGATGCTGTCTGCATGAACAGCATTGTTAAAGCTGGGTCTGAAGGAACCTTTGGACCTCCTTCATTGCCAGCATGTGATGACAGGCAGCAAAGTGGAATCTACGTTGCTCCTCATCATTTTCTTTGAGATATCCACAGGCCATCACATTGTTTGAGGCTGTTGCGTATTTGCTCAGCAGCGGGTGGTTTTGCTGCACCATCTCCTACTAGAGTCACATATGTCCACAGCTCAGAAGAAGGCCCTTTAGCCCATCACATCTGAACCAGTCAAAAACAAGCACTTAATTATTCTCATCCCATTTTCCAACACTTGGCCCATAGTCTTATTTGCCTTGGAATTGCAAGTGCATGCTTAAATACTTCTTAAATGTTATGAGGGTTCGGCCCTAACCAGGGAAGTGAGTTCCAGACTCCCACATCCTCTGGGTGTAGCTCTGCAGTGTCTCTTTGGTCTACTTTTAGAGAGGAAAGTGCCCTGCTAGAATAATAAGAAGATGCCTTTGTCATAAACAAGATGCTGATTCTTGAATGTCAGCAGTGATGCAGATATTGCACTGATATGATAGATATTGTTACAGAGACAATGAGGAGGATCTGGATACTAAGTCTGACACATTTGAGGTTCTAAGCCATCTCTCCATCTACCAAGTCTGTGTGGCATTGTCATAGTGTGTATTGGTTAATTATCCCTCCATTCCTATTCAACTTGCTTATTAGACATTGTGCAATTCTAGGTTTCTGACTACACACATCACAAAATGTAAATATTGTAATCATGAACTATTAATAAAACAATCTGAACAGTGATTGGAAAGTTGCACCATATTGAAATACAGGAATGCAAGGATCAACTTTTTTTTGGAACTCTGTACCCATAAAGAAATGCAAATCAACCACTTTAATTGTGAATCAGAAGTTTTCTGCTTTCAAATCTCATTCAGAGTTGAGAAAGACACTTCAATGTCATAACACTAAACTGAGCAGCTTGCTTCCTTCAGCTAGCTACTTCATTTGGTCTTACTCTTCTGACTCACAGTCTGTGGCACAGTGGTTAGCACTGCTGCCTCACAGCGCTAGAGACCCGGGTTCAATTCCCGCCTCAGGCGACTGACTGTGTGGAGTTTGCACGTTCTCCCTGTGTCTGCGTGGGTTTCCTCCAGGTGCTCCGGTTTCCTCCCACAGTCCGAAGATGTGCAGGTCAGGTGAATTGGCCATGCTAAATTGCCCGTAGTGTTAGGTAAGGGGTAAATGTAGGGGTATGGGTGGGTTGCGCTTCGGAGGGTCGGTGTGGACTTGTTGGGCCGAAGGGCCTGTTTCCACACTGTAATGTAATCTAATCTACATTTGCCTCTTTGGCCCAATGGTCATATCTCTCACCCTGTGTCTCAAAAATGTTTCAGTCTTGCATTAAAGACCTGCTCATTTGACGATCTTTATCTGAACAGAGATGAAGTTTTCCATTTCCTTTTCAAATTCCAACAAAAACACCTTCGTGAGAAAGGAAAATTTATTAGCCATTGCAGAAGGTGTGTATGGTGTTCCTGAGGCTCAGTCAAATTCTGAAACTCAAGAAGCCTCACATCAGGCAAACTCCAATGGTCTAGTGAAGGGTTACTGAAAGAATGCTTGAAATCTTTTGTGGAGCTGTGGGCTGGTTTGAGATATTTTAAAAAAGACTGGAGCACATGAGATTGAGGTGACCTTAGAAAGGTTTGTAAAATCATGAGGAGCATAAATAAGGTGAATGGTAAGCGTCTTTTCCTGAGAGTGGATGAGTTCAAAACTAGGGGCATACTTCTAAGGTGAGAGGAGAAAGTTTTAAAAAAGACATGAGAGGCAGCTCTTTTACAAAGAGAGTGGTTTATGTGTGGAATGAGCTGGCAGAGGTTGGTACAGTTAGAACATTTAAAAGACATTTGGATAAGTACATGAATAGGAAAGGTTTGGAGGGTCTGGCCCAGGAGCAGGCAGGTGGGACTAGTTTAGTTTGGGATTATGGTCGGCATGTAGAGCTTAAAAATGTGTTGCTGGGAAAGCGCAGCAGGTCAGGCAGCAACAAAGGAGCAGGAGAATCACGTTTCGGGCATAAGCCCTTCTTCCTGAAGAAGGGCTTATGCCCGAAACGTCGATTCTCCTGCTCCTTTGATGCTGCCTGACCTGCTGCACTTTTCCAGCAACACATTTTTAAACTCCGATCTCCAGCATCTGCAGTCCTCACTTTCTCCAAGTTGATTTTAACCTACTGCGAATCCTCTTGCAAGGATGCCTTCCTTGAAGAAGCTCTCCTCCTCCCTCTACAAGGATCTCAGTGAGTCCCTCTCTCACTGCACCCACCCACGGTCATCTCTTCTGCCCTGAAAAATTCCTGAAGAAGGGCTTATGCCTGACGTCGATTCTCCTGCTCCTTTGATGCTGCCTGACCTGCTGCGCTTTTCCAGCAACACATTTTTAAGCTCTGATCTCCAGCACCTGCAGTCCCCACTTACCCCTCCATTATGGTCGGTGTGGACTAGTTGGACTGAAGAGTCTGTGTTCGTGCTGTATGACTCTATGACTTCCACAAATTAGACTGAAGGAGGAATCTTTGTACTGTTCTAGTTTTCTGCCTTGCTGCTACATCCCTTAATGCTAGCAGATTTCCAACACTAAAGGAAGCTACCTGGCCCATTGTGCTTGCTGCACCTCCTTTGAAAGGTCTATCCAATTAGTCTTGTCTTCATTGTTCCTTCCCTACAGGCAAGAAAGCAAAATCTCCTTCCAAGTGATATCCCATTACTTTTGGAAAGTTGCAACAGAATCTGCTTCCTTCCAAAGATTATTTTGCAGATCACAAGAGATCATTGGTTAAAGCAATGTCTTACCCCTCTGTTTTTGTTACCTTAATCCTGTTCTTAATGTCACTTCTGCCAGCTCACTCATGAAAATGATTCTGGACAACTCTCTTATATTTAAACCTCTCCACTCTGAGGAGAACAACTCTAACTTCTCTAGTCTGTCCCAGAATTGATATCTATATTCCTTGACACCATTCTGGAAAATCTACTTTGTAATAGCCTCTCCAAAACCTTGGCTTCCTTCCAAAGTGTGGCATCTAGAATGAGACATGTTCCCCTAGCTGAGGTCAAACCACTGATCTACAAAGATTTTCCAAGACTTCCTCACTTTTGTCCTTCTACTTCTGTTTGTGAAGCCACGGATCCTATCTGATACATAAGAGGCCATGACATAGTGAGAATATCGCTGGTTCCAGTGACACTCAACCTCAGGCTAAGGTTCAGGCAACATGGGTTTGGATCCTATCATGACGGCTGATAAGATTTGTATTAAAAAAAACTATCCTCAAAGTCCCTTACTACACAAACTAATGTCATATAGGGAAGGAAATCTGCCATGCTTCCCTGGTCTGACCTACATGTAACTTCAGACCCTCAGCAATGGGGATGCCTCTGGACAACGTGGGAGAGCAATAAGTGCTGGCCAACATCCCATGAATGATTTATTTTTAATTTAAAAATGCTATGTTGTTTTATACATTACATTTTCACCAGCATAATGCATCAGAGACAAATTTTGCTCCTTAATCTGTGGGTTTCTTGGATGCTGAACACAAACACTATGAAACTGTGGTAAGTGTGCAGATAATTCTTTAGCAGAAAAGCTAAGCCACAAGCGGCAAAGTCTGTGTTTTAGTTAGCCATTTGTGGGCAGCACAGTGGCACAGTGGTTAGCACTGCTGCCTCACAGCTCCAGAGACCCAGGTTCAATTCCCGCCTCAGGCGACTGACTGTGTGGAGTTTGCACATCCTCCCTGTGTCTGCGTGGGTTTCCTCCGGGTGCTCCGGTTTCCTCCCACAGTTCAAAAAAATGTGCAAGTTAGGTGAATTGGCCATGCTAAATTACCCGTAGTGTTAGGTGAAGGGATAAATGTAAGGGAATGGGTCTGGGTGGGGTGTGCTTTGGCGGGTCGGTGTGGACTTGTTGGGACGAAGGGCCTGTTTCCACACTGTAAGTAATCTAATCTAATTCCAGGACAGGGAGCTGCACGTTCCACACAGGACCTGCGATTACACAATCAGTATTCTGCAGCTTCAAAAAGATAAATGAAGTATGGTTATAGAAACAGATATTCCTAATACCCAAGAGCACTGATAGCAAACAGTTCAATTTTCTCCAATGATGCAGTTAAGAAGCAACATCTGGAATTATGCCCATTCCTATCAGCATCTGTTTACACCACTTCCCCATCCATCTCATTAACCTTCTCCATGGGTGTAAAATTGATTGTGAGGGACTGAGAGCTGAGGAAACTTGTAGCATATGTGTTTTTTTTTATGAGAACATTAACTTTCAAGCCATCAGATCACCACTTTGGCAGCATGAGCGAAGCAAGTTTGAGAACATTCAATTGTGGATTTTTTTTCTATTTTTAATGAGATCTTGTTGATGGTATATAAATATATTTAAAGACATGGAAAAGAATGTGAAGATTAATTTCAAGAAAACATCATAAAGTAATAGAAGAAAAAATGTTCTTCTTGAGCGGACCTCTCTATATTTAATTTTACACTCACTTTGAACAAGTTGGGCTGAATTTTTCCCATGGGCAGTTTATGTGTGGTGGTGAGTAAATACAAAGGTGCTGATTGTTTACCAAAATTCCGCTACATTTTCCATTTTGTGGAGATCCATGGAAGGCTTCTCCCCATGAGCTTTATTGAGTTGCCTCACACAACTCGCTGCCGCTCATCACATGCAGTTGAGGCCAAAACATAGAACATAGAACATAGAACATAGAACAGTACAGCACAGAACAGGCCCTTCAGCCCACGATGTTGTGCCGACCACTGATCCTCATGTATGCACCCCCAAATTTCTGTGACCATATGCATGTCCAGTAGTCTCTTAAATGTCGCCAATGACCTTGCTTCCATAAGGACCCTGCTGGCAACGCATTCCATGCTCTCACAACTCTCTGTGTAAAGAAACTGCCTCTGACATCCCCTCTATACTTTCCTCCAACCAGCTTAAAACTATGACCCCTCATGTCAGTCATTTCTGCCCTGGAAAATAGTCTCTGGCTATCGACTCTATCTATGCCTCTCATTATCTTGTATGCCTCAATTACGTCCCCTCTCCTCCTCCTTTTCTCCAATGAAAAAAGTCCGAGCTCAGTCAACCTCTCTTCATAAGATAAGCCCTCCAGTCCAGGCAGCATCCTGGTAAACCTCCTCTGAACACTCTCCAAAGCATCCACATCTTTTCTATAATAGGGCGACCAGAACTGGACACAGTATTCCAAGTGCGGTCTAACCAAAGTTTTATAGAGCTGCAACAAGATCTCA
>NC_057738.1:27522474-27635264 GCF_004010195.1 Chiloscyllium plagiosum
TCCTGCTGCAGCCTACAACAGCCCTCTATATTGTCAACGACACCTCCAACCTTTGTGTTGTCTACAAACTTGCTGACCCATCCTTGAATCCCCTCATCCAAGTCATTAATAAAAATTACAAACAGTAGAGGCCCAAGGACAGAGCCCTGTGGAACACCACTCACCACAGACTTCCAGGCAGAATATTTTCCTTCTACTACCACTCGCTGTCTTCTGTTGGCCAGCCAATTCTGTATCCAGACAGCTAAGTTCCCCTGTATCCCATTCCTCCTGACCTTCTGAATGAGCCTACTATGGGGAACCTTATCAAATGCCTTGTTGAAGTCCATATACAACACATCCACAGCTCGACCCTCAATCAACTTTTCTAGTCACATCCTCAAAGAACCCGATAAGGTTTGTGAGGCATGACCTGCCCCTCACAAAGCCGTGTTGACTGCATTTAATCAAAACATCAAACATTTTCCAGGAAGGCACTAAATATAGTTCTTGGAGCTAATTGGATCAAAAGTTATGGGGACCAAGTGGGAGCAGGGTTGGACGAACAACGACGATCATATTGAATGGTGGAGCTGGCTCAAAGGGCTGAATGGGCTACTCCTCTCCTATTTTCTATGTTTCCATTTTGCTATGTCGTGTCTTCACCATGCCTCTATCGACGCTACGCTTGCGCCATCTTGTGCACACCAGAGTGGGAACACTCAACCCTGCCAGGATCTCACAGGATGTCTGCCACCAGTGCCTTATTTAAGGTCCTGCTATGAACCAACTCAAACGATGCCAGCCAGCAATAGGTCTTCACTGTACTAGCAACGGGAGAAAAATGAAGAAGAAAAGCTTCTAAAAGCACAAAGGTGGCATGGATAATGTTGCACTGGAAATAGAAGCTCACATTCTATTGCCACCTTGCATCAACACCTGGCTGTTTGACTGTCATTGAAACTGAAACTACAACAATAAAGCTAGGGGCGAGCCAGCCTTAGCATTATTTAATGATACAACCCTGTCTGAAGGAATACTGCTCTTTTCCTAATACCCAGAAGAGCAATACCATCTTATCATGGTTCAATGTGTGAGCATCACATATTGGAAAGCCTTCAAGCAGTTGAGAATATTAACTTTTATTGAACAGTTGGAAAAGCAAAGAAAGAACAAACAAAAAAATCGTTGTGAGACTAAACAGCGTTTGCTTGCCTTTCAAGCAAGAACAAATTTACACTCAATGAACGATTATTTCAGTTAATCAATTAAATCCTGTCTCGGTTATTTTGCCCAACTCCTCTCCACTCTATCCCCCTGATGCTCCTCCTTCTCAGTATTCTCCTCTTCCTCCTCAGAAGACTGTTGCAGCTCTTTCAGCTCTGCAACATCCATCACATCCTCCTACTTGTCTGTACAACATGCTATAATTCTGCAGCACACTCTTACCCAGCTGCAAAGCAACACCCTCCAAGATCAATCGAAACATCGGATGGTCATCTTCAAGAGGCCTATTATCTACTCCATGATAGCCCTGGTGAAATAATGGGCAGCACTATATGTATACTTGGTCTCAGTCGAGGGACTGTGTAATGGAATCATCATCCATGGTTGAAGTGGGTAAACCTTATCTCACAGGAACAACCTTTGTAAAAGAGCAATTGAACCAGGAATCTGAGACCTCTTATGGATAGAGGAATTATGGCAGCTTCCAGCAGACTTTTCTGTTGTGGTACCAATGATCACAGATGATTTGTTCAATGACTGGGTGAGCCACTTTTCGGAGGAGAAAGTGAGGACTGCAGATGCTGAAGCCCAGAGTTGAAAAATGTGGTGCTGGAAAAACTCAGCAGGCCAGGCAGCATCCGAGGAGCAGGAGAATCGACGTTTCAGGCATAAGCCCTTCTTCAGGAATGAGGCTGGTGTGCCAAGCGGGCTGAGATAAAGGGTAGGGGAGAGGGAATTTGGGGGAGGGGCGCTGGGAATACAATAGGTGGAAGGAGGTGAGGGTGAGGGTGATAGGTCGGAGAGGGGGTGGGGGCGGAGAGGTCTTCAGGGCAGAGGAGATGATCTGGGGGGTGCAGTGAGAGAGGGACTCACTGAGATCCTTGTAGAGGGAGGAGGACCTTTTCTGTTTACGACATCAACCAGTTTGTGATACGGAACCTATAATGCAATTATAGGCACGGCTTATGGCACTCCGCACCTGAGGGAAGTCAACGTTGTTTCAACATCCATGACCTGGGCTGCAGCCCTGAACTTTACATAAGGTGATGTGGTAAAGTGGTTTGATCTGGCACAGATTGCACTGCTAACATCCATCATAGTCCCCAGGCTTGACATTGGCAGCTTCCACACAGGTCTCCATTGGATCTATGGCAACAGCATAAGAACTTAGAGCAGTTTGGAAACCATTAGCATATGATGGCTACCACTCCTTCAGGCCACAGGTCTTACTCTAGGGGATGTCACAATCTGCAGCAACACTATGCTCCATGTTTGGAATAATTTGCAGAGAGTCCTAAGCCCAACCACCTTCAGCTACTTCATGAATGACCTTTCCTCCATCATTAGTGTGGATGTTCATTAATGACTACACAATATTCTGCACCATTTGCTACACCTCAGACAATGAAGCAGTCCATATTCAAATGCAACAAGACCTGGACAATTTCCAAACTTGGACTAACAAATAGCAAGGAACAATCATGCCACACAAATGCTAGGAAATGACCATCTCCAATACAAGACAATCTAACCACATTCCCTTGACATTCAATGGCATAGCTGTCCCTGAATCCCCCACTATCAAATCCTGGGGATTACTGTTTACCAAAAACTGAACTGAACTCACCAGTTGTACACAGAGCAGGTCAGAGGTTGAGAGCACTACCGTGAGTAACTCATCTCCTGACTCCCCAATGCCATTTACCATCTTCAAGTCAGGGGTGTGCTGGAATACTCCCTAATTGCCTGGATGATGCAGTTCCAACAAAACTCCAGAAGCTTGACACCATCCGGACAAAGCAGCCTCCTTAATTGGCATCACATCCATAAGCGCCTAGTGTCTCCATCACTGATGCTCAGTAGCAGCAGTTGGACTATCTACAAGACGCATTGCAGAAATTCAGCAAAACTCCTTCGACAGTACCTTCTGAACCTATGACCATTTCCATCTGGAAGGACAAGGGCAGCAGGTATACAGGAACATCTTCACCTGCAAGTTCCCCTCCAAACCACTCACTATTCTGACTTGGAAATATATTCTCATACCTTCACTTTTGTTAAATCAAAAGGCTGGAATTTCTTCCCTGTGGGAAATGTGAAACCCTGTGAAACCAATCTGAAGCCCATCTAACCTACACTGTTCCATTCTCATCCTATGCCTATCTAATGACCATTTAAATGCCCTTAATGTTGGCAAGTCCACTACTGTTGCAGGCAGTGCATTCCATGCCCAAACTAGTTTCTGAGTAAAAAAAAACTACCTCTGACATCTGTCCTATATCTATCAACCCTCAATTTAAAGCTATGTCCCCTCGTGCTAGCCATCACTATCCAAGGAAAAAGGCTCTCATTGTCCAACATATTTAGCCCTCTGATTATATAATATGTCTCAATCAAGTCACCTCTCAACCTTCTTCTCTCTAATGAATACAGCCTCAAATCCCTCAGCCTTTCCTCATAAGACCTTCCCTCCAAACCAGGCAACATCCTAGTAAATCTCCTCTGAACCTTTCCTTTCCAAAGCTTCTACATCCTTCCTATAAAGCGATGACTAGAGCTGTACGCAAGTGTTGGCTCACCAGCGTTTTGTACAGCTGCAACATGACCTCATGGTTCCGAAACTCAATCCCTCCGCCAATAAAAGCTAACACACCATATGCCGTCTTAAGAACTCTAACAACCTGGGTGGCAAGTTTCAATGATCTATATACCTGGACACTAAGATCGCTCTGTTCAATCTTACCATTTGCCCAATACTTTGCATCCTGTTACTCCTTCCAAAATGAATCACTTCAGACTTTTCTGCATTAAACTCCATTTGCCATCTCTCAGCCCAGCTCTGCAGCTTACCTATGTCCCTTTGTAACCTATAACATCCTTCATCACTATCCACAACTCTACTGACTCTAGTGTCATCTGCAAATTTACTAATCCATCTTTCTATGCTCTCATCCAGGTCATTTATAAAATGACAAACAATAGTGGACCCTTGTGGTACACCACTAGTAATTGAACTCCAAAATGAATATTTCGCACAAACCACCTTTGTCTTCTGTCAGTTCGTTAATTTCTGATCCAACCGCAAAAACACCTTCAATCTCATGCCTCTGTATGTTGTAAACTAGCCTACCCGTGGGGAACCTTATCAAATGCCTTACTGAAATCGTGTACATCACATCAAGTGCTTTACCCTCATCCACCTGTTTGGTCACGTTCTCAAAGAACTCAGTAAGGTTTGTGAGACACAACCTACCCTACACAAACTGTATTGACTATCCCTAATCAACTTATCCCTTTCTAAATGATTATAAATCCTATCTCTAATAATCCTTTCCAACAATTTATACACAACCAAAGTAAGGCTCACAGGTCTATAATTACCAGGGCTGTCTTGACATCCATTCTTGAACAAGGGAACAACATTTGCTATCTCCAGTCTTCTGGCACTATTCCTGTAGACAATGACGACATAAAGATCAAAGCCAAAGGTTCGGCAATCTCCTCCCTGGTTTCCCAGTGAATCCTAGGATAAATCCCATCCAGCCCAGGGGATTTATCTATTTTTACACTTTCCAGAACACCTCCTCCTTGTGAACATCAATCCCATCTAGTCTAGTAGCCTGTATCTCAGTATTCACCTCAATCACATTGTCTTTTTCGAGGTGAATACTGATGAAAAGTATTCATTTCGTCCTTCCCCATCTCCTCTGACTCCACGCACAACTTCCCACTACTATGCTTGATTGGCCCTAATCTTGATATAGGTAAAAACAATGACTGCAGATGCTGGAAACCAGATTCTGGATTGGAGTGGTGCCAGAAAAGCACAGCAATTCAGGCAGCATCTGAGGAACAGGAAAATCGACGTTTCGGGCAAAAGCCCTTCATCAGGAATACAGGTAGAGTTCCCGAAGAGTGGAGAGATAAATGAGAGGAGGGTGGGGATGGGGAGAAAGTAGCATAGAGTACAATAGGTGAGTGGGGTGGGGAAGGGAGCAGTGGTGAAGGAGGCCCAGGACCCCCATGTCCTCGGCTGAGTGGGAGAGGGAGTTGAAATGTTGGGCCACAAGGCAGTATGGTTGATTGGTGCGGGTGTCCCAGAGATGTTCCCTAAAGCGCTCTGCTAGGAGGCGCCCAGTCTCCCCAATGTAGAGGAGACTGCATTGGGAGCAACAGAAACAATAAATGATATTAGTGGATATGCCGGTAAAACTTTGATGAATGTGGAAGGCTCCTTTGGGGCCTTGGATGGAGGTAAGGGAGGAGGTGTGGGCGCAGGTTTTGCACTTCCTGCGGTGGCAGGGGAAGGTGCCACGATGGGACAGTGGGTTGTTGGCGGGCATGGACCTAACCAGGTAGTCACGGAGGGAACGGTCTTTGCGGAAGGCGGAAAGGGGTGGGGAGGGAAATATATCCCTGGTGGTGGGGTCCGTTTGGAGGTGACGGAAATGTCAGCGGATGATTTGGTTTATGCAAAGGTTGGTAGGGTGGAAGGTGAGCACCAGGGGCATTCTGTCCTTGTTACAGCTGCAAGTTGTAGGCATTTTCAGCTCCAAAGAAATTTATTGGAGACCTGCAGTGGTGTGTGAGTTCATCTGAGACCAGATACAATGATGTGGTGAGCCTGGTCATTTGTCAATGTAATGATGTGTGGATGAATGGTTAAAGAGGTCAGACCAGGCTAGACACCCTCAAAATATTTCAATAAAGTAGCCCAGACCCTAACTTGGTGAGTTGTTTTAAGCAGGTGTAATGTGGATATTCCAGGAGGGAAGCTGCTGGCCCAACCATTTAGTTTTAAACAAAACAGAATTTATTTGCAACATTTACTGAATGAAACGCAAACAAAAAAGAGCACAGAATGTAGAATAACTTAACCTATCCAAAAACCCAATAGACTATCCCAATTTAATGATGCTGTTTCAAATCCCTATAAACATCAAGTGGCACAAAAGGCAAAATTAAACACAGGGTCTTACACGAGAGATGTCAGAGAAAGAGATGGCAGAGAGATTCAGTATGGAACACCTTCTTCCATATAGCTGTTTCTTTGACCAACATTGACTGACTACTTGCTGTGAACAGCCAGACTGCTGAAACTCAAACCACATCTAAGCAAAAAAAAAGCTGAGCTGGGAGAACTGGCTGCCCCCTTTCATTGTACAAGTGTTTCTCTTTTAACTTAAAAGCTTCCTCAAGTAGCTCAATCCAGACATTTCAGAACATGTGCCTTTACGAGCTCCTGAAAAAACCCCCAAGGATAACATAACCTTGTTAAAGGAGCAGCATCACCACAGGTTGTGAACACAATAAGAGTGGCATAAAGTCTGGGATGGGTATTCAGGGAGCAGCAGTCTTTTAAGCAAAGCAAAATACTGTGCTTGCTGGAAATCTGAACCAAACACAGAACACTGGAGAAACTCCACAGGTCTAGCAGCATCTGTGAAAAAAGAAACAGTTAGTCTTTCAAATACAGTATGACTCTTCTTTAGAACTCAAGTATTAAAGAAGAGTCATACTGGACTTGAAATATTAACTCTGTTTCTCTCCCAATAGATGCTGGGTTCCTCAGCCTCGTACCAGGTCTATTTTGCTTGTTCAGAATTTGCGCTATCTACTCTCATGGTGAAGAAGCAGCATTTTGGAAGCGAAATGTAACTAGTGCGATTTAACGAGAAGCTTGAGGATAAAATTGGGAGAACACTTCTTACTGTAGAGAATCTGACATTATCCTTGTCACCCTATCTTGCTCCACAGACGTCATGGTTTCGGGATGAGGAAGATTTCCTGCAGTGGGTTTATAAGAAGTTCATAGTCATTGCTCCTTAGCCTAAGGGACCAATGAACAACAATATAAGATCAAAACCTTTCTGGCATTGCACACTCAAATCTGAATTTCCCTGAACTTTTACAGCAGGTATTTGCTTTATTCTCCAAATCAGTCAGTACAAATGCAGAGGAAGTTTCACTGATCTGATTCTATTTGTACCCTCTCAGTTATAAAACTATATCTTCTGACTGGAGTTAATAGGTTGTGCTGAAAGTGGCAACTCTAATTCTTTAAGTTCCTAACCTGGAAAATCCTGGCTGAGATCAGCTAATTCCACACTGCACTTGGATGAATGAAAAGCTCATAACATTTGCATAACTCAGCATCAGACCTAATCACTGATTGACTGTATTGCTCAATGAATTGTTTGGTTTAATTACATTAAATATTACAGAGTCCATTAAACTAAAGACAGTTCCTTCAAGCTGTACTGTGAATTTATAATTATTTGCCTGTATTTGTCTAGTGTTCATGTATTTCAGTTCCACTTGCTTGAAACTGCAGAGTTGCCAGAACTTTTGCCAAGTACTGGAAATTTTGCCATTATGAATCATATGTAAAAATCATCAGGAACCATTTTCTACTGATATAAACTTGCATGTGCCGAGGACTCCTGCATTGAGCTGGCAAACCAACAAAGCATATAATACCTCCTGCTGCAGGGATATGTTCCTTTTTGGCACCTTGTGGTGAAATAGACATACGATATCTCAGTTATTGCAATTCCCGGTGTACACTATTTGATTTATATAGGAGTTACTCTGAGATTCATCAAATGTTAATGCAAAATTAATTGAAGTGTGGTAATTGAAAAGTATTTTCTCTGCCAATATTCCAACTACGGCAGAGAATTTGGTAATTAAAGCCCTAAGATGGCTTCCTTGCCAAAGTTATTCTTTCCCTATTATGTTATCAATTTTCTAAGAAAACTAGGGATAGGTCGTGATAGGTGTAATTAATGATCACACACATACCTTTGCTGTTATATACAGACACAGAGTGTAATGAAGTATCACACTAATTATTTAACTGTGTTTAAGGATTAGATCTATTTTCAAATAACAGCTTGCCAGTATCGTTGATGCATATCTATCATTAATCTTTATTTAATCATATTCCTTAATGATATGAGCCTGAGAGATATTTTGATACATTGATTTTTATCCAGTGAATGAAATCTTAATAGAACAAACCAGCATACAAGTGGGAAAGTCAGGAACAGATTAAGGAACCATTAACTTTTGCAGTAGACTTTGCCATTGCTCCTGAACTTAGCATTGGCATTAGTACCCAGCTTTTGTGTTTTCTAGCCAATTATAATAAGAATATGATGGTGATCCACACTGTGTAAATGAAGGCTCTCCATCAAAAGAAATCCTTGTTGCAAGAAAGATCCTTGTGATGAATTCCAGAGGCAAGAACTTGCCAGGGCGATGTGGGAAGGCAGTTTTCCAGCTTTTCTAACTGTTCCTTGGAGATCATGCTGAAGGCACTGAGGACCAAAACAAAAAGAGATGTGATTCCTCTGAAGACAAAGAGGAAGCCTTTCCATAAATAAAACAGACCCCATAAGTGTGAATATTAATTCTTCATTAATTGTATCTGAATGGATGGAGGTGGTTGATGTAAAATCGATCTTTACTGAACCTCAATATAATTAACGACAGTGGGATCAGATGGTATTGAGGGAACTAAAGTATATTATCAACGCAAGAATGTAAATTTAATTTTTTTAAGCTCAAGTAATTACACAGCAAGCCTGTGTGGAAAGGTGCATTGTTTATTGTTGAACACAAAAATACCTGAGACGTACATAGACTACTCCCAGCCAGGGTCTGTCAGCTTTGCAGATCCATCTCCAGATCTGCTTTTCCTTTTTTTTCACTATATCCAGAAATACTTTCACACACAACTGAATAACTTTCCCATCACCAAATCATCTTGACTTTGTTTTGGTTTTAACCATTAACCACTACCAGTAAATCACCCATGTAGCCATTGGAAGTTTACATTAAGAACATCGATGGACACTATGTACTCTCTCTCCAATGACACCTGGGCATTAGGACTCCTTTATTTTTTTACATATCTACTTTCAAATCAACAGATAACAGATGTTATGACAGTCTCTGGAGCAGCTGGGACTTAAACACATGTGACGATGCTGCTCCTTTAGCAAAGTTATGTTGCCCTTAGGTTTTTCAAGAGGGGTTGTAAAAGGCAGAGAGTCTGATTTGTCTGGGTGAAGGCACTTTGCTAATGGCTAACAGATATTGCCTAAGGCAAAGAGGAAGCCTTTTAGGGATTAAAAAAAAACTTGTAGAATGAAAGGGGAGTGGCTAGATCTCCTAGTTCAGGGTTTTAGCAAGCAGTCGGTTCGAAGCTGGTGGTCAAGGAAAGCTGCTAGGAAGAAAAGGTTTCCTGATTCAACAGAGGTTTTCTGGCTGACTCTCTCTCTCTCTCTAACATTTCTCCTGTGCAAACCTGTGTTTGAATTTACCTTTTTTTTTGCTAAGGAGTGTGTTTATGGGTATGTTGCAGGAAATTAGAACAGTTCCTTTGTTACGTTTCAGCGGATATTGTGTCAGTTGGATTTTCAAATAGGTGTTGTTCTAAATTGTGTTTCCTTTTGCTCGTGTTTCAATCCATGGTGTGTAAATTAATTCTCTTTTACTTTGAAGCCTAGTGGTGTGACCAGCTGCATCATTCCTGGGATATCATAACACCTGCCTAAAACAGCTGGGAAAATTAGGGTGTGGGCTACCTTCTTGAAATGTTTTAAGGGGGCCTGGCTTAGTCCATAACACCCAGGTCTCCTTGCTGAGAGATAGGGACACCACCACTGTGCCACAAGAGCACCATGGGTCTGCTTCTTGTAAACTATTTTTTGTCCCCCTATACAGGAGCATTAACACACACGGTTGAACAATTTTCCCATCATCAAAATCACCACGGCTATGTTTTATAACCTAATAGTCACCACCAGTCTATTTTAATTCTTATTAACCTATTTTTCTGATCACCCTGTTCGAAGTTGTTATTACAACCCTCTAAAGCAGGTGGTTCTTGAACCTGGACCTCCCAGTCCTGTGGTACGTACATTACTCCTGTGACAGAAGGGCCACAAATATTTCCTAGTGGTCTCCCTTGCAGGTATTAACTAGGCTTGAGTCTCCTTAGCTTCCAAAATCAGGAGTCCAGCATTTTCAGACTTTGCTTAGCCAAAAGGTTGGGTCTGCTCAGGTATTAGCTCCAGCTGGACAGACCATTTGCAGTTAGCAAGACAACTCATTCACACTGAGCCCCAGAGGGAGATTGACTAGAGATTCCCCATCAGCCTTGTAGGGGTCATCACAACTTCCTTGAAAATTTGTATTTTTGTTACAGCACAACTCCTTTCCAAAAGGCACTAACTTGTGTAAGGTTACTTAAAGACAGAGTAGCGACAAACTAAAACCCTGGTCGTCGAGGGCAGAAAAAGTATGCTTGTAATGTTTAGCATTGCAATAAATGTAATGCAAATATGACAGGATTGGCTCCAGTTCTATCCTTCACCAATAGGTGTTTTGGAATAAAACATGACAGTAGAAGATGGTTAACTGAAGGTGTGGTTTTGAAGGTAAGAAACAAATCAGATAGAAACCACAAACCTAATGGTATTATACAAAATGGTAGAGAACAAATGCAAATTATCAAGCAATAACTATGGAGGAAGTGACAGAGTTAATATTTCAAGTTGATGTCCACAATGACATGAATCAGAAATGTTAGCTTTTTTTTCCTCTCGCCGATACTTCTTTACAGTACAGTAATTTGCTGTTTTTATTCTGGTGCAATTATTCCCCAGTGTTCTCACACTGTGAATCATTTGGCAAGTTATAGTCGTAGAGTTCTACACCATGGAAGCAAACATTTTGGTCCACCATGGCTACACTGATCAGATATCCTAAACTGTTCTTAAACATTTGCCAGCATTTGGCCCAAATCCTTCTACACCCTTCATATTCATCTACCTATCCAGATGCCTCTTAAATGCTGTAATTGTACCCTCCTCCGCTGCATCCTCTGGCAGCTCATTCGAAACATGCACCACTCTCTGCATGAAAAAGTCCTTTTTAAGTCCTTCCATTCCCACCTTAAACCAATGCCTTCTAGCTTTGGACTCCCTTACCCTTGGAAAGCGACTTGGGCTCTTCACGCTATCCATATCCTTCATGATTTTATAAACCTCAATAAGGTCACCCCTCAGCATCTGACACTCCACAGAAAAAAGCTGCAGACTTTTCAGCCTCTCTCTGTAGCTCAAACCTTCCAATCCTGGCAATATCCTTGTAAATTCTTTCTGAACACTTTCAAGTTTAACAATATCCTTCCTATAGCAGGGAAAGCAGAATTGAACACCGTATTTTAAAAGTGGCTTGTACTTTTAAATGTTCTGTGCAGCCGCAGCATGTCATCCCATCTCCTATACTCAATGCATTGAACAGTGAAGGCATATGTGTCAAATGCCTTCTCCACCACCCTAACTACCTGCGACTCCACTTTCAAGGAATTATGTACCTGCACCCCAGGTCTCTTTGTTTGCAACACTCCCCGGGGCCTGACCATTAACTGTATAAGTCTTGTCCTGGTTTGCCTTAGCAAAATGGAACATCTTGACATCAATCTAAGTTAACTCCATCTGCCACTCTGCGGCCCATTGGCCCATCTGATTAAGATCCCATTGTACTCTGAGATAACCTTCTTCACTGTCCACCACACCACCTAGTTTGATATCATCTGCAAGCTCATTAACAATACCTCCTAAATTCACATCTAAATCATTTATACAAATGAAGAAAAATTGTAGAATTATGTGAGTAAGTGGATAGGTTGCACCTATTATTGAGAAAACAAATAACGGCATTGGCACTGTTGTTTCATACAAGGTTTACTCAACAACAAATGTATCTCACCAGAGAATACATCAGTATTTATAAAATGGCTTTTTCCAGCAACTTTACATGAAATAGAGTTCTCTTTATTTAAATACATTGAATAACAAAAATAAAATATTTTGTGAGCTAGTTGTCTGTTGGATAATGAAGAAAATTTGGACTTTCCATTAAAGGTTTTGGATAAAATTTTAAAAATAAATGTCTGCCTATGAGGCATGGTTAGGCTTCGGTTTTGAAGAGACGAATTGTTGGAGGATTATATCATAGACTTTAGATTAGATTCCCTACAGTATGGAAACAGGCCCTCCAGCCCAGTAAGTCCATGCCAACCCTCCAAAGAATAAGTCACCCAGACTCATTCCCCTACCCTATATTCACCCCTGACTAATGAACCTAATACTATGGGCAATTTAGCATGGCCAATTCATCTGACCTGCATATCTTTGGATCATGGGAGGAAACGGGAGCATCCACAGGAACCCACATAGCCATGGGGAGAATGTGCAAACTCCACACAGACCATCACCCGAGATGGGAATCAAACCCAGGTCCGTGGCCCTGTGAGGCAGCAGTGCTAACCACCGAGTCACCATGTCGCCCACAATTGCATCTTCAATGGGTTGCATCATGGATTGTATCAGATTCAATTTGGGGATCACTGGATCAGAACGATATGTTTGAATTGTTGGACTGTGCCCAGATTTCTGGTTCTATTTGGTGATTGTGGCATGGAGCGTGGTTCAATGGTTAGCACTGCTGCCTCACAGTGCCAGGGACCTGGGTTGAATTCCAGCTTTGGGTGACTGTCTGTGTGGAGTATGCACATTCTCCCTGTGTCTATATGGGTTCCCTCCGGATGTTCCGGTTTCCTCTCACAATCACAAAGGTGTGCAGGTTAGGAGAACTGGCCATGCTAAATTGTGCATAGTGTTCAGGGATGTGTAGGTTAGATGTATTAGTCAGGGGTAAAATGTAGGGGAATGGGTCTGGGTGGGTTACTCTTCAGAAGATTAATGTGGACTTATTGGGCCAAAGGACCTGTTTACACACTGTAGGGGTTCTTCCATGTAGAGATTCGACCAGATATCTGCTTCTCTGAAATAAAGTAATAGGGAAAGAATTATTTCCGTCAATCCTAGTGGCATATTCTTTGGAGTTACAAAGAACCAGATGATCCAATCATGTCAAAGTAGACAAGACACTGCATGTAGTTTTAACAAAATGCAAGCATTAGAAACAGGCAGATTGAATTTGAAAGCACATGTTGTAGAACTGGCTACTCCAGCAGAAAACAGAGTTGGAACCCACAAACTGCAAAACAGAGAGGGTGGATCCTGAAAATGCACCTAATTCAGAAAGTTATTGGAAGAGAATAAAGATTGATAATGAATTGAAGTGAATTTCCTACTCTCAGAGTTGTAGTGCTGTACTCAGTGTGTTAACAACAATACTGTAACTGTGAAGTGCTATATAACACTTGCACTTCAGCAGTGTGGAACATATTAGTTAAAACATTACTTCAATTCTTGTGGATCAGCATAGAAAAGAACAACTTACTTCAGATTTGGTGTTGGCAACAGATGAAGGTCATTAAAAAGAGCTGCACTTCATGTAAAGTAATTGCAAAAAGCCATTTTATAAATACTGATGTATTCTCTCGTGAGATATGTATGCTTTTGAGTAAACCTTCATGGAAAAGACACAAATTAAACTTGACATAGAGCATGATAAGACACTTATTTTTGAGAAGTCAGTGAATCTGCAATTTATTCTGTCAGAAGGTTATTGTATCCCTTAACAAAACCTGCTGTTTCTCATCAGACTATATTCGCCAAGTATTAACAATATCAATTGATAAGAATCAGAGAGAGGACTGGTAAGTTTTCCTACTAGCTGACTGGTCAGGATGATGGCCAAACAGCATCTGACGGAAAGAGGTGAAAGAAGGGAGATTAACAAAGCCTTTGCATATAATTGTAGTGTCCACAAAGTCACTTGCACATTGGGAAACAAAAGGATATCCGATGGTCAAGCTATTGTAGTTCTGGTAGACATAGAAATACAAGTCAAGGCCATAACTTAAATTATTTATAAAATGAATTAAATGTTGCTCGACAGTCAGAGAAAAGAATGAGAAGCAGTAATGCTTATGATTGCAATACTTTCTTGTCAATAAACATGAGGATAAACTATCAGAGGAGGGTAAATGACAGTTGCAGAGTTTGGAATTTTGGAACAGATGACAGATGGGTAGTTTTGGAACATGGATTTGTATTGAAAAATGGATACAGCAACTAGCTGTTGACTACACTTTGGCAAAAAATGTATTTAAAAGATGTAAGTGATACAAAAATGTAAATGTAAATGGATGTAAATCCATTCTATTTCCCTCTCCTGGAATGTGAGCATTGACATGCATTTATTTATTTTTTTCCAGCAGAGTCAGTCTCCTAAACTGAGGAGATTCGAAATGTCATGTTTATATTTTTTCTTTCTTTTTCTTTTATTTTCTTTTTCTATTCCCCACACTACCACCTAGTAGTGCTTATATTTTCCCTTGCATCCACGTTGTATATGTGCAGATGTAAGACACAATGAAAAACAACAGGTGTATACATCCTTGTTCATTTTCCAACAATAGGTAGAAAGGAAACACCAGAGTGGCCAGTGACAAGCAATGTCCTTCTAAGGCACACATTTTTTTTGACACTCCTGTTCTTTTATTTTTGCTTACCTCCACACAACCACCTAACTGCGGTAGGGTTCATTTTTCCCTATGTCATGTGTGTACAGGTGTGAGATACTGTGAAAGGTGCAAGGTGTACAAATCTTTATTCAATTTCCACCACCAGAAAGAAAGGAAACACCCGAGTGGCCAGTGACAAGCAGTGCCCTTCACATCAAAGGGCAATGCTGTGTGATCAAACAGTGAAGGGGAGGGCAAGAGTTAAATCAAAATAGAATTGGAGGGGGAAATAATACACTCCACTCCCTGTGGTACCCACCTCTCCCCAAACAGCTCAAGGGTGTTGGTGGTCACCGCGTGCTCCCTCTCCAGAGACACCCAGGCGCTAACATAACCGCTGAAGGGGGGGCAGGCAATCAGCCCTAGCAACCCACTCCACAGCCCGAAGACACACATTTATTGCCCATCCCTAATTGCCCTTGAACTAAGTGGCTTGTTAGGTCAATTCAGAGAACAGTTAAGATTAAACCACATTGGTGTGAGTGTGGAATCACATGTAGGCCAGACCAGCTAAGGATGGCAGATTTCCATTTCTGAAAGACACTAGTGAACCAAGTGGGTTTTTGCACTGATTGTCAATGACCTCATGGTCACCATTACTGAGAGTTATTCAAGATATACTGATCACATTTAAATTCACCCAACTGCTAGGATGGAATGTGAACATTTGTCAACAGAACATTAGCCTGGGTTTCTGGCTTAGTCATCTCAGTGACATTATCACTTCTACCATCACCCTCTCTGAGTTTGTGCTTCAAAGAACTTTGTTAAACACTGAGGTACTGTTTTCATTTGATAATTTTATAAAAACATTCATTCATGAGTCACATTGGCAAGGCAAGCATTAATTTCACTTCATTAATTACCCTCGAGAAGGTGGTGAGCTGCCTTTTGCGATGATTGAATTTCAGTTCCATTAGGGGTGGGCTTCCATGAATTTAAAACAGCAGTTTTGAAAGAATGGCAATGTATTTCCAAGTCATGTGGTTTGTGACTTAGAGTCATAGAGTCACTGAGCTGTACAGCACAGAAACAGGCCATCCATGCTGACCAGTTATCCTAAATTAATCTAGTCCCATTTGCCACGTACCATCCTCTGTGTGAAAATGTTCCCAATTAGGTCCCTTTTAAATCTTTCCTTTCTCACATTAAATCTATGCCTTCTAGTTTTGGACTCCCTTACCCTGGCGAAAAGACCTTGGCTATTATAGAGTCATAGAGTCATTGAGATGTACAGCACGGAAATGGAGCCTTCAGTTCAATTTTCAATACTGATCAGATATCCTAAACTAATCCAGTAATTGGCCCATAATCTTCTGAATACTTCCTATTCATATACCCATCAAGATGCCTTTTAAATGGTTATTGTGCCAGCCTCCACCACTTCCTCTGGAAGCTCATTCCATACACACATCACCAACTAAATGAAAAAGTTGCCCATAAGGTCCATTTTAAATGTTTGTCCTGTCACCTTAAAACTATGCCCTTTAGTTCGAGACTCCCCCACAGCAGGGACAAGATTTTGTCTATTTACTCTATTCATGTTCCTCATGACTTTATAGACCTCTTTAAGAATGCACCTCAGCTCCCAACACACCAGGAAAATAATCCAGCCTATTCAGCCTCACCCTGTAGCTCAAAAACCCACCAACCCTGGCAAAATCCTTGTAAATCTTTTCTGAACCCTTTCAAGTTTCACAATAATCTTCCAATAGGAAGGAGACCAGATTTGGAGCGGTACAATGGCTCAGTGTTTAGCACTACTGCCTCACAACACCAGGGACCCAGGTTCAATTTCAGCCTTGGGCGACTGCTTGTGTGGAGTTTACACAGTCTCCCTGTGTCTGCTTGGGTTTCCTCTGAGCGGTCTGATTTCCTCCCACACTCCAAAGATGTGCAAGTCAGGTGAATTGGTCATGCTAACTTGCCCATAGTGTTAGGTGCATTAGTCAAAGGGAAATGGGTCTGGGTGGGTTACTCTTCGGAGGGTCGGTGTGGACTTGTTGGGCCAAAGCGCCTATTTCCTCACTGTAGGGAATCTAATCTAATCTAAACACGGTGTGCCAAAAGGTGCCTGAAAAGTGCCCTGTACAGTCACAACATGACCTCCCAATTCCTATACTCAATGTACTGACCAATAAAGGCAAGTATTCCAAATGCTTTCTTCACTATCCTGTCTACCTGCAACTCTACTTTCAAGGAACTATGAACCTGTATTCCAAGGTCTCTTTGTTCAGCAACACTCCCTAGGACCTTATCATTAAGTGTGTAAGTCCTGATTTTCCTTTCCAAAATACAGCACCTCACATTTGTCTAAATTAAACTCCATCTGCCACTCCTCAGCCCATTGGCCCATCTGATCCAGGTCCCATTGTTCTCTGAGGTCACCTTCTTCAGTATCCACTACACCTCCAATTTTGGTGTCGTCTGTAAACTTATTAATGATAACTCCTATGTTCTCATCTAAATCATTTATATAAATGATGAGAAGCCGTAAACCCAGCATCGATCCTTGTGGCTCACCACTGGTCACAGGCCTCCAGTCTGAAAAGCAACCCTCCACCACCCCCTCTGTCACCTACCTTCAAACCAGTTCTGTATCCGAATGGCTAGTTCTCCCTGTATTCCATGTGATCTAACCTTGTTAACCAGTCTCCCATTTGGAACATTGTTGAAGGCCTTACTGAAGTCCAGGTAGATCACATCCACCACTCTGCCCTCATCAATCCTCTTTGTTATTTCTTCAAAGACATTCAGTAAAATTAGTGAACATGATTTCTCATGCACAAAGCTATGTTAACTATCCCTAATCAGTCCTTGGCCTTACAAATGCATGTAAATCCTGTCCCTCAGCATTCCCTCCAACAACTTGCCCATCACTGATGTCAGGTTCACCGGCCTATAGTTCCCTGGCTTTTCTGTTCCACCTTTCTTAAATAGTGGCATCACGTTAGCCAACCTCCAGTCTTCTGGCACCTCACCGGTGGCTATCGATGACACAAATATCTCAGTAAGGTGCCCAACAATAACTTGTCTGGATTCTCACAAATTTCCCAGGAATTTATCCACCTTTATATGTTTTAAGATATCCAGTACGTCTTCTGCAAAATGGACATTTTTCAACCTAGCTAGGTACTTGTAAGTGATGGTGTTCCTGAGCTTCCCTTGTGCTTCTCAGTGTGAGAGGTCACACAGAGGGTGCAGTAAAAGGAGCCTTGGCAGTTTGTTACACTACATCTGGTAGATGGTACACACCGCTGCCACTTAGCTCCAATGAAAGAGGAAATCTATGGTTAATATGGTGAATAGGTGCTGATCCAGCAGGTTACTTTGTCTAGGATGGTGTCAAACTTCCTAAATGTTCCTAAACACATCCAATCAGTTGGGAATATTTTATCGCATTACTGACTTGTGCCTTGTACATTGTAAACAGGTTTTGGGTAATCAGGAAGTGAATTACTCCAAGCCTCCCTCATACTCAGGTTTTAGTGCATCTCCCCTTAAGAACTCACAGACATGTCGATCTTCATCTTACATTTGATGTTTTATATTAGCAGAGTCTAATAGAGATGTTTTTCCTTTTTTGAACAACATTTCAGATGTTGCTATCTCTGTGCAAGAAAGTGTCAATCTATAAAATTGTACATTGGATAAGCATTTGTATTCTTAAATACCGAAAAACGTTGATTATATTTTTTATGTACTGCAGCCTTTAATCTGAAAGTATGCAATTGTCGTTTAACCAGTTGAGGTCGTAATCAGCTGTAGACCAAACGTGAACAACAAATATCTTTCATTGTGTGAGGAGTGAGAATAATAACATTGTGACTCATTACTCGAGACTGAAAGCTACATTTCTAAGTCATATCCATATGCTTCCCTATGATGTTATTTTTAAGCCCTGATATTTCTAGTTTCTGGCAGTTTAGCTTAGAGGTGACAGCACAAACACCAACTGTCCATGAAATGGACTTTTCCAAAGGGATCAGCCACAGTCTCCAGAATCTCATTGATCCAAGACTAATCATGCAAGGTTGACTTGCAGTACAAAGAATGTATTTTGTTTTCAATATACTCTCCTGAAGCAATTTGGGAATTCAATTTAGTAACTGTGAGAATGAGGTATATTTATAAACTTCTGTGAAAGGCTGCTTCACAGACAAGGTGATTGGATCAGACATCTACTGGTGACTGCACCAGGGAGCACAGCTTATTACCCAATCAGTACAGTGTAAGGCAGTCAGTTTGAAGTTGATTTATTGCTGGGGTTGCTGGGTATTTCTCCTCAATATGGTACAAGACAGTAAGGAATGTGGCAATCCTGTTCATGTTCTTCTGGGAATCGGAGGGAAGAGGTTTATCTTGAAGGAAGTTTCTAACAAGTCTCTGTTATCTTTCTTTCAGTCAATAATGGAAAACCATATCATAGTTCAGCTGAAAAGAGAACTTGCCTGAACGGTATGGCTGATCTAATGAAACTGCTTTGTAGAACATTGCATCAATGCAGGTCACTCTGACCCTTCACAACATTTTATGCAGTTTTGAAGTTGTGTTGCTATTTGATCTGCTGTATTGATTAGAAGTGGGGCTCGCAGCATCTCCTCAGACATTAACATGATGCAATTTTCTGCACTGCAGGCATTAGACTCAGAAGCATTACCGGCTGTGAATCTTTACCATCTGCTTTTTCCATGTACTTCATATAGTTTACTGCAGTGATGAGATTTTAACAACAGGAGACTATGCTTCTTGCTCAATGAGTATATCACTAGATGGTAGACTTCCCAGTGAAGCTAACTGAACCCTGGTGGCTGACATGGGTTGAATCCTACAGGGTCAGAGTGATGTGGGCTAAGGGAGGTTTTGGCAGAATTGGACGAGAAATCCAATGAAGTCCATCTTGACGTTGAGATCATCTCACATCATCTTCTATGCTTTTCCCAAGAAACATGGTGAGTTAATCAGGGAGCAGTGGGGAGTTGCCAATTAAGAGGGATCATTACTTATTAAATATCTTTTCAACAGCACTCCATGACTTATTAAAATCATTTCAAACTCACCAAAGAAGCTGAGCATCAAGAAATCTCGACATGGAAACAAAAGCGAATACCTGGCAATTTCAGCTCACCGCTGGCTCTGAACAAATTCCATGTTAAATTTGATTAAACCTTAACCCAGGCACAAGCACCAGACACATGCACCCTTCAACCACTGCACCTGTCCAATACTGGCAGGGCATGTTGAAAGAATAGAATTGAATTGCAGTTTGCACTGGCGATTATAATTAGAAAGTTTCAAAAGGGGCATTTTGCAAGTATGAAAAATGAGCCAGCTCACAGATTGGACCAGGCTATATCTCAGAACTGTTTGCCTGCTCTCTTAGCCCTCACAGACGTCTCAAATGTCTGCTTGCTCACACCATCCATGCCTTGTCGCTGTACACCATCCAGGCCAAAGCAGCTCGCTTGACTGGCACCATGTGCACAGGCTTCCACTCTTTCCTCCACTGATTCTCAGTAGCAGCAGCATCTACAAGATACGCTGCAGAAATTCACCAAAGATCCTTAAACAGCACCTTCCAAACCCATGACCACTTCCATCCAGAAGGACAAGAGCAGCAGGTTCATGAAAACACCGTCATCTGTGAGTTCCCCTCCAAGCCACTCAGCATCCTAACTTGGAAATATATTGCCTTTCTCTTACTTTTGATGCCTCAAAAACCTGGTAATGCCTCCCTCATGGCATTGTGGGTCTATCAACAGCACAGTTCAGGAAGGCAGCTCAACACCACCTACCCAAAGGGAACTAGGGACAGGTAATAATGTTTGCCAACCAGCAACATCCACTTCACATGAGGGAATCAAACAATATACACTAGGGGCTGGATAGGAGAGGTGGACAGGTGCAGGCCAAAGGTGTGAACATGACCAGATGCAATTTAACAGCGGTGTTCCTCTTGCTTCCAGATGATGCAACAGGTTCTCAACACAAACCTCTATCCATGGAACATTTTCTGTGGTGGTGAAGTGATGCCAAATGCTGATACTAAGCTCTACAGGGTTACACAGAAAGCTTAACAATCAGGTGTATTATCAAAGTACTGACATTTGTAAGAAGTGCAAAGTCATTAAAATTCATTATCATGCCCACCATGAAAATGCTCTCAATTCATTCTCCTCTTCCTCCCAACAGCTCTTAGTTGAGTTTCTGTTACCCCAGCTGGGGGTGGAGGGACTGTGCTTGGTAGTGTACTTGTTGGCCCTGGAGGCTTGATTGGGTGACCCCAGGGATTTGTCTGGATGGGCCAGACATGTTGAGGTTCCTCTTGACAAAGTCAAGTGAACCCTCCTTTGTGTGACCATCCAAGGATTGATGGAGGGACACCAGAGTGTCCTAAGTGGAGACTTCTGATTGGGACTGTGTGTAGTTCCTTCTCTGGGTGCGCCCTGGAACTGCCCTGTCCCTTTGAGAGGAAAAGCCAACTGCCTTGTGCGTCAGGTTCCCCATCCACAGCCCGATCCTGAGGGCCAATGGCTGAGACAATGGAGTATAGGTTTGCATGCTCCTCTCTGGCAGACCCTGAGGGTGCTGGGACTGTGTCCATGGCAACTGCCAACCTGTCCAGTGACATGTTGCAATCATATGACATGCTGCATTGATGCAGCTTCCAGGCAATGAGGGTTATTGTGTCCCACAGAGCTGCCTGCTGTTACTGTTCATGTGAATTAAGTCTCTGATGGCCAACACCACAGAGTCTTCTTCTGCCTGGAGCTGAGCAGGTGCTTGGTCTCCAGCACATCTCCAAGTGCCTGAGACTGGATATTTCTTCCTCGGCCACCCTGTGGCATTATCATACTCACCAGCTTGCACTCCCAACTTTCTCGATGTTCCCACTGAGATGTCCGTGTCTGAGTGAATGTGGGTTACTGCAAAACGCAGCCTTGAAGTTGCTTCCTTGGAGACTTCGTTAGTGTTATCCTCAGAGGTTCTGGGTGGGGCAACATTTCTGTGCAGCATGGTGGTCAACATGCTGGCTGTTACATACAAGATACAAGAGGTAGAAGGCATCATGACCAATAGTTATAAGTGGCATGCAATGAAAGAGACTGACCGCAGGGTTACTATGAGAGTTGCATTGGAATTAAGAATGATACTTACACAGTTTGCAGGAAATTAATGTTTCAGGATTCCCACAAAAGCAGTCTCTCTCTTCTCCTGTGAGAGCCAGGATTCTCTCCTTGAGGCGGGGTTAGGAACATAATGTCAGACTCCCATCCACTCATACGCAATTGCTCTGCCCTGGTAAGAGTTGACTTCTCCTGTGATGAGAGAAAGGGAGGGATTGAGAGGGAGACATGGTGGTACAGCTGTTAGTGCTGGTATGGGTGGTTTAACAAAATGTGGAGAGGTTTTCCAAGGAGGCAGCATAGAGGCCATGCAGAGTCAGGAGTATGAGAGACTAGGAGGAATGGGGGTAAGAGTGATTGATATCACAGGCAATACTGAAAGTGGCAGAGTGTATGCTTTGCTGGGAGGTGGGTGCAATAGCCCAGTAATGAGTGTGAGGTCGCAGACAGAAGACTCTGTGGTGTTGGCCATCAGAGACTTAATTTACTAACCTGGCTATTCCTCCATGCCTTGTAAATGGCATAGGCCCAGTGGTGGTCTGATACCAGGCTGTCAAGTTCTGCTGGCATGGCCTCCTCTGTCAGTCCTGGGAGTAGAGGGAGCCTTTTTTGCAGCACTCCCTCGGCAGAACATCCAGCTCCCTGTCAGAGAATCACAATGCCATCTTCCCCTTCTCTGGTATGGGCAGACTCTCTCTGTCAACAACCCAGGATCCCAGCAGCCTTTTTAAACATGGCAAGGATGCAAGGAGAGAATCCTGGCTCTCACAGGAGCAGATATCCACTGAGTAGTAAGTTGTTCTGGGAACAGCGCGTGGTGAGATGGGGCCAGAATTGGACGTTAGGGATGCCCTAGGGGCCTGGTAGACGGTTATCTTGACGAGTTTGTTAAGAAAGGGTGAGAGGTCGCAATGGGCCTCAGAGCAAAAATCCTTCCAGAAAACTCAACAAAACTCAGACTTGGGGAAAACAAAAGCCCAGAGACATTATTGGGCACTCTTTGTACTCCTTAGTGTGGGTTTGATGCATGGATTGGTGACTTTTTCAGTCGCATGGGGGTTTTCGCAAAGCGGTGAAAGATGGAGCTTGAGGATTGGCGAGATCATTGCTTGTTGGGTCCAGCGCTGGTGGCAGCAAAGCATTGGCGGAAGGTCAACACAGTGGCATAAATTAGGAGGGCCCGGGGGCGAGAGATGTGACTCCGATGTTGGTTGGGTTTGGCACAGGCAGCAGAGAGGCAGTGACAGAGGAGAGTCAGCCCAGTGGAAGATGGCAAATGAGGTGGGGCGACTTCAACATTGGTTGGATCCAGTGTAGATGGTGGTGAGGTGGTGGACGAGGGATGGTGGTGCAGGCATAGTCGACGATGAGCTGGTTCAGGACTGATGGACTCTTTTTCAGCTTTACCTTTCTTTCTTTTCCTTATTCTTAAATGATTCAAAATGGCACCAAACTGTGGTGGCCAATGAAAGCTTTTCACTGTATTTTATTGTATTCTTACTGTAAAATTCATGAGACAATAAAATCCTTCATTCATTCGGTTACATCACATTCGTTCGGTAACTACATTTCAGAAGTACTTAATTGTCCATAAAGCACTTTGAAATCATGAAATGGCTCTGGATAAATGCAATTGGTTTCTTTCTTTATCGTCTTCAAAAGGGTGCCCATACCTAATTGAGATACTGTGAATCCTATTAATCTTTGGATTTTGGATTGTACCTCCAGCCACCAGCTTTCTCTATGAGACTGTATCAGGCAATCTCTCCTTCAAGTTTATATAACTCCAATAGCTGCATTAAAATGGAATATTCTTTTGGACTTGATTAGTGACTCGGATCCACAGATATGGAGATTGCTGGCTACAGACAGAGTGGTAATGATTAACATGAGAGGAGATTGGGATTGATAGCTTTGTTTTGATTAAAAATATCAAAGGTCACAGATCAATGAAACTAAACTAAGTTCAAGAATAGCTCCGGTATGATCTAATGAAGGACAGATTAGACAGTCTAAATCTCCTTCTATTCTGGAGTAGCAAGATAAGAGGCTGATCATTTTCAGAAAGCACAAGAAAGCAAAGACAGGGAGAAATGAAAGCAAAAGATCTTGGACAGAATGAGAGAAATACAAGTAACAAATGAAGGCATTATAATCAAAAACATATATATTGCTGTGGGTTTAGTTTTGGAAACAACTGGGAATCAGGGAGTAATGATAATTTAAAAAGCAAGAACTAGAAGGTGCAGTATGTAAGTTGATGATTTTGCACGACAGTTACAGAGTTAAAATCCATTGTAACTGTGTGCAGACTCTTGCCTCATTAACAACTGTAAAGTGACAGGTGCATCTATAGCTATGGAAGAAGAGAATCCTTTTATTCCTTAATCTACACATTTCAAAGATCATTCCACATCCTCAGCATGAAAATGTGCTTAAGCATTGTTCAATTGTAATGCTCAAAAGTTGAAGAGACGTGTAATGATAAAAATCCTAAGGGTTTGGGACAGAGCCAGAAGGAACAGAAAGACCTATATGCATAAAACATTAGCGTAGATTGTATTACATTAGTGTCGCCATTTTAAAGCATTAGATTCTTGGAGCGTGACACTAGCGCAATTTAACAAGATTCAAGTAGTAATGGGGATGCAATATTTCTGCTGTGTCACCCTAGGGAGGATGAAGGACACTATTCATGTGGCAACCAGGGGCAGCAGCAACATAAATTTATTGTATGAAGTTGGTCTGAACTATAGAATATAATCCTGCATAAATGATCAGTCTGTGTGGGGATGTTATAATTGGCCTCCATTCTCTTTCTAAGCAAACAACTGACATTTCCATCTTTGAAAGAAAGAAAAGATGCATTTGTTTAACAATTTTAAACCATTGTTCATCCAATTAAATCTTTTGAGGTGCAGCCATTGTTGTAATACCCAGGGACACATGGCAGTACATTTGTAGATAGCTAGCTCCCACCAACTGCAGAGTTCCGGCTATGTAATCTACTTCAGTGATGTGGCTGAGGGATAAATGTTTAACAACTGAGATAATGAGAGCCCAGAGAAAGTAAATTCCAGTTAGGGTGAAAGGAAAGACTGGTGAGTATAGGGAATGCTGGTTGACTGAAGAAATTGAGGGTTTGGTTAAGAAAAATAAGGATAGATCGAGTGAATCCTTAGAAGAGTATAAAGGCAGTAGGAGTATACTTAAGAGTGAAATCAGGAGGGCAGAAAAGGGACATGAGCTAGCTTTGGCAAATAGAGTTAAGGAGAATCCAAATGGTTTTTACAAATACATTACGGACAGAAGGTTAACTCGGGACAGAATAGGGCTCTCAAAGATCAGCAAGGCAGCCCTTGTGTGGAGCCGCAGAAAATGGGGGAGATATTAAACGAGTATTTTGCATCAGTATTTATTGTGGAAAAGGACAGGGAAGATATAGACTGTAGGGAAATAGACAGTGACATCTTGAAAAATGTCCATATTACAGAGGAGGAAGTGCTGGATGTATTGAAACACATAAAAGGGGAGACATCCCCAGGACCTGATCAGGTGTACCCTAGAACTCTGTGGGAAGCTAGAGAAGTGATTGCTGGGTAACTTGCTGAGATATTTGTATCATTGATAGTCACAGGTGAGGTGCCGGAAGACTGGAGGTTGGCTAACATTGTGCCACTGTTTAAGAAGGATGGTAAGGACAAACCGGGGAAGTATACATTAGTAAGCCTGACTTCGGTGGTGGGCAAGTCATTGGAGGGAATCCTGAGGGACAGGATGTGCATGTATTTGGAAAGACAAGGACAGATTAGGGATAGTCAACATGGCTTTGTGCATGGGAAATCATGTCTCACAAACTTCACTGAGTTTTTTGAAGAAGTAACAAAGAGGATTGATGAGGGCAGAGTGGTAAATGTGGACTTCAGTAAGGTGTTCAACAAGGTTCCCCCAGGAGACTGGTTAGCAAGGTTAGATCAAATGGAATACAGGAAGAACTAGCTATTTGGATACAGAACTGGCTCAGAGGTAGAAGACTGAGGATGATGGTGGAGGGTTGTTTATCAGACTGGAGACCTGTGACCAGTGGGGTGCCACAAGGATCGGTGCTGGGTCCACTACTTTTCATAATTTATATAAATGATTTGGATTTGAGCATAAGAGGCACAGTTAGTAAGTTTGCAGATGATACCAAAATTGAAGGTGTAGTGGACAGCGAAGAAGGTTACCTCAGATTACAACAGGATCTTGATCAGTTGGGCCAATGGGCTGAGAAGTGGCAGATGGAGTTTAATTTATATAAATGTAAGCTGCTGCATTTTGGGAAAGCAAATCTGAGCAGGAGTTATACACTTAATGTTAAGGTCCTAGGGAGTGTTGCTGAACAAAGAGAGTGCAGGTTCATATCTCCTTGAAAGGGGAGTCGCAGGTAGATAGGAGAGTGAAGAAGGCGTTTGGTATGCTTTCCTTTATTGATCAGAGTATTGAGTACAGGAGTTGGGGAGGTCATGTTGTGGCTGTACAGGACATTGGTTAGGCCACTGTTGGAATATTGTGTGCAATTCTGGTCTCCTTCCTATCGGAAAGATGTTGTGAAACTTGAAAGGGTTCAGAAAAGATTTACAAGGATGTTGCCAGGGTTGGAGGATTTGAGCTATGGGAGAGGTTGAATAGGCTGGTGCTGTTTTCCCGGGAGCGTCGGGGGCTAAGGGGGTGACCTTGTATAGGTTTATAAAATCATGAGGGGCATGGATAGGATAAATAGACAAAGTCTTTTCTTTGGGGTGGAGGAGTCCAGAACTGGAGGGCATAGGCTTAGGGTGAGAGGAGAAAGATATAAAAGAGAGCTAAGCGGCAACTTTTTCATGCAGTGAGTGGTACGTGTGTGGAATTAGCTGCCAGAGGAAATGGTGGAGGCTGGTACAATTGCAACATTTAAAAGGCATTTGGATGGGTATATGAATAGGAAGGATTTGGAGGGATATGGGCCGGGTGCTGGCAGGTGGGACTAGATTGGGTTGGGATATCTGATCGGCGTGGACAGGTTGGACTGAAGGGTTTGTTTCTGTGCTGTACATCTCTATGACTCTATAACTCCACCTTCTTCAAAGTAGTACCAAGGAATCTTTGCCTCCACTTGAGATGGCAGGTAGCACATCAGTTCAGTGTCTCATCTAGAAGGTGGCACTGTCAACAGTGCATCATTTCCCTCAGTGGTGTCAGTCGAAATCTTGGGTCTAAGTCTCATGATTTAAACTGAAATCCATAATCCTTTGATTCAAGAGGAGAGGATGCTATCGCCTGACCCATGCCTGACATTAATTATTGCTCATTAGAATTGTGAGGACATTTGCAGCAAAGAAAACCTGGTGAGGAGGGGTACAAGGTCAACTACAAAATTGTTTCCCAAAACGCAAAAACAATCCTTGAACTGTAGCTTTTCTTCTGAGGTTTACTGTTTTGGTGTTCATGGTTCACACCCTCTGTGTTCCCCTGCCAGACATTGTTCCATCTGCACTAACTTAAGGGTTGACCTGGGCGTTAGAGGCAAGGCAGTGTGTGTCTTCTCTTGCTTGTCTCTGAAGTACCAGTGAATACTTAACGACCTGTCTGCAAGGTGAATGTGACAATGGTGGGTAATGAGTAAGAAACAGAAGCACTCTGAGTGTAATCTACATCATCATCATCATCATCCTTCTCGGGGTCTGACTACATGTCTCCTTGTTGCTGGAAGGCACTTTGATGTAAACCAGCGGAGAGCTGCAAAGCCTAATCCAAGGCATTGACCAATCTCCTTAAGATTGGTGATGCACTGACATTTACAACTTTCAAAGAGACTTACAACCACAGTATAGACACTTCTGATTGAGGTATTTGATGTTTCATGACACTGGCCTGTCCGTAACACGAAGAACACTTTCCCCTAATGGCTGGAAACACCATCGTTCTCATGTTTGAGCTGGTCTCCTCAGTTCTTCAAGAAATTGTGACAGGATGGCCTGTCAGTACTAAATACAAACCAAAAGAACCATGAATGCTGTAAATCAGAGACAAAAACACAAACTGCTGGATTAGCTCAGCAGGTCTGGCAGCAACTGTGGAGAGAAATCAGAGTTAAAGTTTCTGGTCGAGTGACGCTTCCTCAGACATTCTGAGCACCATCAGTTCTGAGGAAGGGACACTTGACCTGAAACATTAACTCTGATTTCTCTCCACAGATGCTGCCAGACCTGCTGAGCTTATTCAGCGATTTCTGTTTTTGAGGCCTACCAGTACATTACACACTGCTTGCCTATGTTCAATGGAACATGTTTTCGCATGGTTCCCTCCTGAGCCCAGAGACCACAGAATCTAAGTCTGCTTGAGCCTGTTATGTGTGGGTTGCTACATGTCTGAAGTGATCTTTTTAGATTAAAATATCCAGCTTTCTGGTCTAACTAGAACAGTCTTCTTTGAGTGAACAATATGATGTTTATTGCATCACTGCAGTTATTTACATAGATTACATGAACTATTACAGAGACTATACAGAGCAGACTAGCCCCAGGTCCATCTGCTATAAGCTCTTTCATTACTCTGTCCAAGTCCCTTGTGAAATAACCATAAGGGGTTGTGCTTATTACAATCAATCTACATTTGCAGATCCTTTTACATCCAATACAACAAGGAGTGGACCCCGCAAGACAGACCCTTTTATATGGCTGCTAGTGCTCATTCAAGGTGTGAGTGTATGAGCTGGAGCATGACTCAGATGAAGTGTATGATAAAGCACCCTACAAAAGTTTTCACTTCCTCTGAGGCATCCAACAATTCTTGCTGCACGCATGAAGACATTAAAAGGCAGGGTTGAGTAATGCTAAGCCGGGAAGATTGCAATTATTATGACGAGATCATATTTCACTCCCTATTGAAATCAAGTCAATGTGGCCACTTGCATATAACGGCAAAAATTCAAGGGAAGTGTTACTGAATCTATGTGTCAGCCCTACTCTTCACAAATTATTGCTAAACTCCTCCCGACCCCTCCAAATTTCATTTGTATTGTATCTTTAAATAAGCGATTTGGGATTGTGTTATGCAAGTCTTGGAAGTGCAATAGCCAGAAGGACATATTTAATCAGTCAATTGAGTTTTCTTCTGGGTTTACTGCATACAATTCCACCCCTATATTGAAAAACTAGGGGCCTGATTACATCCTATTAATATTGACATAACCCAACTAAAATGGGTAAATTGCATTGTATACAGGGTGATTGGGGATGGAATTACTCAGTAGAGACTACTTCATAAAACACAAATTATCCTGAGTGGTTTATTTAGGTCAGATGAAGCCCAAGGTGAGTTGCTTTCAGGAAACACAATCCAGTATGTTATTGGGCTATAAATAGCTTTATTCAGTCTTCAGTGAATTTTTGTGAGCTTGGAAAGATAAATAGATGCAACAATAGATGGATAGAAAGACAGAGATAGATAGATGGAAAGATGGTTGGAAGAAATAAATATACCTTGATATTATTACATTATGATTATGTAGATTTCATTAAATAGAAGTCTGAGCTAAACTGGTATCAGGATAAGATGCAAAATTTGCAATTATACATCGAGAAACATCCCAAGAGGCTTCACAGGGTGAAAATCAGACCCTAAGCTAAAGGAGGAAATAGTGAAAGGTTTGGAGATGGGGATCAACAACATTTAAACACACCAAAAGAAGGGTGATTAATAGGATGGCACAGTGGTTCAGTGGTTCGCACAGCTGCCTCACAGCACCAGGGTCCCAGTTTTAACACCAGCGTCGGGCGACTGTGTGGAGTTTGCACATTCTTGCTGTAATGGTGAGGGTTTCCTCTGGGTACTCCAGGTTCCCTCCAACAGTCCAAAGATGTTCAGGCTTAAGTGGATTAGTCATGGGAAATGCAGGGTTACCAGGATATGGGAAAGGGAGTGGGTCTGGGTGGGATACACTTTGAGGTTCTGATGTGGACTCAATGGGCTGAATGGTCTACACTATAGGGATTCAATAATAATAGACAGTCATAAAAGGAAGAGTTGAAAATGGACAGGACAGAGTGAATTCCAGAATATGGGACCCTCGTCACTGAATTTATAGAAGGTATTGATGGAATATATACGGAGTTAGAGATGCAATGGAGCCAAAGTTTGAAAAACACAGAACTGTTGGGGCTTCAGTTGGGAAGAAGACAGCAGCAATTTATAGGACTAGATGAAGTAACAGAAATATGGAAGAATGCGGTCATGAACAAATTTAAACAGAAGGATGAAGATTTTTAAATGGAAGACTGGAAAGCAATAATAGGCAGTGAGTTCATGGGCGAAGAGTAAATGGGGTTAAAATAAGGTAAAAGCAGCAAAACTTTGAAAGAGTTACAATGTGCCTGTAGAGGGTGAAGGATGGAGGACTGGTCAGGAAAATATTGGACCAGTAGAAAATGAAAGTGACAAATGCAAGGATAAATTTCAGTAGCGGATGGATTGTGATGGGCGTGAAGGCAGTCAACATTACAGTGGTCATTCCAAAGTAGATGACATTGAGTCAAATGCTTATATCAGAGTAGAGAATGATGGTTATAAAATCTGAAGCATTGACCAAAAGTGGAATGGAATTGCCACTGAGGGAAGGGAATTGGTGTTGGTGGATTTCCAACATGGCTTTCCAAAAGTCTGATAGCACAGAACTAGTACAGGGACCTAGGGCAGAAGATGGCGATATAATACTGATGGTCATCAGCAACATGTCCTCAAATGCCCATAATAATATTTAAAACAAGAAAAATATTTAAAACAAGAAGGACCATGAGAGGTTTCTGCTGATTCTAGATGTTACATTGCAGGTGCAAAGTCAAAAATGATGACTGAAAATAGTCAAGTAAAATCTTAACTAACCAATGAAAAGTCAATTAAGTGGACAATAGAGGGGACATAAATGCTGAAAATAGCAGGCCTGTGAACATCGGTGTGTATCTCTCATCTGGATGGGTATCTTCTTGTAAGGAAGGGGCATCTGAAGTAATGATCTTCTTCCCTGGGACTGAGGGGTATGAGTGAGTGAAGGAGGATATTGCAAGCAATAATGAGAGCATCAGAGCATGAGCTTTGTTTGGGGGTGACTGTGGTAGCAGAAGGAGAGTGAGTGTAAGTTAGTAGAGAGAGGGATATGGCATGTACCCCAGCAGAGTGGAGAACATTACTGAGCTTCTTATGGCACTGCTGACCTTCCCTCTGCACAGCGAAGATAGCATTGACCCAGTGATGACCTCAGACCAAGCTGCGTCAACACAGTAAGTGCTTCTGTCAGTCCTGGGGGAAAAGACTCTTCTCCCTTTGAAACACTCCTTCAACCAGGACGGCAAAATACCTGTTGGAGAGTCATGGTGCTTTCTTCTCCTTCTCCGACATCATTTGGACAGGTCCTTGACTGGGCAGGGTGGCTTCACATTGTGTGCACAGCAGCCTTTTAAGGATGGCATAATTGCAAAGGATGCCAGTCTTTCAGTGGATATCTGATGAGTGGCAAATTGTTCTCAGAACAGTATCAAGTAAGATAGGGCTGGACATAGAAGAAAGAGGGAATGTTAGGGACAGGGCAGATAGTTTATGAAGTAAGTTTGGTAAGATATGGCAAGACACTTACTAGATCTTGCAGTGAAAATTCCTCAAAACTCAAAGCAACCCACACTGAGTGAGTGTAGCTCAACTTAATGTTTCAAATCAATAACCTTTCATCACAATGGGAAAAAGAGGTAGAGATGTGATAAGTCTTCAACCCCAGGGCATCATTGTGGACTTCAACAGTTTCCTCATTTCCCCTTCCCTCACCTCACCCTAGTTCCAAACTTCCAGCTCAGCACTGTCCCCATGACTTGTCCGGACTTGTCCTACCTGCCTATCTCCTTTTCAACCTATCCACTCCACCCTCTCCTCCCTGACCTATCACCTTCATCCCCTCCCCCACTCACTTATTGTACTCTATGCTACTTTCTCCCCACCCCCACCCTCCTCTAGCTTATCTCTCCACGCTTCAGGCTCTCTGCCTTTATTCCTGATGAAGAGCTTTTGCCCGAAACGTCGATTTCACTGCTCCTTGGATGCTGCCTGAATTGCTGTGCTCTTCCAGTACTACTAATGCAGAATCTGGTTTCCAGCATCTGCAGTCATTGTTTTTACCTCGTCTTCCAAATATGAAGAGTACAAGAACTCAGTGAGTACATAACTGTGGGTGTGAACCCAGATTAAATTAACATGTAAGGTTAACATTTAAATCACATTTTTCAGATCTTTTAACAAGTCTGCTGTAAGTTCCTTTGAACATGTACACAACTCAAAAGCAATACAGTTTTAATGTCTGGAGAAAGTTAGATCTAATCCTAAACTTCACTGTAATATTTTATCATTATGATAGTGTTGACAGCGGTCTTTGGTCTTCAAAATCGAACATTGCTATGGTGGTGGTGGTGGTGGTGTGTGCGAGCGAGCGTGTGTGTGTGCACGTGTGTGCGTGCGTGTGTGCACTTCTCTGTGTGTATATGTGTGTGTGTTTCTGTGTGTGATTCTCTGTGTGTGTATGCGGGTGCGCGTGCATGCGTATGTTTCTGTGTGTGTGTGCATGTATGTGTGCGCATGTGTGTGTTTCTGTGGTTTTGGGATGTGTGTATATGTGCGCGTGTGTGTGTGCGAGTATGTGTGCGCTTCTGTGTGTATATGTGTGTGTGTTTCTGTGTGTGTGCGTGTGTGTTTGTGTGTGTTTCTCTGTGTGTATGCGCGCGCGCGTGTGTGAGTGTGCATGTATGTGTGTGCGCATGTGTGTGTGTGTGTTTCTGTGGTTTTGGGGTGTGTGTATATGTGCGTGTGTGTTTCACTGTGCATGTTTCTCTGTGTGTATACCCGCGTGCACTGCTCATACAGCAGAACAACAGGTTAAGCTTAAGACTTTGAAAGCTTTTTCCACAATCCATCAGCCTCCTCATGTTTAAAATCACACAAAAGGATAATTGACAATCAAATGTTTTCACTGGAAATAGAAAGTTTTTGCCAAAAGATGCAGCGACATGATATAATATCAAGCTCCACAGCTTCTGACGTCAGACCATCTTATATTGAATGGCGGTGCAGGCTCGAAGGGCTGAATGGCCTACTCCTGCACCTATTGTCTATTGTCTATTGTCTATCTTTCTGTCTCTCTAGTCTGTCTGGCAATTGCGCTTCTGAATTAAATCGGTGCTCATAGGATTGAATGTTAAAAAGTGACAAAATGCTGATTGTAACAAGATAACTACTGCAATCACAAGACAATAGGCTAAATCAATACAATGAGAAAGGTATGTTCAGATCTCATTAGCATTGAGAGGAATGTCATCTTGATTTTCTGTTAAGCCAAAAAGCAGCTTGTTCTATGGTTTTGGGATAACACGAGAGTCAAGAACTTGTCACTTGACAAATCTCAAAAGCATCCAATTATTGCTCAAACCAAGGATATGATAAGAGCAGTAATAAATATATATAAGATATTTATTCTAATTTTGCTTGATTTTTATCCCTTGCAATTTCTAAAGCCAAAAATATAGAGCAAAATCAGATTAAATTGTCCTACTTGGAAGTCACTGCTTGTTTTTTAATAGGACCATGTTAGGAAATTTTCATTTCTTGGTCACATCATGCACAAACCCCAGCTTTGGCAAAATGAATGCTACAGTCAACCAACTTAACTGTTGTGCAATTAGGGAATTCAAATCCATAAGTAGAATAGCATAGCAAATTTATTGTCACTTTTACAAAAATAGTAAAAAGTTTCATAAGTTGCCATACCTCAATGCCTGCATTAATGGCAATGTCACAGATAGGAAGAAAAAGAAATAAGAATTAAAGCAATGCTCATCTCAGATCAATTTTAGTTTAGGGAAAGCCGATTAAATCAACAGATGCTGGAATGCCTGGAAGACACTGCTGAAGAACACTCCCTACCAGACCAAGATTGTTCCCTCCAGGATGAGGAGACCACTGCACAAGGACAAGACACCATGCCAGGCTATTGGAAAGCCTGGAAGCCACCATTGAAGAAGACCTCAATGCCAGTAGGAGACCACCAAGCCGAGCTGAGACTATCAAACCTGGAGGCCGCCATGCCAAGCTAAAACCAACAAATCTGGAGAGAACCATACCAAGCCAAGACCAGCAAACCTGGAGGCTGCAATGCCAAGCTGAGATCACCAAACCTGGAGGCTACCATGCCAAGCTGAGATCACCAAACCTGGAGACCGCAATGCTAAGCAAAGACCGCCAAACAGGGCGACCACCATGCCAAGCTGAGATCACCAAACCTGGAGACCGCAATGCTAAGCAAAGACCGCCAAACAGGGCGACCACCATGCCAAGCTGAGACCAAACCTACAGAACACCATGCCAAGCTGAGACTACCAAATCTAGAGACCACCATGCAAGGCTGAGAATACCAAACCTGGAGATCACCATGCTAAGCAAAGACCACCAAACATGGCGACCACCATGCCAAGCTGAGACCACCAAGCCTGGAGACCACCATGCCATGCCAAGACTACCAAAACTGAAGACTGCCATGCTAAGCTGAGACCACCTCTCTGGAATGAGGCCACCATGCCGGGTTGTCACTGGGCCGAGACCACCAAGTAGGCTGGAAGCCTCCTCATCACTAGGCCCAGACCAGGAGAAGATGCCTTTCACTGAAGACACTAAGAGAGGTAACAATGATAAATGGAAACATTTTTAAAAAGCAGACAATGAAAAGTAAAGTGAAAAGTGATCTGAGTAGGTGATCTCTGGGCTAAGGAGCCAATGCACCGAGCTGCTGCTCTGCCACCATCTTGACTCTTGAATGGGGAGTGAAGGTGGTTTGGGTTGGGGAATCTGACATTACCGCGCAGGGAAATCTGGTAAACAGTGTGAGGTTTGATTAACTAGTTGATTACAGATGTTGTATAAGGTACCAGTTCTGAAAGTCCTGTGTACCAAATCGAGTAGTCAATTTCAAGTTCCCAATGCTGTCAGATATGTCATTCCTATTTCCTGAAATTCATAATAATCATAACTAACCAGCCAATGTAACTTATACTTAATGCCATTACGCAGTAAACTGTCTGGTTAAGGCATGTGTCTTTTCCTGTTATTACTCACTAGAGGTTCATCATCTACTACTGAGTGCATCAAAATACAATTCCTTGTGAGTAAAGAGAGAACCTTTTAACATATGGTGCAATGGACCTGGCTGGGAAGGATAGAAGGAACAAAAGAGCACTGATCATCCACAGCAAATCGTCACCATCACAAACAGGAACCACAGCTATAGAAGCAAAGTCAAGGGCTGTTAGATTTATGAACACTGAAGCCAGACCATTAGAGTCAAAAAAAATGCAGATGCTGGAATCCAAAGTAGATAAGCAGGTGGCTGGAAGAACAGAGCAAGCCAGGCAGCATCAGGAGGTGGAGATAGCAATGTTTTGTGTGTAACCTTTCTTCAGGACTGGGGGTTAGGGGTAAGGGGAGCTGCAGATAAAGGGAGGGGTGTGGGAGGGTCTGGGGTGGGGAGAGAGGCAAAGTGCTGAGGTAGTGATAGGTGAAGAAAGGTAGAGGGTACAGCCTGGTTGGTCGATGGGAGGAATGAATCTGATTGATAGCTGAAAGGAAGGGTCGGTCAGAGGATTGGAAGGGAGAGGAAGGGGCTGGGAAGGCAGTCAAAGGATGGGAAGGGAGGTTATTTGAAATTGGAGAACTCAATGTTGAGATCTCCAGGCAGAAGGTGAGGTGTTGTTCCTCCAGTTTGCGCTGTGGTTCATTGTGGCAATGGAAGCAGTCAAGGATGATCATGTCGAAAGGGGACTGGGAAGGGGAATTGAAATGGGCAGTGACTGGGATGTCAGGTTGGCCCCTGCAGGCCTGGCTGAGATGATTGGTGAAATGTGTGCTTACACTAAATGTAAACTTGCTGATGCAAGCCCTCGTCTGGGTTGGATGCTCTTTCGAGGGTCGGTGGAGACTCAGTGGGCTGACTGGCCACTATCTGAGCTGTTAGGATTCTATGATTTATGGAACCTAATGGATATTGTTGATGTCCATATGAATGCATTCAAATAGGAATATCAAGAGGAGAATTCCACAGATAATATCATAGCTTTGATTACAACCAAGTGACAAGAGGTAAACATGACTAAGATACTGTAGATGAGAGATGTGATGAGTTTTTGTCTAAAGGGATCCTTTTTCTCCAAATGGATCCAAATGGATCAATAAAGCCCATAACTGCTCTAAGGGCAGTGGGGGCCACTCAAAATCTTTTTTTTTGGAGGAGGTGATCTAGTCTCTGGACAGTTCATTAAAAACAAAGTGAAAGTAAATTCAATAAGTGGGAAGTAATATTCTGGTTCCAGTATCCAGTTTCAATGTGTTTTGCTACTTGGACTAGTGCTGGTCAAGGAAGTTGATAAACTATCTCTGGGAAGAGGTAACCTGCCACTGGGGAGCATTTTGGCAGGAGTATAAGTTTTAGATTTGTCTGTATTCACAGAAAGTTCAAGTGAGACTAAAAGGATGGAACATTTGCAAATGCAGGTTCTGGATATTTGTCCATTGCATGTAATGATCAGAGCAATTGATAAACAAAGTTCATCACTAGGGTATAATACAGATATTAGGGTAACTGAAACTTCATTTAAGGATAAGGAGGATAATTCAAACAAAGCGTTTGCTATGTCTTCTTTAATTGAGGCTCAGGAAGCAGATCCGAAGTTAAATAAGTCAGCACAGACAGCTAACATTGAAACTAGGCTGAAAGAGTTCCTGACTGTTCTTATATTAGAAATTGAGTTTGAGTAAGGAATTGAAGACATGTGGATGAGAAACGGATAAAGATTTGGATGTTCAGCAAATAGTGGCTTCTTGACTGTTCTTGGAAGTGCATTCATCCAGGCAAAGGGGCAGTATTCCATCACATTGTAACTCTTCGATTTGAGGAAGCAGGAGGTGAGTTACTCAACACAGAATTCCCAACCTCTGACCTGCTCTTGTAGCCATTGTATTTATATGGCTATTCCAGCTCAGTTTTAGTTTCTGGTCAATAGCTAGGCCAGAATGTTGATACTGGGGTATTCAGTGATGGTAATGTCAAAGGTGATGATTAATGGGCAGAGATGGTCATTGCCTGGCACTTGTGTGGCATAAATGTTCTTTGTCACTTATCAGACCAAATCTGAATGTTGTCTAGGTCTTGGTGCATTTAGACTTCTTCGGTATCTGAAGAGTTGAGAATTATGCTAAACATTGTGAAATCACCAGCAAACATCTCACATTATGATGGAGGCCAGGTCATTCATAGAGCAGTTGAAAATGATAGTTTCTGGGAAAAACTCCTGAGGAACTCATGCAGAGATGTCCTGAAGCTGAGATGTTTTACCTCAAACAACCATGGTTTTCTTCCATCATGCTATACATGATTCCAGTCAGTGGAGAGCTCTACCCTTGATTCCAATTGATTTTGATTCCAATTAATTCCAGTTTTAACAGGGCTCATTGAAGTCAAACTTGATTAAATGCTGCCTTGATGTCAAGGGTAGCCAGATTCACTTCGACTCTGTACATTGCTGGGTAGATGACAACATTGCAACTGTACTGGAACAATTCAGTAGGAACACAATTTGTTCTGAAGCACAAGACTTCAGTGTCATTGCTGGAGTATCTAGCATAATGGAAGATAGCTATGTTTGTTTGAGGTAAAACATTTCAGCTCCAGGACATCTGTGCTCCTCAGGACTTTTTCCCAGACATAATCATTTTCAGCTGCTTTATCAATGACCTGCCCTCCATCATAATGTCAGAACTTGAGATGGTTGCTGGTGATTTCACAATGTTTAGCACAATTGCCAATTCTTCAGATACTGAATAAGTCCAAACATTCCAGGACCTAGACAACATTAGGATTTCTTGCAAGAGCTAAGAGGATTCTTGTGGGCTTGAACTTCCGAGGGCAAGTGAATAGGCAAATCAGGGTTAGTGCTGCTGGGGGAGCGAGGGGGAGGTGGTGATGAGAGTGAGTGAGGGAGAATGTTGAATACATGATGAAGCATGAGCTTTGCTGGGAGGTGGATGCAGTAGCAGAGATAAAACTGAGCATGAGGAAACAGAGAGAAGAGTGTCACACTTCCCATTGACCTTCCTGCAGCACCAATGGCTATTTCTCCACACCATGGAGACTGCATTGACCTGGGAGGCAACCTCAGCCCAGTCTTGCAGGGTCCAATGCTGCGGCCTCCTCTACCAGTTCTGAGGAAAAAGGAAAACTCTCCTGTGTACCAAAACCTCCACCAGAACATCCAGATTCCTGCTGGTGGTCATCCTTTCCTTCTTTGACATTTCCGCACCATGACCATGTCCATCATGGCAGCATCGAACTGTCAGCACTCGTATAGCTACAGCTGTTATTTTTGAATGTGGGCTGAAATGGGAAAGAGATGTTTTAAAAACCAGGTGTTGTTGATGGTTTGCAACGTTATTTTGAAAGTAAGTAGCCTGACATATACTCATTGGAAGTGGTATTTACACAGCTGCTGATTCCAGCTGTAGCAGATGGTTTGCAGATGAGCTGCATACAAAATTGAGATTCAGCCAGCATCAAGTAGCTGATTGATCTGTAGACAAGTGACCATTTATCGATGACAAAAGATCTTCTGCCTGCTGACAACTATGTGATTGGCTCCCGGGTATCTGGACCAGCTTGGGACAGTGAACAAGATGGTGAGAAGCCATCAGGACTCTGTTAACTGAGGAGTTGTCTCTTTTCTACAATGATAATGCACTTTATGCCTGAAGAAAACTAGCTAATTCTTCCTTCAGCGGCTGGTGTATGCTGTAACTTTTCATTAATAAGTCAGAGACCTTTACGAGTGTGCCCCAGTTATCTTGTGCATGCCACAAACAAGTGAAAGCATCCAGAGAAGGAAGATTGAGAAGCAGTATTGTGATGAGCACAAGATTTATCTTAGCAAATACTACTAACAACAATCACTGAACCTCCTTCCGAGTCTTTCTCTTCCCCATAACATCTATTCCTCCATCTGTTTCTCTTTATGTGTGTGTGTATCAAGTGGGATTTTAGAATTTTAACTAATAGCATTATATATTATTGGTTCATAATTGTTGCTCTGTAGCTAGAGTCATACAGTCATATAGATGTATAGCACAAAAACTGACCCGTAGGTCCCACTCGTCCATGCTGACCAGATATCGGTTTCGGCTCAGGCTTGGAGGGCCGAAGGACCTGTTCCTGGGCTGTAAATTTTTTTTGTTGTTTTTATATCCTAAATTAGTCGAGCCCCATTTGCCAACATTTGGCACATATCCTTCAAACCTATCATCTCCCAACAGATCCTGCATATGATACTCTATGCCATCCAAATATGATGTTGTAAATTCCTTTTAAATGTTGTAATTGTACCCACTTCCACGACTTCCACTAGCAGTTTATTTTATACTCGTACCACCCTCTGCGTGAAAAAGTTGCCCCTTAGATCCCTTTTAAATCTTTCCTCTCTCACATTAAACCTATGCCCCCTAATTTTGGACTGCTCTACCCTAGTTAAAAGACCTTGTCTATTTACCCAATACATACCCCTCAATAAGGTCACACCTCAGCCTCCAACGCTCCATGGAAAATAGCCCCAGCCTATTCAGCCTCTCCCTATAGCTCAAAGCCACCAGTACCTGCAACATCCTTGTAAATCTGTTCTGAACACTTTCAAGTTTAATAACATACTTCCTATCGCATGGAGACCTATTCTATTTATTTCTAGTAAATCATCATTTTTGCTAAATAAGGAACCATGATCAGTCATTTCTACCACGCTATGACTGAAAGTCAGATAGATTGGGAACACTTTGTAAAGTCTTTAACTTTTATGCCAATACTGGGAATGGCTGGCTTTAATTTTCAGCATGCTTACCCATTAAGATGTAATAACCTTTAAAACTTTCCTTCTGGTAAACCAAGAAATCACACAGTTGTCATCCATCGCATAAATGGCCCAACTGTATGAATAGACCTTCTATAGGGCTGAAGGGACTTCGAGCACATGTTGGAAAATAAATTAGAAATCATAAAATGAGTACATCATTTTAAACTGCTTTCAGACTTTACCCATTCATTTAATCATCTCCCAACAGACTCTGCATATGATACACTATCACATACTCTATGCCATCCAAATCCTCAATTCCCATGAAAACTGCACCCTATCATAAATTCATACACCAGTCATTTAATCTTCTGAGGAAACATTCAGCATCAAAGGTTAGTATCAATAAAACTGACCACAAAGTCAATGGATGTTCCTCAAATGTAACTGATCCTTGAATATTCTTAATGGAATGAAATCTGATGTCCCCACCTCATCTGACCTATATGTGAATCCAGACCCTTATACTGTTGTGATTGATGCTTGACTGTCTATTAAACTGTCCTGAACAAGAGGGCATGACTTATAATTTGATCTGGAGTATTCAAGGAATTAGATCAGAAAAATGTGCTTCACACAAAGGGCAATGCAAGTCAGGATTCTCTCTCCCAAATCACTTGAGGCTAGCTCAATTGAAAATGTCAAAATTAACATTGTTAGCTTTTTGTTAGAAATGGCTATTAACTGATATGGATCTGCAGTTAAGAATCAGCCATGATTTCAGTGAAAAGCAGAACTTGTATCAAACAGTTAGTGGTTCAAGATAGTACACGACCAACTTCTCAAGGTAACTAAGAGTAATTTGCAACATTGTCCATATTTTGAAAAATTAAATGCAATTATACTGAAGAAAAAGGAAGGATGGCATTCCTTTGCCATTTTCATGATTTCAGCATGTTCCAAAACACTATACAGGCAATCAAATACTTATGAAGAATGATCACTATTATTGTGTCAGAAAAGTAATGCCAATCTATACACAGCAAGCTCTCATAAAGAAACATATGATAATAACCAATTAATTGGGTTTCATAAATGTCGATTAGAATGAAGAAACAGAATCTTGCAGATGATTATTTTGTTTATTTTCAATCATCGCCATCCAGTGTAACCTGCTGAGAAAATACTGGATGTTTTGCAACATGAATGTAAGTTTACAAGATTTACAACAGTTTCCCTGCTGAGCATTTTCAAGAATCTGTGCAACTTGTGTAATAAGCTCCTAGTCAGGATACATCGAGCTTGTTCAGTAACTAATAAATATTTCACATAAGCAACGGATTGATAACTTGAGACGTTATTTTGAAAAAAACAAGTACATGCTTTAAGAAGGTATGATTGATTTTTGGCATTACTCATATTTCCAGCACTGTGTTCACCTTGAGTTGACACTTCTCTTACACAACGATTAAAAGTAAAAGGCTTCACGTCAGTTTTTGGATTACATTGATTAGAAACGTTTCAAATTTCATTCTTAACATCAACCATCTAGGAGGAGGGAAGGAATAATCATAGCATTAATACCCCACTCTACATATTACAAAGGAATATTTATTTTTCATTCTTGGGAAGAGAACAGCAATTATTTCAAATCCTTAATTGCCCATGAACAAGAGGCGGTAAGCCATTTTCTTGAAGTGCTGATGCAGATGTATCCATGGTGTTCTTAGGGAGAGATGTTCAGGATTTTGTTCCATTGACTTTGGAGAAGTAGCAATTTAATTCCAAGTCAGGATGGTGTGTGACTTGGAGAAGAAATTGCAGGTGATGATGTTTCCAGCTGTCTGCTGTCCATAACTAGAGGCTATCACATAAGATAGCCAACAAGGAATTCAGGAGGCAATACAGACTATTTTCTTGACCAAAGGACAGAGAGAACTCACTGCACAGGCAGTCATTGAAACAATTTGAATGGATGCATTTAATGAGAAACTAAACAAGCATTTGAGGGATAAGGGAATAAAGGTTAGCAGAGAAAATTCAGATGAGAAAAAGGAGAGGATGTTCAATAGAGCATAAATTCAGCATGTATTGGTTGGTCCAAAGAACCTATTTAGGTGCCATTAATGCTATGTAATCTTATAAAGGAAATAACAAATGTTTGAAACCCATTAGAAAACAACTCCATGACCAGAAACACAAGTAATGTTCTTCCAAATGTCTCACTTTGATGAGGCTACCCAGTAGAATCGAATGTGCTTGCAACATTCTTCCAAAAGAATATTTCAGCCAATGTAGTGGAAATTGAATTGCTGTGGAGTTTGAGAGTGAATTTGGTTGCAAAAATCTAAAACATTCACCTATTGACAAAGCATGATTCTGTACATTGGTGCAATGCAGCACATCACTTATCATCAGCAATATTTTCTAAAATAAACAAGTCAGTTTAGCCTCTTAAGAGACATTGCCTCTAGATACATTTCCCTCTCTGTCATAACAATAATGCCTTACATTTGCCACGATATTCCAGTCACTCCACAAAAACTGTCCAGAAGGAATATCTGTTAGGGTGTTCACCAACTTCAGCTTTTTCAGGCAATTTTAGTCTCTCACAGTTACGGGATAAAATGTATCACTGATGTAGTTAACGCTCTCTCTCTCCCATTCTTTTGTTTCCATTCTCTCACCTATTATATTACACTATATATTGCTTACAGTCATGTTTTTTTTTAACAAAGATTGCTTTACTTTCTCTCCTTTTACTTTCTTTTCATATTAGTAAAGTCAAGACATTTTCCATTTTCACTAGACAAAGAATGACCTCTTTTTTTTTTCACTAGTTAGTCTGTCGGGTGCGAGGATTGTTGGCTAGGCAAACAATTCTTTCCCATCTCTAGTTGCTCTTCAGTGGATAATGGTGAGTGTGATGATGCTGCCCCTTTAACAAGGTTATGTTGTCCTTTTTTTTCCAAGAGGGTTCGTAAAGGCAGAGGTGCTGATATGTTTGGAAATGTCTACTTTAAGCAATGGCAGAAGAGTTGTCAGTTCTCTCAGTTCAGGATATTTTTTTCTAGTTTGGTTTGTTTTCGCAGTCAATTAGAAACTGCTGGTGTCCTGGAGAAGCAGCTACAGTGAAAAGAGATTCCATGCTTCAACAAATGTTTCTTGCCTGAACTTTCTCTCTGAAACCTCTCCTGCCTGGAAAAACCTGTGTTTGAATTTACCTTTTGCCAAGGGGTATGTTTATGGGATGTTGCAGAGATTGGAACAATTCCTTAATTAAGTTGTGATTTCGAATCAGTTGAGTTCTCAAATAGTTAAGTTATTCTAAATTCTGTTTACTTTTGTCTGTGTTTCAACTATAGTGTGTAAATAAAATCTGTTCTGCTTTAAGCCGAATGGTTTGACCAACTGCATCACTCCTGGAATATCCACTTCACATCTGCCTTTAAAAAAATAAAAGTAAGGGTCTGGGCTACCTTCTTAAAATATTTAGAGGGTCTCTGGCCAGTCCATAACATGAATCATCTTGAACTGCTGCTGGCTATGTGGGCAGGCTCACCCATAGCACTGTTAAGAAATTAGTTTCTAGATTTTCACACAGTGATACTGAAGAAAGAGTGGTATACTTCCAAAAGAGGATGCTGTATGTCTTGGTGGGTAATTTACAGGTGATGGTGCACTATGCATTTACTGACCTTGTCTCTCTTACCACTGTCAAGGTAACTTTATGGATGGTATGTACTAATGCCACTCCACATTGTGGGTGGTACACAATGATATCATTGTGCACCTTACAGATGGTAGATGCAGATAGCGCTATCACCTTGTAGATGGTACAAATTGATGTTACTATGCATCTTGTGAATGATACACACTGATGCTACTTTGCACCTCATAGATGGTACACACTGATGGCACTATGAATATTTTAGGTAATTCATCTTGACACCATTTTGCACCATGTGGATGGTACACACTGATGCCACTGTATATTTTTGGGGGTCTTGTGGAAGGAGTTTAGGAGCCTGAAACAATCTAACAATGAAGAAATAGAGCTGCTCTCAATAGGGCACGAATAGCACAGTATGAGTGGAGTTAATTAGAATGGGTGCAATGAGTTGGATTGAATTGAAAGTAGATTTGAAGGGAGAAGTACATGTGGAGAATAATATTTCAACATTGTAACTGTAAACTTAGAGCCTGTTGTATCTCAGGTTACCATGTTTTGTAGCAGTTTGTCTTAATAAGCAATTAATAGAGTTCTAAAGAAGCGTAATTCTGAAAACAGACAGTTTTGGACTTTAATTTCTCTTCCACCTGTTGTCCTTGAACCCAAACTCTTTGATACAAGCATAAAAAGGAGGAGGAAGTAAATGTTTAAGATCTAATCGATTAGCAACGAAAAAGAATCACGATGATGTTTTAAGCACAGAGAAATACCAAGGAAAGGATTTTGAAGTTTGGGTTAGGACCTCAATGTTGTATGAAAAATGGTTACCTGGCAATGTTTAACCCAAAATTGGCCAATTAGTGATCAGAAGTCAGGCTTGTCATCCCATTAAGTGTAAATGATCGGAGACTTCAGACTAGAAGATGGGTATGGGACCTTGCATAGTGAAGAGGGAGGAAGTAACAAGGCATGTGTTGCACATTCTACGATTATATGGGAAGGTGTCATTGGGGTATGAGGGAGTGTTGGGAGTGGATAAGGAATAGACCAAGGTTTCCCTGAGGTAACGATCCCTGCCAAAGGCTGACAAGGGATGGAAAGGGAAAAAATTTGCGGAGGGCTCGCATCCACTAGAGATGTCAGAAATGGTGGGTAATGACCCTTTGGATATAGATGCTGATAGGTTGCTAAGTGTGGACCAGGGAAACCCTATTGCAGCTGTGGAAGGATACAGAATTGTTGAAGACCAAAGTGCGGGAGATGGGTCGGATACGACTGAGGACCCTGTCATCTACAGTGGTGGGGAATCCTTGGTTGAGGAAGGAAGTGGATATTTTAGAGGCTCCCATGTGGAAGTTGGATCACCAGAACAGATGTAGCAGTGATGGAGGAGCTGGGAGAATGGAACAGAGTCTTTCCTGGCAGCAGGGTGTGAGGATGTATAGTCGAGGTAACTGTGGGAGTTGGTGAGTTTGTAGTGGATATGGGTGGTCACCGCATCCTCAGAAATGGAAACAGAGATGTCAAAGAAGGGAGGTCAGGAGTCAATGATAGACCAAGTGAAGGTGAGAGAAGGGTGGAAATTGGAAGTGAAATTGATAAACTTTCCCAAATCTGGACAAGAGAAGGAAATAGTACTGATGATGTCATCAATTTACCAGAGCAAAGAGTTGTGCATGGGGACCAGAGTAGGACTGCAACAAGGAGTGTTCCACATACCCACAAAAGGGACAGGCATAACTAGGGCCCTTGCAGCTATCCTTGGCCACTCCTTTGATCTGAAGAAAGTGGGAGGAGTTAAAGGCGAACTTGTTCAAAGTGAGGACAGGCTGAGCAAGGCAAAGGAAGGTGATGGTTGATGGGAAAAGTTCAGGTCTTTTTTCAGGAAGAAGCAAAGAGCCTTGAGACTATCCTGATGGGGGGGTGGATGTGTAAAGGGATTGCATGTCCATGGTGAAAAAAAGAGACAGCTGAAGCCCACAAACTGGTCATTCTGAAACTGGCATAAATCATCAGGAGATGCTGTCTGTCCAACTGTCGTTCTCTCTCTCTCTCTGGGGTCCATTCCACCTATCATTTATTCCTTCTCCCCTTGCCAAACCTACCCCAAATTCAGCATATATATGTGTGTATATAAAACACACCCCAACCTTTTCCTCACTGAATTCAGTTCTGAAGAGTCACTGAACCCAAAATGTTATCTATCCTTTTTTTTCCCATTTGTCCAAAGGATGAGACTGTGGCTAACCAGGTCAGCATTGATTGCCCATCCCTAATTGTCCAGAAAACAGTGAAGAGTGAACGACATTGCTGTGGGTCTGGAATCACATGTAGACCAGACCAAGTAAGACCGGCAGTTTCCCCTCTCTAAAGGGCATTAGTGAACCAGTTGGGTTTTTCCATGACAATCAGAAATGGATTCATACTCATCATCAGACTTGTAATTCCAGATTTTTATTGAATTCAAATTCCATCTCCCATGGTGGGATTCAAAGCCAAATCCCTAAACCATTACCTGGGCTTCTGGATTAACAGACCAGCAATTATACTACAAAGCCATTGCCTCTCAACAGATGCACCAGACCTGAATATAATAAGCTAGTTATGATCTAACCTAAATTTCAAAAGATTCAGCCGACTTCTTGTTTTTTTATACATTTATTACATCTACTTAAGAAGTCCATAGTCTCTTTTCTTTTGCTAACTGCTTTCTGAATATGACCTACAATTTTTAAGGATCTATTCACATGAATCCCTAGCTTTCTATGTCCTGCAAATTCTGTAGATCTGTGCCATTGGACATACTCTACCTCTCACTATCTTTTTTTTTAACCAAAATACATCATGTCAACCTTTTATGCATTAAATTCCATCTGCCAGTTGTCTCCTTTTTCAAATATTTTTATGTGGATCCAATTGCCATTGTGGCGATCCTTTGTTTGATTACACTCTGCAAGACTGCAGAATATTTTTAAAATCCATGCAGTTCTGGTCCAGCATTTCTAAAGAGCAGATAAGCAGAAACGCAATGTCTGATGTAATGCTATTGTCTGCCATACGTGGGCATGAAACCTTGCATGCTCAAACATCATTTCTAGATTGACCAATTTGAATCACTTTGAGAGTTTTCTACTCCTTCAAATTTGGTATTATCAATGAGTTTTGAAATTAATAATTAGTTACCCTGATCATGAAAGCCGATAGCCCTGATGACCTTGATCGAACTTCCAGGAGAAAGCCCTTCTACCCAATTCCATACTCATCCCACTATCAAGGCATGAAAATCCTGCTGCAGGTAACAGAAAGTATTATAAGGTAAAATCATGTGCAGAGATGAACGAGCTTCCCAATAGGTATCACTCTGGAACGAAGAGAATGTAAGCGGTATTGTAGCAACCAGAAGCAACAAAAGAGAGACTTAATTGGCATCAAGTTGAGACAGCGGGGAAGATGATTAAAGAACAGAAGTAACTGTAGAAAGATGTCACGTATATACACCTAATAAAAGCATAATGTAGGATGATAAAGGTGCATTCTCTTAGGATTTTTTACTCATCAGCCTTGGAGAGAGGCGGCAAACATAATCATCAACTTCAGTACTCACCTTACTCCATCTTCTCCCGCAATCACTTCAATATTTGGAGGCAACAGAAGAAAGAAATTTGAATGATTCATTTTCCTTTCTGTTGAGGTTTACTGAGGAGTTTCATAGATTGGCATGAGTACACCAACGCCTGGCAAAGACACAATGCCAGGGTAACCATGTCGCTTCTGCACTGGGATGTACCACAAATTGGAGAATCCATAATGTTCCTTTGCATTACAAAAGCCACAAACTAGATTTGGTTTTTAATTACCCAACTTAATCTGAATGTCAATAGACCTGCTATCTTGCAGTTTCGGTCTCATATGTGTCTGATCCCAATTTCAGAGTAGTTAGTGATGGTGACTGTAGGCTGAATTTTCATTTCCTGGTTCACAGCAAATCAAGTTAGGAGGCACAATGTGCAAGTCAGCAGGACAACACATCTGAATTTCCCTAATAATTCCCACCAGCTGCCATTTTTGTTGTGTCGTAAATCCTCACAATTCATGAGCTGGTGCACACTTAACATGATGATGGAAACCACAAGGTTTGTAAGTTGACTGAATATTAAGTTGATTATTATTAATCATTATGGTTGATTGAGACTTCAGTGAAGTTGTAAGCTGAGTGTATCTTTTAGTGAAGTAGATTTTCAATGTCTTTGCTTGGGTTGTTAGTCCCAGCAGCATTTCAATGACTTGCAAACGACTCATTGGTTCTTGACATAGTAGATGCTTGGACAGTGATTATGCACAAGTCATGGAGTACAAGGGGTTAATGGAAATGGTAAGGAAGTGGCGTAAAAGATAGAAGAGGCATGTTGGATATAATTAGACATGGAATGGGCGTTGGAGGGTGAGGAATGAGAGGGCAAACAGCCAAGCGGAGGGCAGAGCCAATATCTCAAAGAACTGTGTCAGGCCTTCAACCGCTATCACTTCTTGCCCACCTCCATCACTGCCTTGAGCCTGCCAAGGAAAACAACTGATCCAAACTTTCATCTCGCAGAGTTAATAACGCAGTGGGAGTAGGAAGAGGCAGTGGATTCAGAAAATAGCTTAGCTCACATCTCCTGAAGCAATTATGTTAAACCAAGTTCAACCAAATAGGAAAGCCCCGTGAACTATACCTGCATTGGTGTCAGAACTTTAAAAGATCTTTTCTCTAGAGTCGTCTCCCTTCCTAATTGAAAAATACTATGTAAGAGAAAAACAATATATGTCTATAAAGCCGTCAGGATGTCCTAAACCGGTTTGCAGCCACTGATGTACTTTTGAATTTTAGGTGACATTTTAATGCAGGAACACAACTGCACCATGAACACAGGACAGTGATGCAATGATAAATGAACCAGATAATCTATTTCAGAGAGGTTGGTTAAGGGTAACGTTTGGCCTGAACACTATGGGAGCAGCCCTACTCTCCTTCTAATATTGTCCTGAGATCTTGCAGGCCACCTAAGAAAGCGGATTTTAGATCAGTGTGGTGCTGGAAAAGCGCAGCAGATCATGCAGCATCCAAGGAGCAGGAAAATCGATGTTTCAGGCAGAAGCCATTCCTGATGGAGGGCTTTTGCCCGAAACGTCGATTCGCGTGCTCCTTGGATGCTGCCTGAACTGCTATGCTTTTCCAGCACCACGCTGATCTAAACTCTGGTTTCCAGCATCTGCAGTCCTCACTTTTGCCCACCGAAAAAAGCAGACATGCTCTCAGTTTAAATTGTCGCTTTGTAACAGGGTGGAATTCCCGCGGCACTTCAATTGACATGTCAAACTATTTTGTCCTCACGTTTTGAGTAGGACTTGAAGTTAAACCTTCTGGCTCAGAGATGAGATTGTCACTACTGAGTCATGGCTGACAGAAAGGCAGGATATATGGCGAGAAAAGCATTTAAAAATAAAATTTGCGTCAAAGAATATACTTTGGCTCAAGGGAAAACATTCTACAGAAGTGACCTTAAGCAACTTAAGCAAGTGCATAACCCATAAGGAACACTGCATGCATGGTCAGTTTTAATTTAGGAAATCCAATTGATATCCATGAATAAAAAAGAAGAAACTAGATAAAAGCAAAATTGGCAGCAAGAGATGAGAATGAGGTTTTATTTAAACAGAATATATGGCTTGTTTGGGAAAAAGGAAGACTTGAATGAAAAAAAACAAAAAGAACATCCATCCTTCACCCAACCAGTAGGACCAGCTCTTTTCTGTTAAAAGTCAATCCAGAAATGATGTTTGAACATGCAAGGTTTCATGCCCATGTATGGCAGACAATAGGATTACATCAGACATCGTATTTCTGCTTATCTGCTCTTTAGAAATGCTGGACCATATATGCATGGATTTCAAAAATATTCTGCAGTCTTGGCAAAGTGTAATCAAACAAAGAATGACCACTATGGTGATAGGATAAGGAAAAAAATATTCAATATTATAAAAATGAAAGTAGAAGGGAACAGTTAAAGTCAAAACTACATCTGTAACACAGCATATTGGATTAATGGACAATTCAACAGGCTTTGTTAAGGTCTTAACATATGAGGAGTCAGATATATTTAAATCTCGTCATTTACATGAGGCAAATACGTATTTAAAGGGGCTGTTGCGGTGGAGTGGTAGTGTCCCTATTCGAGACATGAAGCCTAGGTTTAAGTCCCACGTCCTCTAGAGGTATATCATAACACATCTGAACAGGGTTAATTTAAAAAAAAATTGGGGACTGAATGGTTGCAATCGTGAACAAATATTTGCAAAATTGGAACCTTTTTGCAAAGATTAAGCGGTTTCAAAATTATGAACAACCTATTCACTCACTCCTTCTGCTCCCTCCACTGTCCCATGTCATCGGCATAAATATCACCTTTTCCTGGTTGCTCCTGGTTCTGAAGAAAGGTCATTGAACTGGAAAAGATTACTCTTTTTTTGTCTACACAGATATTCCCAACCCTGCTGAGTTTATCCAGTCATTTCTGTTTTTGTTTGTTTCAGAGCTCCAGTTCTTGGTTTTATTCAAAATTGTAGTGATGGTTAAGTTGTATTAAATGTGTTTAAAAAGGTGGTCTACAAACTCTTTCTCAAGGAAACTGGGGATAACAACCTATAGTTACAACACCTTGAATGTAATAAAAGGATGCAAAGGGCTTCATAGGAGCTTTATAAATCAAAATAAGGCACCTAGCAGATCATAGGTGTGATGACCAAAAGGTAGCTGTCAAAAAGATAGTTTTAAGGATATCTTAAAGGGGATAACTGTGGTAGAGAGACGTACAGGTTTAGGGAAGGCATTTCAGAGCTTAGATTCTTGGCAGCTGAAGACACAGCCACCGATACTGAACCAATTAAATTCAAGGATGCAAGGAGGGCAGAATTATAGGAACATGGATATCTCAGAGGGCTTGGGAGGTGGAAGATGGAAATAACGAGGGAGAAAAAAGATCATGGGGGCATTTGAAGACAAGAACGAGAAATTTAAAATCAAGTTGTCTCTTGACCTGGAGCCAATGCAAGTTAGAAAGCAAAGATCAATTGGTGTATGAGTTAAGACAAAGGCAACAGAGATTGGATAGTCTCAAGTTTATGCAGGGCAAATTGTGGGAGACCAGCCCAGGAGTGGGTTGGAATGGACAAGCCCAGTGGTGGTGAAGATCTAAATGAGGGTTTTTAGTAGCAGGTGAGCTATAACATGAGGTAAGTCAGGGGGTAATATGAAAGAAATGATGGTGCAAATATGAGGCTAGTAGTTCATCTCAATGTAAGGCTCAGGTTGTGGTCAAACTCGTTTAAAGTCAGATGTTTACCATGGAGAAGGATGGTGTTAGGAAACTGAGTGTGAAGCAAGCACCAAAAGCGATGGCTTCAGGAATCCTAACATTTAATTGATGAAACTTTGTGCTAATCTAGTGCAGGATGTTGGAGAAGCAGTGTAAAAACATTTAACATTGGAGGAATTCAGAAGGGTGCTAATGAGGTAGAACTGGGTATACATGGGCAATGAATGGGCATTAACTAGCATAATAAATAAGAACAAAACTTCTACCAGTCCTAATACAAAATAACTCAAGTTGCCTTGTTCAATTGTCTGCCAATTGTTGAACAGTAATAAACAATGTGTGTTACCAGCACAATAATTGCACCAGAGCTATGCCAATCTTATGTATCTCTAAAACACTCCAACTGAACATGATCATGTCAAGAGATAGCTGTAAGAATCTAAGGACTGACTTTACGAGCTTATTGTCCAAGAAATTATGGGATACTTAATATCTGTAGAAGGAGTGAAAGTATTTCAAATAGTACATTGATGCTGTGGTTCTGTTCGCCGAGCTGGAAGTTTTTGTTGCAAACGTTTCGTCCCCTGTCTAGGTGACATCCTCAGTGCTTGGGAGCCTCCTGTGAAGCGCTTCTGTGGTGTTTCCTCCGGCATTTATAGTGGTCCCGAGCTACAAATCTTCTCACAAACTTTGAGTACATTGATGTTTCCTTATCTAAAACTGTATTTTGAGGCAATTTCACCTCTTTCTGTCTGAAAAGTGGGAGATTTAAAGAATCTTGCATGCTCCTACAACTGTATAATTTGGGGAAAATGGCATTCACTCCACACAAATCATCTGTAATTTCATAACTACAGTGCTTATAGGTATCCTAGGGACCTAGATAGACAATTTACAACACTTCTGTGCATTTGGAAATGTCCTATTTATCACAAAGATGTTTGTCTGCTTTGTGCCAAGGGTTCTACTTCTGCAGCTACGAAGTACACTGAATATAAACTTTTCACAAATTAGACTTCATGTTCAATTCATTTACACTAGGAAAACACAGCCTTTCACCTAACTTGCAAACTGATCTCAAGAGGCATCTCTCATGAGGGCTAGCCTCTACATTGTACTTATTTCTGTTTATAGCTTGCTGTATTTCACTCAGACTAATTAGTGAGTTTTCCTTTCATTCTTCTTTCCTATGTCTATCTGACCACAATTCTGAAGATCACAATGCAATTGGTCTGAAACAACAGTCAAATATTAATAGCAACAATTGCACTCATACAAAGTTGCTTCTCAAACTATTTTGTGAAAGGAGCTAATTAATTCCATTTTCAAATGTATTATACTACATTATCTGAACCGAAGTCTATTAAATTGCTAAAAAGTGCTCATTTTAAAATACATTTTGAGCCCTCAAACAGTCTGTATTAAAATGAGCTGTGTGTGATATTTTTTCATTGTCAAGCCAACATTTTATTTTTTCTACAGAACAATACACATGTAATCATTAGTCATCCTGCTGTTCCCCATCTCAGTTCATCTACTGAGCAAGAAGAAAATGGAAAGCTAAAGCAAGTGGCATGTTAGTGGATACACATCTTCAAAGCATGTCTGGATAAAATTGTCATCCACAACCTTCTCCTTGCACTTTTATTTTGGGTTTTAAATACAACATTTAAAACAATGTTTACTTGCAGGAGTCACATCTTAATTGAAGTTTTCCAACATAATCCATTCTTTTTCTACTCCACATTCTATTTTAAAACACAGAAGCCTGATCAGTGTTGTATATTTTTTGTAGTTGATCTTCTTCCAATGCAGAAGTGAATCTTGTTCCAAAGTGTGCAGGTACTTAATTGACAGATTTTTATATAACACTTTCAAATATCTACCCTAAATTTACAGCTGAGCTTCTGATAATTTCTGAGTCTTCTGTTAACCTGTTTCTGGATAGAATCTTCTCAGCCACTCAAGAATATAGATAATTGCAAGGAGGTTGGGACAGTTATACGAGGTAGCTAGTGAGGACTTGCCTGACATTGAGAACAAAAACTCTCATTGTCCAACCATGTATTGAATGGTGAGGGGAGATTCTCACTAGTGAGTGGCGAGAGTTCCATTTGCATACCTTAGCATCCACCTTATCACATCATTTTCCCTCATTGATATGCTGTTTCCCATTCTCCCACCAGCAGGATAAAAAACTAGATGGAAACAATTCCCAGCGTGAACGTTGGAGTGATATCCTAGTGATGCTAGCTCACTACTTGTCCCTCCAACTTTGATAAGTCATCAACATTTCAGTTCACATCCCACAGACAGCTACCTCATGTACTCACAAGCATCCCCACATCCCTCTCCCTGACTCCATCCAGCAGGACCTCGAGATAGGTCCCTGTTAACAACACATTGCCAATTAATCTGTACAACAAGTCCAGGGCAAATAAATTAAATTCTGCAGGGCAATTGTAGACTGCAAGTGCTTGAGTCAGAGCATGGTTGGGCTTTTAAGATGAGAATGTGACTAGCAGCACACTATAGGAGCTCGGTGCACATGTAATGAGGAAAGGTTTAGGAAAACATGACAGAAATGGTGCCATGATTTATGGAGGTTTACCCTCTATGAAACATGCCAAAATTGACACAGTCAATTTCTGGTAAAATTTAGCCCTCTAAGTGAACATCCCAGCTTCAACACTGTGATCATAAATCATTTACAAGATTACAGGATCAAGTCAAAAAGTGTCCCAGTAAATGACTGCCCTGGCTCCATTAGGGACAACTAGAGTTGTGGAGTGGAGGTGGGGAGTGGGGAGGGACGTGGTGAGGTGATGTTGGGGTTGTGAATATAAAAACCCTATTGACACCCAAGTATGGAGAGGGGGGATTGGTCCTTTCACATTAAGGGATGGGGGAAGAGGAAGCACAGCCAATTATTTCGAAGTTGGGGTATGCTGTTGATCCTCCTGCTGGATGGAGTCAGGATGTCAACATCATCCGCTACCTTGTTTCCTTCTGTGCTCTCTTTTCACTTTTAATTTCTGTAGGTTTTCAATATTAAACCAAGTTGGAGAGTAAGGCCACAAGTCTAGGAGGACTCAAATTTCTCTCTCAATGTCATTGAGTCCCTACGGCACAGAAAAAGGCCATTCAGCCCATCAAGTCTGCACCAACCCTCTGAAGAGCATCCCACCCAGGCCCAGTCCCTCGAAACCCATGGCTGGTCCACCAAACTTACATATCCCTGGACACTATGGACAATTTAGCCAATCCACCTAACCTGCAGATCTCTGGACGGTGGGAGGAAAATAGAGCAACTGGAGGAAACCCGTGCAGATATGGGGTGAAAGTGTAAACTCCATACGGACAGTCACCCAAGGCTGGAATTGAACCTGGGGCCCTGACATTGTGAGGCAGAAATGCTAACCACACAACCACTGTGACACCCATTATCCATTATTATTTACTCTGAAGTACAAAATGTGTTACAGTAATCTAAAATATCATAAAAGATAGTCATTTAATTGACTAGGGGAGAGCTTACAGCGCAGTACAGCAGGTGAAAATGAAACAATTAGTCTTGGAGTCTAGTGAACCAAAAAATTAATTCAAGTATTTAACATCATTCTAATCTTGAATGCACTGTTAATTTCCAACTCTCATTTGCCCATGTACTATTGTGCATTGGAAATTAATAATTGGCAATTGCTCCAGGTTTCTGAGAGCATTTTATCCATGCTCTATACATTATTTACACACACTAAGCTTGAAAAGAAGAAAACGCTTCAGAATGAGGAAAAGCTGAAGACAGCACTGAGCACTGACAACTTGAGACTGGCCCTCATACGTGCTTTGAAATTGAAACAATTGGTGAATGCATTTCTTCATTTGGACTGAAAAAATATAAAGATGTGAAAGTCTGGTGGTAATTCCAAATATTGAAGGCAGAAATCTAACTGCAAAGGCCTCTACTGCCTTTGAGTGCTCAACATTCTTTTAAGAGCTACAAGCCTGCATGATTTTTAACTTTTAGCCTTTTTTTTAATGTTTGAAAGGAAAACCAAAGCATCATGTGGATTTTCAACAGTACAAAAATTTAATGTTTCCTTATAACTATTGTATATAAAACCTTACCACCCAATGCTCATTAGTTAGTTACTCCTTATATTTCCAGACCTACTCCAGAGATTTACTCTCTATCCAACTGTCACAGCTTTTTTTTAAAAAACAATTATAGTGTAGATGAAGTTTCCCACTTGATTTTCAGGATGCAGGTGGTTCGAGTAGCAAAAGGACTCATCTTAAAATTGTCGCATAGTGTATTTGTAATTTTCTATCCATTAATTTAGGTGAACAGAAAATCACAATCTTAAGACCAGGTTTCCATTATGAACTTCCATGCCCAGGGACGAAATAGAAATATTTTCCTCTTTGCACTTTCAACCCTCCAACCTACTGGCAATCTTCCCCATCTTCTAAATATTTTCACCAATTAGATGCCATTCATATTCCACTGCAATCCTTTCCTTCAGGGTTACATCTTCCTTTTTTTCTTCAGTTCTTCAGCTGGAGGAGTAAAGCTTGTCTCTCATATGATCACATTATTTAATCTAAAGGTTTTGGCTCACATATCAGTGTCGTGCAAAATTGGATACCTTTCCACTGAATTAAAAATCACACAACGCCAGGTTATAGTCCAACAGGTTTATTTGGAAGCACTAGCTTTTTCAGCGCTGCACCAACCACCCGACGAAGGAGCAGCGCTCTGAAAGCTAGAGCTTCCAAATAAATCTGTTGGACTATCACCTGGTGTTGTGTGATGTTTAACTTTGTCCACCCCAGTCCAACACCAGGACCTCCAAATCATACTTAAATGCAATATCCAGTGAACAAGGAAATGCGTTTAAGCCATATTTAATTTTTAAGGAATGGATATCTGAAATTAAACGTTTAACAAATTTTGTACAATAAAATACTTTTTGTTTTGATGTTAATAAGAGGAAGGATTATTGACAAAATAATTAACAATGCTTAACTTTAGAACTGTAGGTTGTGCAAAGATGCTGCATGTTGCATACTCCCATCATAGCAAAACCATATTTTGAAGCGATAAATTTCCAGGTACGCTATGTCACAGTGATGAGGACTGTTTGAAGCACATATTCCTTCTTTACTTTTTGTCCCATACAGGCATTGAGAAGAAATGGGAAACTATCAGGGAATATTAATTGTATTGGTAGCTTTGAAAGTATTCCTCTGGATTGACATAGCACAGGCAATAAAGCTCAAGAACAATTAGAAATGGCATGGCTGCATTTTGTTCTTAAAAGGAATATATAGAGCAGATATGGTTTTACAGCACATGGAAGGATTTAAGTTAGCTGGCGTTTGATTTTACCCTGTGATGTATGTCACATGCATGCAGAATTATGCAGGATTAATGCACATATAGATTAAAAACATACCGTACTTCTGTCGCTAAATACCCCAAGCCCAATTATCCATGGTCAGGACCTTCTTTCAAAATATGGCTCTTGGGTGAAATATATTGCTAGGTAGGGATTGGAGGAGGTGGCTAGGCAGGTAGGCAGTGTGATGTTTCAGAAGAGACCTCTGTCTGCTTTGCCTCACAACATCCACCTATTCTACCCGACAGATTCCCTATCCAGGTATTCCCTGGTTGACAAGCTTGGTTTCCAGTGTCAAGATTAGAGTGGTGCTGGAAAAGCACAGCAGGCCAGGCAGTATCCGAGGAGTAGCAAAATCGACATTTCAGGGTTCCTGTTGAAGGGCTTTTGCCCGAGACATCGATTTTCCTGCTCCTCGGATACTGTTTGACCTGCTGTGCTTTTCCAGCACCACTCTAATCTTGACACTGATTTCCAGCATCTGCAGTCCTTACTTTCACCAAGCTTGGCTTCCAGTTGGGCAGAGATGTGCCTGCTAGGTCTCATCCATAATCCAGGGAGTGGAAAGTTAAGAAGAGGCTGGTGAATCCAATCACTGACTCCATGGAGTCCTTGTATAATGGAGGGAACTTAGTTGTTTGGTCTTGTTAGGGATGGAGGAGGGTGAATTTCTGCTCGTTCTGGCTTACAAACCATGTCGCAGACGTGTATCTTCCCTCTGAATCTGTATTTGCCTTCCTTCAGTTGTCAAGATCCTGACACTTGACCATCTACTGTTAAACCTGCAAAGTAAGTCATATCAGAGACTGACAGCTCCAGTAAAATATTTAAATTCACAAGTTATTGCTTTAAAATGGATTGGTTATCCCCTCCTTACATGTCTACATAGAGTTTCAACATTACACAATATTAAGATGTTGATATTTTCTAAACAACCAGCTCAGAGATGCTATTATATACATTTGGGATAAGTGGGTTTTGAACTTGGAACTCCTGGATCGGAGGTGGGGACATTACCATTATGACACAAGATTCTTTCATTTTTAATACATTATTCTTTGATCGAACCTTAACTCAACTGTTCACGTAATTCTTAAAGTCCACTTCATAGAAATAATATCAGGCTCTTTAGTTTCACATGCCTGATCTGGCATACAATTAAAGCATGCCCAATTTGTACATTCACTTGATTTTAGTTCCATTTACACAACTTTTGCTTGTATACATCTGAAAATCCTGAATTAATCGAAATCTATTGATCTCATTTATTAAAGTTATGAAATTAATCCACATGAAATTAATCTGAGATGATTTGAAAGAGAAAGTGATTGATGGTGAAGAGACTTCAATTCTGTATTCACCTGAATTTCCCTATCAAAAAGGAAACTTGGTTATGTGTCTAGATTATGAAAACCCCTTCATCATTTTAAAGATTCTGATTTGATTGTCCCTGATCCTTCCAATCTGGATGGAGGGATGTCATTTGCTAAATTTGGTTATTTTGGTTCACAATTTTCCCCTAGGGAGCAGAACAACATTTGTTGAATGATCTCATACAAGACAATGTCAAAGGTCAGTCTCAAGTACTTAGACAAAAGGAAGAGCTTTAGTTCTTTACATGACTACGGTCCAGACCACCTACAGTCGCTCATCCTCCCAAAGTTCACAAGTGCCACATGAGCAGTCATAGAATGTTCAACACCAAAGGAAGTCAGATGGTCCATCATCTTGTGCCAACTCAGAGCTATTAATCAATTCCGATTAAATATTTATTCAATTATCTGTACATTTCAAAACACAAACATTTGTGGTGTAAGAACATGCTTCCACATATTGCATATGGCCTGTCATCTTAAATCTCCGATTGTTGATCTATTGCCACTGAATCATTTTCCCCTTTTCCACTTTATCAAAACCATTTGTGATCTTCAACATGTCTATCAGAGTTCGACTTACCCTATCTGCTTTAATACAATTAACCTAAGCTTTTCTGTACAACTAAAGTCCCTCGTTCCTTGTGCACCAACATTTGGAGACTTAAATTTAGCAGACCCTAGAAATGTAGAAAACTAGATTGTGTGCCTCAAAAGATGCATCAGATTCCTTTTGTAAAAAAAGTTATGGCTCTCTTTGGCTCTGTGACTAACAGGGGCACTTTAGCAACAACAACCTCATTCAACCTTATTGCTTTCAAACATACATACATTAATCCAGGCCTTCACTTTTGAAGAGAGACCCATTTGCACTGTTTTTGATCTGGTACCCTTGATGAGACCAGATACCAATGCCAATATCATACAATCTGACCTGAGAAGAGCTCCTGAGTCCAAGCCATCACATCCCAACATTCATAGCAACAGCTGAATTAATTGTGAAGGTTTTACCCTTGTAAATGTCATACGAGCATGGAACACCAACCACTGATGACATGTGGTTAAGTAGAACACCACCACCATCCTCACTTTCTGACCAGATCTATGTAACATGGAGGACACTTAATTTCCTGAATTTATTTTATAGAGGAACTCTTTTCTACTAAAATAGATATTTTCCCCATAACAACATTTTGAGGAACTTCGATCTCATGAATTTCATTTGTGGAAACCTGATAAACTGGTATTTTCCTTTCTTCTGTATGTTTACTTTTTATGAGCCAAGCAACTTCTCCGTGACTGTATCGTGTAACTCCGAGTCAAGTAAGTTCCTCTTGACCATGTCCCAAACCTGTAGATATTGGTGTTACATCTCGGTGATGTCCTCCGTGGAGTCACATGTAGCCTGTTATCAATCTTTGCAAGCAAATCTTTATCCTTAATCTGCTGACAAATCTGCAGAGAAGTAAATAGACTCTGCACTTCAAATTGTTGAATTTGGATGCTTGCATTTGCCACCTGTGATTGCTTTACTGAACATCTTGACCTCAAAATGTTTGCTTCCTTAGTCACGCTACTTGAGGATTGCTGCTTACTTAACATGATCACTGTCAATGGTACTGATGGTTCTTCCTTGGAAAATGAATAAATAATATGTTCCTCCTGAACTTATGTTATCTCATCATCTGACATCAAATTTAAATTTGCCATAATGGTTTGCTTGCTCAGCTGTGTTGCTGTCTGAACAACTTCAGTTCAGTAGGGTCATACTGCTGATTATCTGCTTCCTTATTTGTATCTTCTTGCAAATTTTGCTGGTTTTAACATCTAAATTTTCTTCAGCATCGAAAGAAATGGAAAATATTTCTGCCAGACATGTGGAGTTATAGATTTCCATCTTCTTGAACATATGAATCAATTCTCTTCGGCCATTGTAGGTATTCTCAATATATCCTGTTCTTTTCTTTTGGTCTCTGCCATGAATCAAGGAAGCCCAATAAAATCTTCTATGGGCTGTCCCTTGATTGGTTGTTCAATAACTATTGAATAACTAATATTTTCTTGACCTGTAATTCCTCAACTGGTTGTTTCTTGACCAATTGTCCCCGATCGGCATCTCTTTGAATAAGCTTGGCTTAACTTGTTGTCTTTTGATCTCTTCACTATCAATAAAAAAAAGTTGTACACACGCCACAATTTAACCAAATTTGCAATTCGGACAAATAGTCATGCCCTTGATTATGAGGTACGTATACATTTTCTAATCTCTTACTCAAGTTGTGTTGCAGAATGGTATGAGTGAACAATTAACCATGAGTGAACAAAGAGAGGTTACATCCTACAACAATACAACTGCGCATTCTGGCAAATATCTTTAGATGCATACCTACTGGAACAAGCAGTTGTACTATTGTCGATGTAACCTCTCTTTGTTCACTCATGGTATATGATCTAATAAAATAATGACACTGACCACTTTATCAGGCTTAAAATGAATAAGATGTTGATAGATAGAAGTTGCTTCTTGTTCAACGTAATTAGTTGTATCATCAGTTTCCCCAGAATGTTCCTTCATTTGCAGGTTGCTGTATCACATTAACATATTTGTGGGAGTAGCTTTGGACTTCCTGCTGGAAGTGACCTATGACGTAACAAAGTCAAAAATCACAGTACACTGATTTATAGTCCAACAGGTTTATTTGAACTCCCAAGCTTTCAGAGTGCCCATTCCTTCCTCAGGCAGCTAGTCAAAAACGATACAAGGGACACAGAATTTATAAGTAAAATATCAAAGTGTCATACAACTTATACAACTAACATCAGCATCTAATTTGAAAACAATTCTATATCTTAAGAATTATTTTTGCCAAGCTGTCCAATTATTTTTTTTCTTAGTACATCTTTGAAATTAAGTTTTCCTGCCAAAATGAATTCTGCTGCAATCACTTCCTAATGTGGTTATTTATTTCTCTCATGTTAATATATTTCAGTTCTTCAGTGTCTGAAAGTTGCTTTATACTTGATGCTTAGAAGGTTTTTGATCTTGCAGCATATCAATTTGAATTTAACTCTCTTTTCCTAAAATACTTTAAAGTCTTAATTGTGAAGTCTAAAAGTTGGAATGGAACCAGGTGAACCTTGCCATTGACCTAGGCACCAGAATCAAGTGTGCAAATCAAGCTCTGATGACATTGTATAGTCTGCCTTACTAACATTTAGAAGATTGTGCAAAAATTATGAGATTGATGTCCCACATGTTCCTGAAGCAAAAATCTGACTTTGTCATAATTAGTGTCATAACACAGAGACAATATCCTAAACAGTACTACCATTATCCCTCACTCTCTCATGTCCCATCTCCTAGAGACACTCAGCAGAGTAAGCAGCATAGTTGTACATAGTTCAGAGCAATTTGCCCTGAGAGTCCTCAAGATGCTCTGGGCCCCATGGAATCTCATGGTTTCAGTCTAATATGGGCAAATAACTTCTTTCTGATTACTGTCCTTGCCTCTCACAACTTCCCATCAGCTGAAAACTAATTTCTCTACCAAATGGAATACCAATTTTGTTTTTAAATTCATTCATGGGATATGTGTCACTGGCTGGACCAGCATTTATTGCCCATTCCCAGATGACATAATGCTGTGGGTCTGGAGCCACATGTACACCAGACTACGTAAGGATGGTATATTTCCTTTCCTAAAGAACATTAGTGAACCAGATGGGATTTTCCTAACAGTTGGCAATGGTTTCATGGACATCATTAAATTCTTACTTCCAGTTTATTATCAAACTCAAACTCCACCATCTGCCATAACGGAATTCGAGCCCAGGTTCCCAGAACATTGCTTGAGTCTCTGGATTAATAATCCAGCAATAATACAACCAGGCCATTGCTTTCATTGGAAGATGCATTGTGAGTACAGAATTTACTCTGGGTGGAGGGACTTCAATATCCATCAGCAAGATTAGCTCAGATGCACCACTCCTCACTGAGCTGAGTTAGTTCTAAAGCACAGAGCTCCAAGACTAGGTCAATGGCAGGTTTTGAGGGGCCTCTAAAAGAGGGAAAAACCTACTTGACTCCATTCATGCAAATATACCTGTCATAAATGGATCTATCCATGATGGTATTGCACATCTGGAGATGAAATTCTGTCTTCACATTAAGGATACCCTCCACTGTGTTGTGTGGTGTTCACTATGCTAACAGGAGCAGATTTTGACCAATCCAGCAACTCAACACTGGGCATCAATGAAGCAATGTAAGGCATCACCCCCAGCAAAGTTATATTCAACTCCAATCTGTAACCTCATGGCCTGAAATATCCTCACACTATCATCAAACTGGGGATCAATCCTAATTCAATGAGTTTTGCAAGAGGGCATCCCAGGAGCAGCATCAGGTATACTTAAAAATTAGGCATCAACCTATTAAAGGAACAAGGTACCTCTCACTATATGTCAAACATCGTAAGTAGCAATTGCTAGGCAGAGCTAAGTGACTCCAAAACCAATGGATCAGATCTAAATTCTGCAGTCTGATCACCTCCAACTGTGAATAGCAGTGGACAATTAAATAACTCATTGGAGGATGAGTCTCCACAAATGTCCCCATCCTCAATGAAGGGGTATCAAACAAATCACCGCAAAAGATAATGCTGAAGCATTTGCAATAACGTTCAGCTAGAAGTGCCAAATTGACAATCCAACTTGGCCATCTCCTGAAATTCCGAGCATCATGAATGCCAAGCTCAGTCAATTCAAATCACTTCATATGTAGAAAAAGTTGAAGTCATTGGATACAGCAAAGGCCAAGAGCCCTAGCAAAATTCCAACAATTGTGCTGAAAACCTGTATTCCAAAACAAGTTGCACCCTTAGCCATCTGTTGCACTACAGACACAATACCGGCATCTACCCAACTAGATGGAAAACTGCCAAAGTATTTCCTGGCTGCAAAACGAAGGACATAACCAGCCTGGCTAACCACTGCACCATCAGCCTGTTCTCAGTTCTCAGCAAAGGGATGATCGACATTCATATCAAGTGACACATGCTCAATAACGACCTGCTCACTTGGGTTCTGCCAGATCTTCTCACTTTCTGACCTCATTGGTCCAAATGTGGACATAAGAGTTGAATTCCAGTGATCAAGTCCAGCTGGCTGCTGTTGACATCAAGGCAGCATTTTACCAAATATGGCATAAAAGAGAGCTTGTAAAACTAAAATTAATATGAATCATGGTGAAATCTATTCCATCACATTCCTGGTTAGAGACATATATAATGCATTGGAAGATGGTTATGATTGTTGGAAATCAATCATCTTATTTCCAGGACATCACTTCTTTGGGCCAACCATCCTCTGTCACCTCATCAGTGATCTTCCTTCCATCTTAAAATCAGAAGTAGGGTGTTTGCTAATGATTACAAAATGTTCAGCAAAATTCATGATTCCTCAGATATTGAAGTAGACTAATGGCCACTTGCAGCAAGAGCTGGACATAATTCAGACATTTCCTGGTTAAATGACAAGGAACATTCTTATCATACAAGTGCAAGGCAATGACCATTTCCTACAAGAGTGAATCAGAAGATGTTCAATGATATTACCATCACTGAAAAGTGTTCATCTATTCTTGGGTTGTGGCACCAGTAGCTAGGTCAACATTTGTTGCTCCTAACCTGGAGGTGGTGGTGGTGAGCTGCAGTGCTTGGTGTTTAAGAACACCTGGAGTGTTGTTAGGAAGGGAGTTCCGGGATTTTGATCTAGCAACGGTGAAGGAAGGGTGATATGGTTCATAATCAGGATAGTGTGTCACTTAGAGGGAAACTTTCAGCTGGCAGTGTTCCCATGCATCTGCTGCCCTTGTCCTAGAGGTAATAAACATTGCAGATTGGAAGGTGACATTGCTGGAGTTTTGGTGAGTTGCTGCTCCACTTCCTGCAGATGTTGCACACTGCTGCTACTGTGTGTCAGTGGTGAAGTGAGTAACCATTCAAGATAGAACCAGTCGAGTAGGTTTCATGTCCTGAATGGTGTTAAGCTTCATGAGCTTCTTCTGAACTCATCCATCCAAGTGAAAATTATTCCATCACACTCCTTTCTCGCACATTGTAGATGGTGAACAGGCTTTTGGGAGACAGCACGTGAGTTATTTGTTGCAAGATTCCAAACCTCTGACCTGCATTTGCAGACAACATATTTATATAGCTGGCCCAGTCCCGTTTCTGGTCTATGGAAACACCCAGGATGGTGTCTTCATCAATGAGAGAATCCCCCAGAATCAACAGCCTGGAGGTTAGTATTTGTCAGAACTAGGTCAGCTATATAAATATTATAGTCCCATCCATTACATTAAGCATTTAATCCCTCCACCATTGATGCAAAGTCGCAGCAGCATGTACCAACTGCAAGATTCAGCGGAGCAACTCACTATGGATCCTTCCAAATCTGTAATATTCCAAACCCACAGCCTCTATTAACTAGATGAACAGTAGATGCATAGGAACACACACCTCCTGTACATTTGTCTCCAAGCCACGCACAATCCTAAACTCGAGCTATAGCGCTGTTCTTTCAAAATTGTTGGGTCAAAATCCTGGAACTGCTGTCTTATTCTATATGGAATCATGGATTGCCTACAGTGGGGAAGCAGGCCATTCAACCCATCATGCCCACACCGATCATCCAAGGAGCATCCCACCCAGACCCATCCCTACCCTATCCCTGTGACCCTGTATTTCCCATGACTAATCCACCTGTATCCCTACACCCACTTGGAACTGTAATGATTCATCCACCACATTCTCAAGGGCTTATAGAGATGGGCAATCATTGCTAAACTAGCCAGCAACATCTACATCCTATAAGCAAGTAAAAAAAAGTTTTATTATTCTATTTGGAAAAGTGGATGTATTACCAAAAAGAAAAGAATGACTTACGATTTTTACAAAATGAATCAAATATTTTCTGTTTACACTTTGTCAGTTGCAAGAACAGCAAAGAGTTTCATACGTGATTTCCCATAAGTTAAGATTTAGATCTCAAACAAACCATCAACAGAAGGATTAGGTTAGAGCAAATTTAAGAGCAGAAAATGGGCATCAATTAGATAAACCCTCAACGTAGTGACTGGGATTATGATGAGTGATTAACCCAACCACTGTCTTAACTGATTGTTATATTCTTCCTTGGTTGTGCATATCAGCACAGGGCTTGATATCTTGATGGTCTCGTGCTACATAAGAGAAGTCCGCATCTCATTAAGTGGAGGTTGCAAGGAGTTAAGGATGTTTGTGAAAAGTGGAATCTGTATTGTTAGAGATCTAAGATGTACTGGCTATGTATGTGCATTATGAGTTTTGCCGAGCAACAGATGGCTGATTGGTTTGTGCTATTTGGACTAATTGTGGATACCAAAAGTTATGAGAATGATGACAACTCACTGATTGGTTCCTCGAGGTGAGCAGTTTGCATTTTACAATAGAGGAAGAGAAGCACCCAAAAACAAAATCTGTGTAGTGTAGTCACCAAAACCTGGGAGCTAACTCGTTAGTCCCTCCTACAATTAACTGTAAGCTCTTGCCTCTATCTAGTGAATGAAGACCTTTACAAATAACGTGCCAACTACTCTGTCATCTGGAAATAAGACAATCAGAGAACAGAAGTTTTTGGAAGACACAAAACGAACCCAAAAATTCAGTAGATCTTTTTTTCTGTGTCTGTTTCTGTGTGTAGGGGCTTAGGGATGGAGTTAGGATTTTCAGCAGGTCAATTTATACATTATTCATTCATATTTTTATTTACATGTCCTTAGAATTGATTTCTTTGTTACGAAACTAGTTAAGAACAGAAACCTGGTCAGTGTTAACCTGACTCCATCAGAAAGGTAAATTGGAAACTTTGAGCACTTTTACTAAATATTTAACTTTTGTGATGACCCCAGATGTAGTGCAGCTCAGTGGACTTTCCTGAGTGATTTGGAAAGTTGTTGACAAGTAGACAATGTGATATCAATGGCGCCTTGCGTCATGGAGGAGTCTGCAATTCACACGAATGCAATCCATGTAAAACTTATATTTGGTCTGTTTACTTGCCTATGACAAGGAAGGAAATATAACATATTTGTTTTGAGAGATTCTTTGTTATGTAATTATGCATGGATAGCCCTTCATTGGAAATAAAATCTTGCATTTGTAAATGTACTGCCTCTTGACATCATCACCTGTCTGACTGACTGTCATGCTATTCCAGCCTCGGGCGACTGTTTGTGTGAAGTTTGTACATTCTCCCCGTGCCTGCGTGGGTTTCCTCCAGGTGCTCCAGTTTCCTCCCACAGTCACAAAGATGTGCAGGTCAGGTGAATTGGCCATGCCAAATTGCCCGTAGTGTTAGGTGTTTTAGTCAGAGGGAAATGGGTCTGGGTGGGTTACTCTTTGGAGGGTCGTTGTGGACTTGTTGGGCTGAAGGGCCTGTTTTCACACAGTAGGGAATCTAATCTAATTACAGCTACATAAATGAAACTGTACAGTGACCCATCCTCAGTTTGAATCCTGTCTGAGGCAGTGGTAATCTTTCTCTGATGCTCATTGTAGCATTCCACCTTATCATTGCTCATTGCAGAAGCATTACATGTTGGAAAACTTTCAAAAGTTGTTAATGCTAACTTTGTACACAGGGAAAGTGAAGAAACAAGAAACTAAAACCTGCAATTGCTTCTGGGAATGAGCAGGGGCTGTTGGCCTTTCAAACAATAACAGATTTGCAGTCAATGATTACTTCACCTAACACATTTTTGTTGGAAGCGGGTGCCAATTAAGTCCTGTATGGTTCACTGTGCCTAAAGCTGCTGCTGCTGAGCCAAGCAAACGGTCCTTAGTAATGTGAGCAATCAGCATTCGCATCACATACAAATAACAATAGTTCAACATAGACCATCATAAGTAAAATCTGAAGGGTTTTAACAAGGAGGGCCACAAAATGCCTGTGTATAATATTCTGAAATATGCAGGATGTGCCACACTGTACAAATGCAGTAGTCGATTTTGAGTGAAGCAGGATTATGGCAACTTTGCCCTCACTGGCCCCTACATTACCCAAGGAAGGCAACAGTCCATATAAGAAAACACCTACAGTTCACACTGAGAGAAAATTAGCTTTGTAGTGCTTGGGTCACCCATGAGACTTTGGAATGCCTTTGTGAGCTGTGGCCCACAAGTGCCAGTTTTATCTTGGCTTCTACTTCACAGAGATAACTCTGATCAATTTGTAACAACTTGCAACATGATCAAGATTGCTTGTGTTCAGTGTAGTTGGTCACTGCATGCATTTCACATGCAGAATTCTCCGATTACAGGTATCTCCACCCTGTACTGCGTATGTGCTGGATTATTGTACTTGACCTTTGAAGGGCCTCACAGCACTCACAAGTCGAACCCATGTGCTCTGACAGAACAAACCACCTAGTCTGTGATCAACCACTTTCAGCTTACTTTGTATGAAAGTGTGCTGGAGTGTGAGTTAAGCTGCAACAAAAAAGGCTGGGATCCTCTAGGATCAAAGGTTATGGTATTGTATTTGAAGGCTCACTACAAACCAGGGGTCTCATAGGAATCCGTATGAGTCACTTCAACTGCAGCTTGTTCAGACCAGGTAAAGGTTGGCCCCAAGACTTAGTGAGTGAATACTGCAGACTGTCTGGGAATGAAGGGATGTTCTCTTCCTAAGTGATAGCAGAAAGAGGTCCTCCCAAGTGACCTGGCTGGCCTAGGTTGAGGCCACCTTGCAATTATATGTTAGTGGACATTACTAAAGATCCACAAGGTAGTACAGAGAGAGGAGGAAGTCCTGCATTTTAAAAAGGTAGCCCTACCATCCTGTTTCTTCATATGTTCAATACTTAGTCCAACTCTGCAACTGCACAACTATGTCAAATTGGCCTTCTAACTTCAGCGCCACATACATGACGTGCACTACAGGTTGTACACCCAGCTTACACTGCCAACGTTATAAACTGTCTTACATTCTGTACTTCCTACTCACTTGAGGGCTCACCATCTGGCAGTGCTATGCTCAAAGTATATACACACACACATCACAGTCAATCATTGCCGTTCTCTCCCTGCAGAAGAATTTGGCACATAACAATTGGGAGGAGATCTCAACCGGACTGCGAGGAGTAGGCAGTGGAGCTGATGGGTGAGGTCCATGCCTGGTCCTACATCAACAGAGGGACAAGAATGGGAGGAGAATCCAATAAGAAGTACTGCAGTCATCCTTTGTCACAACATTCATCTGCATAAGGATTTGTCCATCTTCAACTCATTCTTTTCTATCTCACCCTCGGTCTTAGACAGCCAGCTGCTGAATGTAACTTCACTCCTGGTACTCCTTCCTCTCAGGGAGGTAGGTTACTTCCAACAGGAGGAAGATCAAAAGCCAAGCACCTCGTGAGCTTCATCTCAGGGCACTGCAGATGGGCCTGGCCTCACCATCACCAATCCCCATTCACCCAACCCCCACTGCCCCCACTCTCTGCCAGTGATGCCCACTGACGGCAGCAGCTCAGGCTATGGACAGGTGGGGGGGGTTACACCTACTGTTGGGGAGGGGAACCGAAGTAGGACAGTGCCGTCTAGATGTCACACACCAAAGTCTTCACCGTCACCAGAGCATCTCAGTCAGCAGGCTGCCTCTACCCCTGTTGTGTATGTTGGAGCTGCATTTTGACTTAGTAGGAGGCAGAGGAATATTAAAATCTTTTGAGTGCACATTGGCAGTTTGGGTGTTTCATCAATATATCTGAATTTCACAGCTATATATTCACACTCAATGTTGCTGATATTTGCTACCGTCTCATTTTTGCACCAGGTGCTGACATGGTTATCTGAAATGAAAAGCTTTCCTCATTATAAGAGGAAGCTGATATTACATTGGACCAACTTTTCATTGCCTCACATCATCAACAATGTGTGTGATTGTGAAAAGCCTTTATCTTTCTGAAGTGCAAAAATGTTTTAAGACCAAGTTTTGTTGAAGGATTGCTGCATTTCTTAAAAACAAGCAGCCTAACAATCATTTTAAGTGCTGTTTACACAGCTGCTTGTTCAACCAATGGGGGAAGTCTGGCTACAGACAAGGTGGAGACAAGGGGTGTGCAAAAAATGGAGCTTTGGCTCACAACAAATAGTTGATTGGTCTATGGTGTAGTGACCAGTTATTGATAACAAAGGCCTCTGGCCTGTTAACAGCTATGTGATTGGCTCTAAAGTAGCCAAACAGCTTGTCAGTTGGAATGTAATAAAAACCAAAAAGCCTGAAGAAAAGCCAGTTTATTTTACCCTGTGGTTCTTAACCAATTTACTAGAGAATTTATCAATGTGAACCAGCTTCACTGTGCCCCTGAAAGCCAAATGGAGAAACATGATCAAGGAGCAGTGACCTAACAAGCCAAACAGGACCATCTCTGTGAATGGTAGAGACAGCAATCATCACACAATAATTTTGGAACCAAGATGGTGAAGTTCAGTCCATTGGTTTGACGTTTCATGAACCAATCTCCTCCTGTCATCCACCAGATCATCTTTTATTCTATTCCGTCCTCTGACTTGTAATCTCTCCTGCCCATAAGATCTTCCATTTCCTCAATGATTACACAGCCCCTCATTGTGACAGTCTCCAAACTTCCCTGCAGTCCCTTAAAATCAAAGTCCCACTGTCGCTTCTTCCCCTAAACCTTGTCTGATTGAAACAGAAAGAACTGCGAATGCTATAAATCAGAAACAAAAACAGAAATTGCTGGAAAAGCTCAGCAGGTCTGGCACTATCTGTGAAGAAAAATCAGAGTTAAAGTTTCATGTCTGGTGACCCTTACTCAGAATTTATTCACTGCACCATGGCATTCCTAGAGGGTCCCCACGCCCCTTACAAGACAATATGTTGCCTGACCCTCAGCTTAAACCACCCACTCTACCAGATGAAACTTCTCCCTAACTGTGTGACCATTTCCACATTAAAATGCTCTTTAATTGTGTGACCATTTCCTCTCTTTCACAAGACCACTGCCTCTCCAAGACCAAGGACCAGACATGAGTTCACCTCAATACAAAAGACACCCTGGACTGACCTTTCAGCACCCTGGACTGACTCCAGTACACCCAAAGAGCCCCTAGACTGACTTTAGTACTGTCTTGGCCATTTTCCTTTCCTCCTCTTCAGTGCTGATTGTCATTCTATGTTCCTCATCCAGGAGCATTCCTTCACCATTCCTTCACCGTTCCTTCAGTCCCTGATTGCCTGAGCCAATTGAGGTTTGAGATAGCCCAAGAAGACAGCCCGCTTTCCTCCCAATGAACCACGGTGATTGGACTTGGAGAAGTTGAAGCACAAGTGACTGTAAGTATCATTTAAATCCATTTAACAAGAGGGACAACGTAGTAAGTATTTGTCTCAAAGTCAAGGAAGAAGTGCCACTAGGTACATGACTGCCTTTTGCTTTTTGGTGTCTGAAGTGTAAAGCACCTCGAATGGGCAGGAGTAAGTGAACTTTATTTCAGTGACTTCTGTTTTTGATGAGATGCGGGCTGATAAATTTCAACATTTGTTGATAGGATTGTTGACCTGCCACCTGAGGGGCTGAACTTATCATGGAAGTTTATCGCAATGGCGAGAAACAGATTCTCTCACCCAATTAACTTCACCCACCCACCATTATTCTTGCCATTTACAGGAACCAGACATTCCAGCTGATATATCCAAACAGCGATGTTGGGCCTATAAGGAATCTCCAAGAAGATGTACAATGAGCAGCAGCCAGAAGAAACAATTCAGCCACCAAGCTGCAAGTAATGAATGATAATGTGAAATAAGACACGTGCTTTCTGTCAGTCAGCCAATCCTCTATCCAAGCCAATCCTCTACCCCTAACCCCTTGGGATCTAAACTTCTGGATTAGCCTTTTACGCCACACCTTGTCGAATGCCTTCTGGAAATCTAGATATATTACATCCACTGGATTCCCATTATCCACCTTGCTGGTTACAAAGAACTCCAGCAAGATGGTCATGCATAACTTGCCCTTCATGAAACCCTGCTGATACTGGTGAACTGAGCTTTGTTTTTCCAAGTGTTCAGTTATCTCCTCCTGCACCTTTCCCACTACAGAGGTCAAGCCAACTGGTCAATAGCTTCTCACATTTTGTCTATTTCCTTTTTTGAATGAAGGTGTCACGTTAGCGTATTTCCAACCTACTGTTAACTTTCAAAATCCAAAGAATTTTGGAATATCACAACTTACGTGCCCACTATCTTTACTGCTACTTCCTTTAATACCCTAGGGTGAAGGCCACCAGGGACTTATTCTGCCTTCAATTCCATCAATTTACTGAATACCTCTCCTTAGTTATAGTCATTTCACCAAATTCCTCTGTACTAACTGCAGTTTTTGGGAAGAAATTATTATCTTCCCCTGTGAAAACAGAGACAAAATATTGATTTAGTGCCTCTACCATTTCTAAGTTTCCCCATTATTACCTTGCTACTTTCACCCTCAAAAGGGCCAACATTCACTCTCAGTATTCTCTTCCTTTTTATATACTTATAGAAGCTTTTGGTGTCAGTGCTAATGGTTACGCAATGCTGGCATCACATCCATCTCACACATTGATTCACATCATGAGCTGTCTAGCCTATGCATTGTTAGGTAGGAGTGTACAAGTTCATTTCTCAAAATGACATGTACTGTTGGAAATGCGTGAGCGTTTCAGGTCACATTTTTGATCTTTACACAGCCAATCCGCCTTTAACAAACAGGTGCTCTATGGCTTAATTTAGCCCTTACCACATATTTCAGACACTGGAAATAAGAAAATGCAAATGCTTCAAAAAAAGGCACTCTGAGGGTTAAGAGGTAAGCAATTTAATTCCTTACAATGTGTTACACAATGATGCCATTGCTGATCATTAGATGCATTGTGAACTATTTGACTCTGCTTCTGAAAGCAGAAAAGAATTTTATGGTATCAGTTTAACCTTCTGCTCTTTTACTATGGATCAAATTAACTACAGTTAATCTTACTCTGCACATTTTATTCAATTTCCCTCTTGTTGCCAGCATTGAACATTTGCAGGGCTATAGTCTCAAAAGCACCATGTCCCATCCAGCAAGTTACCTGTGATAATCATTATAACAGCATGAGCCTCAATATTGAATGTCAAGGTCCACTGAGATGTGGTGCCCATGAAAGTCACATCTATTCATCTGATCTCCATCCAACTTTAAAACAATTTCACTTAATGCAGAGACTCACTGGAATGTGAACAAAAGTAGGAACTCTGAGGGACATTAGGGTCAATTTTACATTCCTGCTGGCACCAACTTGACATCAGCTAGTACAACACAGACCGGAGATCAGATGTGAAATTTTGCTGGCCCAGCTGAAACAACAGTTCATTAGATATTCAGGGAATGAGTCAAACAACTTTTCCTTTCTGCGCAGTTAGTGTTCAGGTGCTGAATCATACTTAAAGCAGCTGTGTGCTGGTCGAGTGTGGCAAAGTACCATTGGCAGCAAGTGATGCTGCTATTTATTGGAAAATTGCACATTGGCACATAACAGTAAGCACCTAATGACCAGTAATTTGATCATAATACCTATGGAGCAGAAAATCGTTTTCAAGATAACCCAAGAAAGTACAACACAGTCAATAGAATCAGATCAACAGATCTGATAAAGAAAACAAGATGAAGTGAGAAACTCACAATGGTACACATTTACTTTTTACTGTGAAAGATGGAGCAGAATGCAAACAGAATATTATTTAGGAACAGAGAGTAGCTATCACACAGACCCCTGTTAAGCTTAAGACTAACTTTCTTAGTGAATGGAGTAGGGGATCATGAGAACAGTGAGATAACCAATTGCCTCACATTTGACCCACCCTCACTCTGTCGGCTCCAATCAAATCCCTCATGTTATGTAACCCTCACCTGATCACAGTTCATTCTACTTGCCACATGCTTGACCCCTCTGACCTCCCCACTCACCTTGCTTTGTGCCATGGACCATAGTCAATTCCTTACTCACCCCAGTCTGTCATCCCTCCCCTCACCACATAGTTAATTCCTTCAGTTCAGGATAATTTAAATACCGTAGCTAGACTCTGTCAATATTACAGTGTGTCATTTCCCATAGTGTATCCAGTAACAGAAGAAACAATACAAATTGATTTTTTTGTATCTCCCACCTTACCGAGTGCAATCGATTGAACTTGTCAAGGTGATATTTAGGTTTGAAGGCAACGCTCAAAAACATTCAACCTTGCCACAGCTACAAAACAAATATTAGTTTTAAAAACACAACACTAAAAGGTAGTGGACTTCATGGATTTGACATAGGCAAAAAAAAAAGGCACTTGCAGTTCTTTGACCCACGCACTGCCTGTCAGCCCGTATCAATTCTGCATACCAGGATGTTGCTTATGTCCAGTGATACTCAGACACAAGCAATGGACAAGCCATGTTCTCTTGTATATTTCTATTGCATCCAACTACAATAGTTTACTCAGAGTGACTTCACGCCATTAACAACAGTAAATAATTCTGGCTACAAACAGAGTGTATATGCTCTTTTGCTGTCCATAATTAGTGTGTGCTTTTTCTTACCCTTGGAGCGTAGAACCCAATTTTTAAATAATTACGTAGTAAGTGTTTGTGAGTTATAAAGGAGATTATTTGTTCTTGCACTCTCATCCACAATTACTTGCAAAATCTCATTCACTCATTCTTACACACACACACAAAATTTATATACAGGTGAAATTAACGTATTTTTACTTCAGGGGTCTTATTGCACAGTGACAGTGTCCCTACCTCTGAGGCAGGTGGCTTCAGTTCTATTCCCACCTCCTCCACAGCTGAACATCTCTGAACAGGTTAATTAGAAAATAATCTTTAAGAGGGGGCTTTTGTGATGGAGTGGTAGTCTTCTCACCTCTAGGCCTGGAGACCTGTGTTCAAGTCCAATCTGCTCCAGAGGTAACATCTCAGAACAGATTGGTGAACAATATCCATAAATAATATCCACAATATCCATTCCTGATGAAGGGCTTTTGCCCAAAACTTCAATTTTCCTGCTCTTCAGATGCTGCCTGACCTGCTGTGCTTTTCCAGCATCACTCTAATCTAGACTCTGATCGCCAGCATCTGCAGTCCTCACTTTTGCCTAGTATCCATAAATGTTTGAATCTTTGATTCACAATCTCTAATCTCCCAGATGGTGGGCCTGTAGTTTCTTAAATGGTTTTGCTGATTTAATTGAAGTGAGGGTTTTGTGAAATGAGGAGTTCTCAGCAGTCTACTTCATTCATAGCGTATGGCCATCACTGGCTAGCCTACCATTTATTACCCATACATAACTCTTCAGAAGGTGATGGAGCGTATTTCTTCTTGAACCAATGAAATGCATCTACAACAGATACATCCACAGTGCCAGGAGGGAGGGAGTTCCTGAATTTTAACTCAATGACAGTGAAAGAACTGTGCTTATAGTTCCACATTAGGATGGTGTGTGGTCTGCAGGGGGATTTGCAGGGATTCTCACACAACCTACTGCCTTGTCCTTTAACGTGGTAGTTGTCACAGGTTTGGAAGGTGCAGACTAAGGAGACTTGATGAGTTTAAAAACAGAATAAACGGTGGATGCGAGAAATCAGAAACAAAAACTGAAATTGCTAGAAAAGTTTCAGCAGGTTCAGGCAGCATCTGTGCAGAGAAATCAGAGGTAACGTTTTGGGTCCAGTGACCCTTCTTCAGAACACAGGCTCATTTCTTGTGGTTCTCAGGGAACATCAAGTTGGTATAGATTGAAGGGAGTCCTTCTCTATAGCTAATAGAGTGTCCTGTTTTCAAGGTGTTACAGTCATTTCTTCAATAACACAATAGTTGTGTTCTTGTGCAACCCTGAGCTATATAAAAACCACGCTATAAGAATAACACTTCAAGCGTTGGTGATATATCGACTTATAGCCAACACACATTTCTCAAGTTTGCGTTTCAAAAACAGTCTTCACCTATTCATCAATCTTGTTACAGCCAATTTGAGTCAAGGAAAGACACATAATAGTAGAACTGACTGTACTATTAATCAGCTGCTTGATAACCTGCATCTAGTTAATGATCTGGCTTTCTAATCACTGAAGTGTTAGTTCAATTTCTGGTCATAGTTACAGCAAAAGGCATCAATTCTTTTAAGCAGATCAAGTAAATAAGGTTGTTGTTATGGTCCACTTTTCAAAATTCTAAAGTATTTTTCCAATTAAGGGAAGTGATGCTCATGTTTAATATGTTTCCTTTTGTGGATGAACCCCTTTTGGGTTTGAGACAGAGTGTGCCTTAATTTTTGAATGTCTCATTTCATCATCTCATTCCCATTTTGATTGTTTAGAGAAGGAGACTGAATCATATGAGTCTGAGGTGTTCTGTTATGAGACAGGTTAAAAAAACAGAAAATGTCAGAGACTCTCAGCATCTGTAGGGAAGGAATGGAATTAAGTTTTCAAGTCCAATGTGACACTTCAGGAGTATTCCTTTGTTCTGTCTTAAGACAGTGAAGTTGCTTGAACTTGTGAAAGAAATCCAGTGTCCTTTGAGTGGCTAGCTTTTCCATTCTTTGTTTTAATTCAGTTTTAACAAATAAATTTGTTTGAAACTCAGAATAGGAAATACCATTGCTGCGTGTAACATTCGAACAGGTAGGAGGGGTTGGCATAGGGTGGACCAGCTGGTGGTTAATGCCAGGGTAACAGCAGGCTAACCAGTTCGGGGGTGGGGTGTGGGGGAGAGTATCATTAGTCTCCCCAGCTGCCAAAGCCTCATGTACAGTGACAGTTGAAGGATAAATAATGCATTTCATTCTTACCTTTAATTTTAAATTGCCCGTGTCATTCCTGCAATCAAATAAATGCTGTCTGATCACGAGTAGTAGGAAACGAGGCCTTTGATTTTGGAACTGCTGCACCACAGTTTCAATAATGCTGAACATTAGCATTATTGACAGCATCAACAGCATTTCAGCCACACAGTCAGGACAGAAGTGATTGCCACTTCTATTAAGTAGCACAGGGCTGATCTGAATTACAATTCCTTTCGTCCAACTGAATGGTTCTGTTGTTTTCAAACCCAGGCTTGAGTCTTAAAATGAAACACTGATGAAGAAATACAGACCATTCAATCTATCACCATTCACTTAAAAAGCCTTCCTTCCAGGTTTAGTCCCAAACAGTCTCATACATGGCATTCTTCAGACAGACGTGCACAACAAATCAGCATAAAAGAGTTGCCTGACATATCAATTGGGGTAATGTACATGAAGGACTTGAAATAATGTCTTCATTAGCAGCCCCACTACATTGTAAGCAATTCACTTTTGTCACCACCTTCATCAATTGTGATCCTCCATTAAAGCCTCCCTGGGAAGGGAATTATACCAGAATAACAGATAGCCAGCCATCAAAGTTCAAATAGTCTCAACCTCTGGGATGCTCAGTGATGGTGAGGTACAAAAGTTCCTCCCACACTGATCCATCACATGACAAAATCTGCTGACTTTTAGACCTTATTTATCTGAAGCAAAGTCTGTAATTTCTCCAGTGCCTCATTCCACTGGCTGTTCGAGATCACTTGAAAGAAAATCTACCTCATGTTTAAGCAGATTGCACAATGACTACCTTGCAATACTTACAGGACTGTTTCTTTTCTGCGCTTTACTCTGACATACATTTACATTCTGTCAGCAACTTTAAGATGCATTCTTTTTGTTATTCCCCACAGATCCTAAGTGACCTGCTGAGTACTTCCAGCATTTTCTGTTTCTAATTGAAATCTAATTAAATGCCACACAAGCAAACTTCCTCTATGCTATTAGCCTTTGATGTAAACCAATGACCTCACGCATATCTAAGTGCAGCACAGTGGCACAGAGGTTAGCACTGCTGCATCACTGCGCCAGGGACCCAGGTTTGATAACATTCTTGGGCAATTGTCTCTCTGGAGTTTGCACATTCTCTCCACATCTATGTGGGTTTCCACCAGATACTCTGGTTTCCTCCCATTTGCCTTGCTAAATTGTCCCGTGGTGTGCAGATTAGATGGTTAAGTGCATTAGCCATGGTAAATGTGGGATTATAGGGATAGGGAGTGAGTATGGACCTAGGTGGGATGCTCTTTGGTGTGTTGGTGCAAACCAGATGGACTGCATGGCCTCTTCCTGCAGAACAAAGAACAAAGAAAATGACAGCACAGGAACAGGCCCTTCAGCCCTCCAAGCCTGCACCGATCTAGATCGTCTATCTAAACCTGCTGTCTATTTTTTAAGGATCTGTATCCCTCTGCTCCCTGCACATTTGTGTAATCTGTCTAGATACATCTTAAATGACGTTATTGTGCCCACCTCTACCACCTTGGTTGGCAATGCATTCCAGGCACCCACTATCCTCTGCGTAAAGGACTTTCCATGCATATCTCTATTAAGCTTTTTCCCTCTCACCTTGAACTTGTGACCCCTATTAATTAAGTCTCCTACTCTGGGGAAACAGCTTCTTGCTATCTACTTTGTCGACACCTCTTATGATTTTCTAGACCTCAATCAGGTCCCCCCTCAACCTCCGTCTTTCTAATGCACTATAGGGATTCTATTATAATATATTTGTGACAATACCTGTTAATGAGCACACCCCATATTTCCCTCCAAATAAACAAAGCTGTTTCAAAATCCGCTCTTACATTGCCAGATCAATTTACAACAAACGTATCAAAAAATTCCAGGCTAGTTGCCTCACCCTCTATCTACTTCACTTCGATCTTCTCCAGCTCTGGCTGGCCATATTCCTGGAGGGTCACGTCCCATGACCTGCGTCCTCTGAGCAACCCTTCCACATCCAGCTTTTTTAGAGAAGACTTGAGGGAAAGCATTTTCACTCAGAGGGTGGTGGTGAACTTAAACTCACTGCCTGTAAACATGGTAGAGGCAGAAACCTTCACAACATAATTTAGATGTGCTCTTGCAATGCCAAGTCATACAAAGCCACGGACCAAGTGCTGAAAAATGGGAATAGAATAGTGAGGTAGCCGGTTTTGACTGGCCTGGACATGGTGGGCAAAGGGCCTTTTTCTGTGCTGTCAACGTCTGTGACTCAATCTGCTATTGGTTGCTTGATATGTCCAGCTTCAGGGTGCACTATTTTCCTGCATCAATTGGAAAACTTGCCATTTTCCAATTATAATTCTTGTCTGCTAGCCAAACGACCATTTTCCCTATCCTGAGCTGGCTTTGATAGCAGGTGGATAGTTATTCAGGTGGGAGTGTGGTAGCCGTGGACCTTTCTTGTGAATGGTCTTTATGCCCCTGTCTCCAGCTGAGGCCTTCATACCCCATTAAATATTCACAGAGCAGTGGGCAAGGGAGAGTTGCCATGTAGGGCATCAGGTTTGCTTAGGAGCTGGGTCTATCAAAAGGCACCAGGGCCAGCATGAAGGACCAGACCAGTGAAGTAGATAGAGGAAGGAAAGGGGAAAGGCTTCTCTAACCAGGACCTTCTTCACCTTTTAATACACCTGACCACAATCACTTATCTGGGTCCTTCAGTCATTCTATGCCTCAGTCCATGCATTTCTAAAAGCTACTAGTACTCCCCTGGTAGAATTGCTGAAAAGCCTCTGATTAGTCAGAAGCTCTTGGCCAGTAAGACTTCTGCTCCTTGATAATGAGGTCCATGATTGTCCACTTGAGTGCCTGATTGGCTCCCTAGGCAGTGAGTTATCCTAAAAACAGGTACCATGGGGCTTTATACCAGGTGGACGAAATCCCACTGCCTTTGTTAAATTCCACCCTCTGTTTCTTTACTTGTTATAAAAATATTGAATAAAGTGCTAAGAATATATTTATTTTTCAATGGAAGTACAATTCTTTTAATGCCTGATAAAATTGGTGTTTCCTTTCGAATCAGGAATTATACAAAAGGCAGACAAATGGTAAGTTTGAAAAGGAACGCGCTTTTAACAATACTCACACCTCCATAGTGTGTTCTTGAGTGTACACAAGCTTCACCCCTCCAGACACCTGACCAGCTCTTATAAAGGGGCAGAACTCCCAACCACATGCACAACAATGCCATTATGATTTCTCTCCATGGTGGCTCACACCAGCACTCTCGTACTTAGTACTTGAGTAGCATGATTAGTGTTGTACATTTTGAGACTCTATTACCAAGCTGGTGAGCTGGCAATCAGACCTCTCACCAACTTACCTGAACAGAAAAATAGAACGAACAGGTCTTGGCCCTCGATGTTGCGCCGACTTGTGAACTATTCTCAGCTCGTCCCCCTACACTATCCCAAAATCATCCATGTGCTTATTTAGGGATTGTTTAAATCTCCCTAATGTGGCTGAGTTGACTACATTAGCAGGTAGGGCATTCCACGCCTTTACCACTCTCTACGTAAAGAACTTGCCTCTGACATCTGTCTTAAATCTATCACCCCTCAATTTGTAGTCATGCCCTCTTATACAAGCTGATATCATCATCCTAGGAAAAAGTCTTTCACTGTCTACCCTATCTAATCCTCTGATCATCTTGTATGTCTCTATCAAATCCCCTCTTAGCCTTCTTCTTTCCTATGGGAACAGACCCAAGTTTCTCAGCCTTTCCTCATAAGACCTATCCTCCAGACCAGGCAACATCCTGGTAAATCTCCTTTGCAACTTTTCCAATGCTTCCACATCCTTCCTGTAATAGGGCAACCAGAACTGTACACAATATTCCAAGTGTGGCCGCGCCAGCATTTTGTATAGTTGCAGCATGAGTTATTATACATTGTGTCCTGACATCCCTCAATGCACATTATGGTTTTTCAGGTCAAGATGGAAGGAGCGTATGCTGCATCAGTATTCTGTCACTGCACATTTATTTGAGGTGAATTGTAACTTAAAAGGATTTTATAACACCCGACACTATATTGCATAACTAATTTGCATTTAATTGCTGGCCCATACTATTACAGATATACCAGTATTTAATCCATGTTGCAATAAAATTCTGCTTTACCGAGTTCGGGAAGCAATGAGATAAACTGGGACAAAGTAAAGAGTGTAGTGTTTCTGTTTAAGGCAATTAATCAGAACTAATATCTGAAATGAAAGAAAATGCTTTAATCGGGGAGCAGATGAGACTCTTGGCAATAAAGAAGTGATGAACACATGCTATGAGGCAGAGTCCAGAACAAGCTGCTGCATATAATACTCAGATTGATTACTTATAGATTTTAGCATGGCTAGCTTTTATCTCCCACTCTGACCCATTATAAATATTCAGGCAGTGCAGCCCATTTTCTACTCAAGTCATGTCAGGATAATTGATAACTTAATCACTCACTCAAAAACCAACAAAACTAGTTGAGTGAACCTAGAGCTTCTGGAAGTTGTTTCAACTCGTGCCAAGTGCAGCCTGGCACACAGGAAGAAGTTGATTGTGAAGATACAAAGGCAAATATTGTGCACCCAATAAGAACTTTCTCAATCAGCACAGACATAAAATACTAATCCAGAAATTACTCCATACGACCTAAAGAAGTGATACACTGTATTAAGAATGTTTCGTGATCATTTGAATAAACTCCATGCATTAATGAAATGCAGCACAATTGGAAAGCCAACGATAAACCTTATTTTCGGATCAGTCAAATAGTTACTATTCCATTAACAGCAGTATTTGCCTGAACTAATTGTGCTGTTTCAGGAAATAAGGCATTGATCATTTTCTGCCTTTTTGCTGATAAACATGTATTTCTAATGTTTTTAAGAATCATTTATGGGATGTGTGTCACTGGCCAGTATTTATTACCCATTCCTAATTATATTAAATGTCAACCATATAGCTGTGTGCCTGGAGTGATATGTAAGCCAGATCAGGTAAGGATGGCAGTTTCCTTCCCTAAAGGACATTAATAGGCTTTCCTGACATCATTAGACTACTAATTACTGATATTTATTTATTTGCCATGGTAGGATTTGAACCCAGGTGCCCAGAATATTACCGGGGTTTCTGGATTAATAGCCTAGCGATAATACCATAAGACCATCACCTCCCCATGTTGGTATGGTGTTGTGTAGGCAGCTATCCACAGTAAATTTTCTGTAATGCATCACAAACCATCATAGCTTTCTAGGAGGAAAGAAGGCAATAAGCTCAGTGAAGGTGGGACAGAGAGGTACAAAGTTTGCAACTAACTACAGACTACAAGAGCAATATTCCACGCTCAGAGAGGCAGTGTGGATTCATTCCATCCATGCACTCTCCAGGCCAATCCCTCCATCAACTGATAGTTCACCCATATAATGGAGGTGAACATGAAGGATCAGGACAGGTGGCAAGGGACCCTCATGGTGTTCCACAGACTCCAGAATGCAGGACTTGACTAAGATTGAGAGGCTGACTGGAGCGAGATGATTTACAAGACCACAAGTGCCTTTACCACTATTCCTCAGGCCGAGTGCCACCTTCCAAAGAGCAGCATCAGAAGGAAATGCTGGGCAGGTCTCATTGCTGGAGATTTCCATGGTTGTCACCTATGAATCACAGCTAGCTAACATTAACTAATTAACTAATGAGAACAGTAAGATCAACAGAAAGTCCTATCTCAGTTTATTGGCCGATAAAATGTTCATCATTCCCTCAGAATGCTTTGCCCATTTAATCTTATACACTTCCTAAGGTCAAGCCTTCAACTGATCCTCAGAGTGGGGCTTCAGCCAAACAGTCAATAGATTGAAACCAACATAGAGAATGCTGGAGAAACTCAGCAGGTCTGGCAACATCTGTAAAGAGAGAAACAGTGTTAACATTCTGAATCCGGTATGACTTTTCCAGGCAGTTCAACCCAGACTCAAAACCTTAACTCTGTTTCTCTCTCCACAGATGGGCAGGAGGCTGGAAGATCACAGCAAGCCAGGCAGCATCAAGAGGTGCAGAAGTCAACGTTTTGGGTTTAACCCTTCCTGACGTCTCCATTTCCTGGCTTGCTGTGTCCTTCCAGCCTCTTGCCTGACTCCTTTGGATTCCAGCATCTGCATTTTGTTTGTCTCCCTCCACAGGTGCCTGCCAGACCTGTTGACTTTCTCCAGCGCGCTCTCTGTTCATTTCAAATTTCCGGCATTTGTAATATTTTGCTTTGTTTCAGATTTCCAACAGGAGAAGGGGGACAGTGACGACAAACTGAAAACCCCACTACAGAAGCCGAGAATCACTGCTGATTTCTGACTGATGGTGGCTGCTTCTGTATCATTATTTTGACTGCAGTGCTGCCAACTGTAGTTCAGGCTAAAAGGCTGCCTCAAGGCTCTTACACACCAGAAGTGACTAATTTATCTGAATGTAATTGCCTCATTAAATTGTTTGGAGGTCCACATGACTGATACATTGCCAAAAACAAAGAGGAAAGAGCCCCATTGATTATCACTTGTACATTGATTGTGAAGCATTGAATGCATTGCAAATTAACTTGCATTGGTAGATGTTTGAAAGCGGAGATAAAAGACCATTTCGAGTTTAGAGGTGTTTCACCATAGTTTGTTCTTATGAAGGCTTTCCATGAATCACTTTGTTTTGTTTTTGCTGAACAATAGTGAATTGGAAACCATCATTCAAATTAACCAGCGTTAAATGAGGATAACAAGCACAATCACATCCTCTTATGACAAATCTCATCTGAGCTGAACAAAAATTCCCCTCCAGCCGTGGGTGGCATTGATCAGCTAAAGACAAACCTTGAATAATTCAGCAAACTCACTGATGTTCCTGCTTCCAAAAAAAAGGTTGGAAAGTTCTGCCAGTTGTCAGACAAAAGAGTAATTGGTCCAGGCAACTATGCTGTCACGCTGTTTCTGTTCATCCTAAGAAATCTGTATTGAAAACAAGAAGGCACCACAGCACACGTCCCTGCTGTGGTCAAACTAAAAACTAAGACAGTCAAAGGTCAAGCCCAATGACTTCCTTATCAGAAAACCCTCCAAAACTATTATTTTATTTTCTGTACTTTTGCTGTGGGCTAAAATGGGAAAAAAGAGAGAGTTTTAAAAATCGATGTCTCTGGAAGGAATGGCTGCTCCTAGGAAAGTAAATTACTTGAACTCATTGTGTGTGATGTTTCCATTACTGCTTTCTTGAAGCAAAGGAGGAGGGGGGAACTATTCGTTGATGATCAGCATCAGGGATTGAATGCAGGGGAGATACTGCTGGCAATAAGTAGCTAATTGGTATGTGCAATTGAGGTCAATAGTGAACATCAAAGGTCATCAGTCTGACAACAACTCTACAATAGTTCCTGGATAGCTGAACAACTTGTGGGTGCGAGTGATACAATGAGAAGCTTTTGGACCTATGGATAGGCAGACTGTGAATGTTTCTCTCTGCAGCAAAAATACCTTTAGCCTAAAGAAAGATAGTTACTTTCTCCCATCAATTGTTATAAGCTGACACCCATAACCAAGAATGAAAAGACTTTGTAGTTAGTGTACCGAACACCCGGCGCCTTCCACAAAGAAGTGAAGGAACCGAAAGAAGAGTTGGAAGAACTGAAAGTACAATCAAAACAAAATGACCATCACACTGAATCCTATAAACTCATGTTATTGAACTGTGATTCAGAATTTTTTCCCTCCAAAGATAAATCCAATGTATTTTTTGTTTGTCCGAGTCTGTCGGTACATGGGTGTAGGGGTTTTAAAAGGATGTTAAAGTCAGTACAGCCACATATTGATTATCCAAAGCTGCTTATTTATGATTTGAACTTACTTATTTGTAACAAACCATTACTTCTGATAAACGCAGGGCATGCTCAGTGTTTTTAGTCATAGAGCTATATACCACGGAAGTTGACCCTTTGGTCCAACTCATTCATGCCAACCAGATATCCTAAATTAATTTGATCCTATTTGCCAGCATTTGGCCCAAATCCCTCCAAACCTTTCCTGTTCGTATGCCCACCCAGATGCCTTTTAAATGTTGCAATTGTACCAGCCTCCACCACTTCCTCTGGCAGCTCATTCCATACATGCACCACCATCTGAGTGAAAAACTTGCTCCTTAGGTTCCTTTTAAATCTTTTCCCTCTTACCTTAAACCTATGGCCTCTAGCTTTGGACTTCCTCGCCCCAGGGAAAAGACCTTGGCTATTTATTCTATCCATGCCCCTCATGATTTTATAAACCTCTATAAGGTCTCGCCTGAGGCTCCAACACTCCAGGGAAAATAGCCTCAGTCTATTCAGCCTCTTCCTATAGCTGAAACCTTGCAACCCTGGCAACATCCTTGGAAATCTTTTCTGAACCCTTTTAAGTTTCACAACATCCTTTCTATAGAAGGGAGACCAGCATTGCATGCAGTATTCCAAACGTGGCCTAACCAATCCTCTGTACAGCCACAACATGATTTCCCAACTGCCAAACGCAATGTACTGACCAATAAAGGCAAGCAGACTAAACATTTTTTCCATGGAAAGATCGAAACGTAGGAAGTTGGAGCAAGAGTAGGACCTTCGGCCCTTCCCTAAAGGATATATTTCACAAAGAACCACAAGGGTTAAACATCAGTCAGTAGAAATTTTGATTTATTCATTATGATCATCACTGACCATCCAATTCAATCCCCTGTTCCTACTTTCTCTTCCACATCCTTGGATCCCTTTAGACCCCCCAAAAAAATCAAAGTCCTTGAAAACATTCAGTGTTTTGGCCTCCACCACTTTGAGTGGCAGAGAGTTCACAGACTCAGCACTCTCCAGGTGGAGAAATGTCTCCTCATCTCAATGCTAAGTGGCCTAATCCATTTCTTTCAACTGTGTCCCCCTTTTTCTAGGTACCCCAGTCAACGTTCCTGCATCCTTTCTGCATTTACCTCTGTCTAGTCCTGTTAGAATCTCTGTCTACTCCTTACTATTTCATTCTGAGAACAGAATAGACCAGCATAACAATATACTGGGGTCAGGAGATGAAAGGTAATCATGGACTGCTTGTCAGAGATACTCAAATTTTGTAATGACTTCAAGAGTAGTGGGGTTTAAGAGTCAAATCACTTTCCCAAGTGAGTCATAACAGCTGTGCAGTGCAGAAATAGGTTGAAACATAAATGAATTTGCATTTGTCCACTACCGTCACAGTTATTCTCACAACACAGTCTGTCTATCTCTCTGTTTGTCTATCCACCAGTAGCCAGTAAAGTAGGTTGAGCCCCCAGCCAGACCAATCATAATCTTACAGAATTGTGGAGCTGAGTCAAGCAACTGAATGGACTAAACTTGTGTTCTATCTATCTACTTATTTCTTCATCAGTGTTTTTGTGCACCTGTCTAACTGTCCACTTTTCTAACCATTTGTCTTTTTATCCACTTGGCATTCTGTTCCCCTGCCTTTCAATCCAGCGTTTTCATGTGTCTTTGTCCTCCACTGTTTTTCTACCTGCCTGCCCATCTGTCTATCCATCTTGAGAGTCTATCTATCTCTTAATGACTTGTCTTTGTGATGGAAAGTCATCAACCTGAAAAGTCAAAGCACAGATGCTCTCTGACCTGTTGTGTATTTCCAGCATTTTCTGTTTTATGTCATACTGCCAATTGTTCTGTAATTTCTTCAAAACAAATGAAGAAAAACAATACCAAAGAGTAGGTGACAGGAAGGTGTTGATTGTTTTGACCTTAATCCTTCTATAATGCAAGTATATGCAGCCTGTTGACAGGTGTAATCATGTATACGGTGTAGGAAACTCTCCCAAACCACAACTTTTTCATTAAGCAAATGTGACATTCAAATTCAATTCTTGTATTGATAAATTTAAGGATTCATCTCACAGTTAGAAAACATACACTTTGTTTTATGTTCAAGTTTGAAATCCTGTCTTAATATGATAAATCAAAATGTCTACTGACTGATGTTTATCCCTTGTGGTTCTTTGTGAAGTTTATCCTTTAGGGAAGAACACATTGCTGTAAGTGAAGGTTTTATTGATGTTTTGTTGGATGAACAATTTAGTTTTAGATCTGCCTTTGCATTGTGTTTGCATTTTTATAAGGTTACAAGATTTTGATTGCAGACTGTGTTCTGATATTTACTTCACTGCCAATAGGGGATTAATGTCTCCGTCCCTTATAACTGCAGAGAATATGACCTCAAACTGAACTACCATTTCAGATTGGCCAGATTTTGCAATACAATCTTGCATTTGTGTAGTGTCTGTGTAAATTAGAACCATGATTCAGTGGTAGCGCTCTCACCTCTGAGCTAGAAGACTATGCTTCGAAATACAACTTCAAAGTCTTGAACGCATAATCTAAGGCAGCAATTGTTTTTCACCGCTGAAGGAGCATTGCATTGTCAGAAGTGAAGTAAGGAGTCCATCCTCTAGAAGCTCTATCTGCAAATAGTGCAAAAGATGTGATGATACCAGTTGATAAAGAAGAGAATGATTCTTTGAATGTCCTGGAAAATATTTACCCTTCAAATAAGTTCATTAAAACTAGATAGATCGTCTATCTCATTGCCACCTTCAGGAGCTTTATGAGTGATAATTGGCTGGAAAGCACTTTGGAATATCCTGAGATAGTGAAAGATGCTACACTATTCATCTCTAGCACCTCATTCTGAGCCATCAATGTTTACTCATAATAACTTGAATATTGATTTTCAAACAACATGGGTATTCACTGAAAAGTCTCAAAAGAATGGGAAGTGCTGTTAGTGTGTTATCTTAGTGAGCCACTGTAATTCCTGGAGATAGATGAGGGGAATTGAGCTCACAACAACTAACAATGACACAAAATATTTTCAGACATATCATTGTAGCTTCGCATTTTGCTCAATTTTATTTTCCCAAGTAAATTCCATTTCAGTCAACAACTTAAAAGGTCACTTTGCATAAGGAATAGATTTTCTCTTCACAATGAACAATGGAAAACTCTTATGCTCAGTGATGCAGTTAGACAAACTTTTAGGCTTTTTAGGTCATGATGAGTGTCAAATTGGAAAAAATAAAGAAAAATTGGTTTCTCTTTACATTTTCACTGAGTTCAAAATAGCAATTTATAAGGTCCAGGGAGTTATGTTCCATCTGGAAAAGAGGATGACTCCTGAATTGTCCCTTGTAAAGAGAATTAAATGAGAAAACATCCTACATGCCAGAAAAGCTGTTTTCCTACTGTCAAGAAAATCCTACAAAAGCAATCCATCTGGAAAGTTTAATGAAAATGGGTTCTATTTGCAAATTTTAATCAGTTCCGAACTATCGGTTCAAAATTGAAGTTTCAAATCCCAGACAGCTCTTATTCGGAGTTTAACATTAGAAAGCCAATTTGCAAAATATATCATCAACTCAACTGAAAGCATATGATGAAATTCTCATTGTTCATAGAATCACATAACATTGGGTGGGGGAGTGGTGTGCTGGATTTGGGTAGGAGGGTCGCTGTGGACTCAATGGGCTGAATGGCCTCTTTCTGCACTGTAGTGATTGCAATTGTGTGAAAGTTTTTTTGTACACTTTTCTTGTTCTGAGAGCATATGTTCTTGATTTTACATGTGATTTCTTCATATGTAGGAGGTTGAATGCATCCGACCACCATCTGTGACATGTCAGAACAACATGAGTACTGTCCATGTTGGTTTTGATTGGGTCTCAGATGAGGAGCAGGATGACCAGCATCATCAACAGCACCTGTCGAAACATAATAATAGCAGCAACAAGTAGCATTCTCCTCAGTGAGCTGCAAATTAGAAGATTTCAGAAGTAAAGGTGTTGAGGAGAAATATGCAGTTCAGTTAGAAAAAGTGGGTTACGGGCAAAAAAATCATCTTTCTGGACATGCCTGAGTGCCAGTGTCTCAGGCATGTCAGATTCTCTGGTCAGGCTGTGGTAGGCATCTCCAGCCTTCTGGAAGAAAGCATGCTGCCAACTCAATCAGGTAGCAACACTTTACCAGGTGTCTGTCAAAACCACTGCTGCCCTCAACTTCTTTGCCCCTCCTTCATTTAATGGACATGCCAATGAAAGGTGCAGCATTTCACAGTTGCTTCCATTCTGCTTCCATTCTGTGGCAGTCCATCTTCCTTCATCTCTGCTACTTGAAGTAGCTTTATTGGATGGCTGTTGGAGTCCAGCAATAGAGTCCTGGTCCACTATTGTGAAGGCCTGAATTCTCAGGGATGAGTCATTGTCTATGCAATTGGCATGCTGACGATGCCAAAGTCCTGGAGTTACCCTTCAGTATGCTCCAGCCAGGATCTCCAAAATGGTTATTGTGCAATAATACGGAGCAGTGAGGTTTGAATCTTCAGGGCATGGAGCTTCTTTGGACAAAGAGGACCATCATATGTCCAGTAAATCTGCAACATTACATATTGCCAACTGGAAAGCTGTCACAATGGCAAAGAACAATTCAGTTACCCCAGTGGACGTATCTAGCAAAGAAATGCTAAACGACTCTCTATCCACTTTTTGCAAGCTCAAAGTAATTTTGTCATTAACTAATTATTTCTTTCTCCACCCATTACTGACATTAGAGTCCTAGAGTCATACAGGAAGGAAGTAGACTCTTCGGTCCAAATTGTCCATGCTGAGCAGGTTTCCCAAACTAAACTATTCCCATTTGCCTGCGTTTGGCCCATATCCCTCTTATCTTTCCTATTCATGTACCCGTCCAAATATATTTTAAATGTTGTAACTGTACCTGTATCTACCACTTCCTCTGGTAGTTCATTCCATATGTGCACCACCCTCTGTGTGAAAAAGTTGTCCCTCTGGTCTCCTGTAAATCATTCCCCTTAAACCTACACCTTTTAGTTTTGAACTCACCCCTCTTGGGGAAAAGACCATTGTTATTCACCTTATATATGCCACTCAGGATTTTATAAACCTCAATAACATCACCCCTCAACCTCCTATACTCTAGGGAAAAAAGTCCCAGCCTGTCCATTCTCTCCTTATATCTCAAACCCTCCAATCCCAGTAACATAGAATTGTTCCTGGATCAGGAAACCAGAGCTAACACATTTCTAAGCTCCACAAACCTAGCCCAGAAAGAAGTAAGGCAGAACTTGTGATTTTTCTTCAGGCAAAATGTGGAGGCAGCACTGAACAGGGGCAGGTGGTTGGATTCATTGGTCATGGTTATTAGGTAATTGATGTGGGTGACACAGAAACAATGAGGAGGTTGTCAGGTCCAGAGGCAGGATTGGTGGAAAACTGTCTTGGTGTGCTGGCACTTCAGCTGATTTTTTTAAAAAAATGTGATAAAATTACAGAAACAGCCCTCCAGCCCTCAATTCTTATATCACTCCACTCACCTACACGCACACACTCCATATCCCGCATCCATGACAAACCATGCCCTTTATTTTCCATGCATGTCTCCCATGACAACCTATGCTCCTCCACCCAATGTCCAACAACCCTTTCATAGCTTCCAGTCCAACGCATTCCTCTCTAACTGATGCCAATGATCTTTTCTAACCTCCATGACCTGAGCCCTCCTGGTCCTTTCTCTAAACCATGCTAACCTAATCCCTTCATTCATCATACCTTCCATATCATTCTATGCCCTTTGATCTACTCAAACCTGTTGCCAATTAATGCCAAACCATATCCCTCACATACCTTCCTTTACCCTTAAACTTTTCCAAATGATTCAGTATCCACATGTGGCAGATTCATGGCTAATGCTGAGAACAGATAAACTTCGTAAAATCCTCCTGAAGAATTCACCATTTCAAAAAAATTGACTTGCATTCATAATTAAAATTCACACACTACATTTGACTTCTGCTAATCCTTAATAAAAGAGAAACAAGCATTCAAATTTATGGGCCCACTTCAACGAGTCCACAATCACTTGGAACTGTCAATCAAACTGAAATAACAGACAACTGACCAAATAATGGAAAGTTGTGAAATCAGTCCTTCAGCACTAATCGAAGGACTGAGTGCTCAGGCTAACATCAACAGACAGAATGAAATAGCATGCCCTGATTTTGTTTAAACACTCCATACATGTTACAACAAATATTTAATGGGCAGGGATTTTTAAATGCCTTGTCAGATTGGCTGTTGCTTTTGACAGTTCCTTTTGACTGGTGCTTTTAACCATTGTGTTTAACAGCTACTTTAATAATTCCGACAAATTATCCACTTCTTACAGATACCCGTGTCTACACTCTTAAACATAACCATACTCTCCTAAAGGGTAGATTACCTTTATCAAAGGGAGCCTTACCTCACACAAGGATATCCAGGCAATACAGGCAAAAAGTGCCTTATTTCTACAAAAAGGCACTCCATCTATCCAAGCAACTCAGCAATGTTTAGTTCTGTCTTTAATAAGTATAACCAACATAGTTTGTACTTCATAATTCTGGCAAATGAAAATCTTCCATTGCAGGAAGCAATTGTTTCTTTACATAGGAAGCTAATTCCACGTGCACTTTGAAACACAATCCCCACTGCAAAGATACGTATCAAGTGTCATGTTTGTGAGCAGGACTGCCAAACCTGTGCCTCTGGAATCAGTTTTAAAACAATGCAAACTTTTTGGCTGAATATATCTGGTCTTAACAATTTCTCACTATGATAAGGCCAATTATGAGGTAGCAGACAGAAATGGGCAAGCCAGGAAATTGGTGAAAATAAATATTTAATTTGCATCTCAACCCCTTAGCTTTCCTTCCAAAATGTTACTCTTTACATTTCTCTGCTTTGGCTTTTATATGCCCTGTGTATACTAAATCATTCAGCTCTCCCATGCTGCCAGCCTTTTGATTTAATAATAAACAGGGAAAAAAAAATTCCCCACCTAAAGCGAGTCAATAATCAATGCATTCAGCTAAAAGTGCTGACCTTTGAGATTATTTTGTGGGAAATTGTACTGCCAGCACTGAATTTGGTCATCTCAAGTTTCTCTCCACTACTTTTTGCTTATTCATTAGACATGAATGGGTTAATGCCTCTGGTAAAATAAAACAGGCAGGATTTTTAGGTAAGCCTGTTAAGTATTTACCTGTTCATATCCTACAGCTTAATTTCAAGCCTAAATTCTATGAAAGTTCTGACAATTTCAGTTGTCACTTTTATTCAAATGTGTGGTTTTGCTTATAACAATGCGGACAATTGTTGTAAACGTAAATGCGTAGAAAAAAGTACTGTATCATAATCATTAACACAGAACTTAATGTCTTCAAAGTTGTATCATGTGAGCAATCACCTTACCTATTCTATCAAGAACAAACTCCTTAGCTAATGATGGACACGTGTGTAAAAAAGTAAGAAAGCAACTTTGTCTCATAAACTCAGTTAAATGCTTCATAATAAACATGACTCCTTTCAGTGATGTCTACAAGACATGTTCTTCCATGCATATCTATATGACTGTTGCAAGCTAACACCTACATATGATAATACATATTGTCAAGTTCGAAAAAACTGCAAGTCTTCTTCATACCATACTACAGATGGTTCATTATTATAGCCAATTGAATGGATCAATGATTGGTATATAATTTAAATATGAACCATATGCACATAATATGTAACAGCAAAATGAAAACTAATTTCAAGTACAAATAGAGAATTAAGAGCTATACACTACAAGGAAATAAAATAAAGGGTGTGTACCAAATAGGCTTATACAATATCATCCAGGCGAGATCCACTTTTTTTTTAGATTAGATTAGATTACTTACAGTGTGGAAACAGGCCCTTTGGCCCAACCAGTTCACACCGCCCTGCCGAAGCGCAACCCACCCATGCCCCTACATTTACCCCTTACCTAACACTACGGGCAATTTAGCATGACCAATTCACCTGACCCGCACATCTTTGGACTGTGGGAGGAAACCGGAGCACCCGGAGGAAACCCACGCAGACACGGGGAGAACGTGCAAACTCCACGCAGTCAGTCATCTGAGGCGGGAATTGAACCCGGGTCTCTGGCGCTGTGAGGCAGCAGTGCTAACCACTGTGCCACCGTGCCGCCCAAATCCATCTATACAGTAAAAATCTTACTCCTGCACACATTTTTGTCAACTTTGTCTATTATGAATTCTCAAGCCTACATCTGTAATAGAAAATATCCATGCAAAGTTATCATACTTCAATTACAGCCTCCCACCAGCTGGGGTGCAATAGCAAGTCCATTGGCAGAAGAGTGTTATACTTGATTCAGGTGCCATTACAGAATCGCAAAGTTCACATTCGCCTGAACCCATATTAAAATTCCGGCCTTAGTGGGACAAGGTTACATCGGCATTCTCTCAGATAAATGTGGACACAAAACTGTATTTCAGAAAATGTTGACAGGAAATGGGTGCAGACATAAGAAATAAAAATATACTAGATATTTAGATACTTACTGACAGTAAAGTACAGATTTCATCCAACCTGATAATGCACATCTCTATTTTCTGCCTTTATTTACATTCAGGATTTCATAAGGTGTGAAACATCTGTTTCAATGAAACAGATGCTGCAGCCCAACCAGCTGTGTATGCTTCACTTGACCACATTCCCACCTTTCCTCATTGTTGTCCTCTTTTTTTTCTCCCTCAATTCTTAACTTAGACTCTCCGTACATGTATTTGTATTATTCACTTCAACCACTCCTTGTGGTAGGGAGTCCAGTTTCTTGTATATTTGGATGCAAACATTTCATCTGAATTCCCTACCAGATTTCCAGGTGACTATCCATTAATGGCCTGCAATTAATATTCTTCCCCACAAGTGAAAACATTCTCTCTGTATTCACTTTATCACACCCTTCATAGTTTTAAATAACTTATTTGCTCGTTACTCACCTTTTATTAAAGAGAGAAAAAAGGAACCTAGATTTTTTCATGATATGTACAACCTTATATTTCTGGTATCCTCCTTGTAAATCTTGTCTCCTACCTTTTAAGTGTCTCCATATCATTTTTTCACAATATGGCCATATTTACTGCATACAGTATTTTAAGTGCACTTTTAGATTAAAAAAAAAGATTAACTTTCTAAAGTTCAAATGAAACACTTTGAAAGGACAGTACACTACCATAGGTCAATATACTAATACATAAAGTGTGTGAGCATGATCGTGTACATTTACTTTTTTAAAAAATCAATTGACCTTTGCAACATGCTGGAACTTCAGATGCATCACAGTTGAACACCAGTATTTATTGCCTTTCACATGTTCCCTCAGTCCAAATGCAACATGTCAATAATGTTAATAATTTATTAAACCACAGTCTAGAGTGGAAATTTGCCTGGAATATCCATCCTGAGCATTATGTTGGTTCGGTCAGTATAGCATGCCTCTGCAAATAAAATGAATTAGCAAAAACACAGATGAGGAGAACACATCAATTCACTGGCTGGACCTCACACTGCTTATCAATGAGCCTTTCTTTATCATTCCTCTGTCCATATTTGGACATCATGTCCAACAGTGCATGCTTCAACAAAATCAATCTTCTGCAGTTTCAAGCAAGCCAATGTAGGTGATTGTTTGAACGTCAGAGGAATATTATTGGAAGGAACTATCAACACCAGGACACACTCACACTCAATGGATTTTATGAGCAACATTTGCATCTGGAAATAATCATAATCTGGTTTGCCCTAATTCTCTAATATTTGATGATGTACAAATGTAAGTGCAAGGTGTTGCAAGTCAATGTCGCATGTTCTCCATTGTGTCAACAGGGAAGGTTGTCAATCAGCACTGTCATTTTATTGCTGTCACACCTTACACATACATAACTTAAGAATGCAAACATAACATTTCCAGATTCAGATTCATCTAATAGCAAATTGCCATTATTTGTGACCTTTGCCATTACTCACTCTTTTTACAAATATTGGCAGAGGCAAAAACAATCTAAACGGATATTATTACAACTTTGAAGAAGAAATTCAGAACAAGATTGATCTTCCATATTGCTTGCAGTATTTACCAAATAGACTGCCTGGAGTAGGCACTCTTTTGGGCCTCAAAGTTTCAAAACAATGCAACAGCACATAAAACAGTAATGGCTGTTCCTGGAATTCGAGGAAATCACCTCCAACACCTAAAATACCTCAAAAAAGGAGCAGCTCTTATAGTCACAATTCTTTCCTGTCCTCCATCTTGGATTACCCAAAATCCCATGGGCTGAGGAGTGACAGATGGTGTTTGATTTAGATAAATGTGAGGTGCTGCATTTTGGAAAGGCAAATCAGAGCAGGACTTATACACTAAATGGTAAGGTCCTGGGGAGTGTTCCTGAACAAACAGACCTTGGAGTGCAGGTTCATAGTTTCTTGAAAATAGAGTCACAGGTAAATGGGATAGTGGTATGCTTTCCTTTATTGGTCAGAGCATTGAGTATAGGAGTTGAGAGGTTGTGTTGCGGCTGTACAGGCCATTGGCTAGGCCACTTTTGGAATATTGCATGCAATTCTGGTCTCCCTCCCTTCAAGTTGTGAAACTTGAAAGGGTTCAAAAAAGATTTACAAGAATGTTGCTAGGGTTGAAGGATTTGAACTACCAGGAGAGGGTGAATAGGCTGGGGCTGTTTTGCATGGAGCATTAGAGGCTGATGGGTGACCTTATAAAGGTTTATAAAATCATGATGGGCATGGATAGGGTAAATATTCAAGGTCTTTTCCCTGTGTTGGGGGAGTTCAGAACTAGAGGGCAAAGGTTTAGGCTGAGAGGGGAAAAACTTAAAAGTGACCGGTGGGACAACTTTTTCATGCAGAGGGTGGTGCATGTATGGGATGAGTTGCCAGAGGAAATGGTGGAGGCTGGTACAATTACAGCATTTAAAAGGCATCTATATGGGTATATTAATAGGAAGGACTTAGAGGGATATGGGCCAAATGCTGGCAAATGGGACTAAATTAGATTAGGATAACTGGTCGGCATGGGCGAGTTGGACCGAGGGGTCTGTTTCCATGCTATACATCTCTATGACTCTATGCATTCAACATGTATGCATCATTTGCAGTTAGGATCATAGCAACAGGAATAGGCAATTTAGACCCTTGAGCTTGTTCCACCCCTGAGTAATATAATGTCTGAGCTGCAATGTTTGCCCATCTTTCCCACATATCCTTAATACCTTTGGATAACAAAATCTATCAGTTTCAATCCTAAAATAAATAATTATTTAGCATCAACTGCCACATGCCACACATAAAGTATCCTAAACTTCTACTAGCTGAAACTTTATTGCTGGAACAGCACAGCAGGTCAGGCAGCATCTAGGGAACAGAAGATTCGACGTTTCGGGCACATACCCTTCTAGATGCTGCCTGACCTGCTGTGCTGTTCCAGCAATAAAGTTTCAGCTTTGATCTCCAGCGTCTGCAGACCTCACTTTCTCCTCGTAAACTTCTACTAGCCCTTGTGTGAAGAAAGGTTTCCACTTCTGAAAGGTGTGGCTTTATGTTTTTGTCTATGGACCCTAGTGTAGACTCCTCACCTGTGGAAATGTTTTATGCTACCTAGTTCATCTGTTTCCCTTAATACCTTAAAAGCTTCAAGCAAATTTTGAGGTATTTTAAGTGTTGGAGGTGATTTCCTCGAATTGCAGGAGCAGCAATTACTGTTTTATATGCTGGTGTATTATTTGGGAACTTTGGGGGAGAAAAGTCAAAACATTGAAGGACAGACAATAGGCAGCCCATGGTGAGTGAAGGAGAGGGAGAGAGAAAGAAACCCACACTGTTAACTGACACAGCAGTGAATCTGCTCAGCACAGCATTTAAAAGGCATCTGAATGGCTATGTGAATAGGAAGGGTTTAGAGGCATATGGGCCAAGTGCTGGCAAATGGGACTGGATTAGGTTAAGATCGTTTTGGCCCCAAGGCCTCTAATCATTCGCTTTACCGGGTAAAACTGCGTGTGGAACGAGCACCAGCTATCCTGAGGGAAACTTCGGAGGGAACCAGCTACTAGATGGTTCGATTAGTCTTTTGCCCCAATACCATTAGAACCAGCTACTAGATGGTTCGATTAGTTGGAATGTATATCTGGTCGGCATGGGTGAGTTGGACCAAAGGGTCTGTTTCCGTGCTGTACATCTGTATGACTCGATGACATTAAATCATGCATTTACTTGCTAAATTTCATCGAATTCATCCCTAACTTGTGCAGAATCCTTTCATAATTTAACCCTTTGAGTCCAGGTGTTATTCTGGCAAATCTGCATGTTGTTCACTCAAATGACCTATGTATCCTTCCAGGATGTACAGCCCAGAAAAGCTTATAATATGACCTTAGATCAAACCAAGGTTTTGTATAGCAAGCCTAGTACTCATTAACTACTTTGCTCTCTACTACAAAGGTCAGAATTCTTTTGGCCTTTTTTTATTCTTTTCTGTAATTGAACAATGCATCTTGATATTTCTGCACCCCCAATCTTTCTGGACTTGTACTGTTTACAGCTTTACTCCATTTAGAAAGGAACCTATTTCATTATTTTTATCTCAGATTTGCATAGACTGGAATCCATTTGCCATAATTAGCTAGATGGTTGCATGGTATACCATTGGAAAGGGTGAAATAAATTGAACTCACAGTAGAATACCTTTGAATGTTTTTCTAATTCCTTGAAATCTTTTGAGGAACGATTTCTTTGGTTCCATTGTCACTGCAGACAGTAGTGACTGGACAGAATACTGATCAAGATGAATAATGAAAATAGCAAGGTCTATGATTCTGTGTCAACTTGATAGTCACATTATTAATTCAGTTCATGTTTTGCTGAAATACAATAGCAATAACAGGATTTATGAATTAGGCTGCACCCTGTCCTCTGACTTCCTGTTACAACCATAAATTAGACATATCTATTCCTTGCACATTCTCCATATTAATGTTTGAATTATGTTCAACACAACCCCAACTAAAACTCTGAAATTTAGAATAAAGGTTCTATACATACTTAACAATTGGACAAAGTTAAAATTCATGCATGGAGCCAGAAAAGAAATTCCACTGGAGGTATCAAGTGCAAAATGTTGAACCATTAAAGGGCATGAACTGTCTGCATTACTTCTATTGTAGGACTAGCAGGTACTGTTTTACATGAACTTAACATCAAGTGGGATATCTGCTGGCTAACAAGATATCTGGAATTACATGTGATGCTTGGATTTAGCCTCTTTGTCAGATTTCTGATTGCCATTGTCACTGTGATTATATAGATTTTCACTTGGCAGTCAAGCAAATTTCACCCAATGAAAAAATGATCTGAAACTATTTTCAACTGCAGTGTTTGAATCTTAGGAGACAAAACAAATGAAAGAGTTGATCCTTCTCTGAGCATTTCATTGTCTTGAAGTACGATAAAGTTGAAAGATTTTTGACAGCATGAGAACAAGGCATTGCAACTATGCTCATTAATAATGTCACCGCGACATTTGTTTTATATTAGAAGAGTATGGGACCTTGCTCAATGTTGTGTATTTCTCTGTAGAATATTCATTCAGTAAAGGTCTATAAAAATTGAAGGAAAATTATTCTGGAGTGTATTTCAGGCAAGATCAATTCCATCTTTTGAGATGTAAATTAACCTTAGACCTTTGGTTTATGTCAATTGCAAAGAAAGTGAAAATTAAAGGTTTATCTCAATATACGTTTCTGGAATCATACAGCATGCAAGGAGGCCATTCAGTCAATGACGACCATTCTGGAAGTCTGAAAGAGCTATCCAATTAATCGTTCTTTCATATTAGCCATGTGATTCATTACCATTTCAAGTAAAACATTAAGTTATGTCATATCATTTCTTCGTTCAAATCTTTTAAATATTTCAGATCCATTATCCCAACAACCTTTAAAGGTCTTCTGCATATTCTACAACGCATTGACATTTTAAATAGTCATTCAAAAGTCAATGGATAACTTGAATTGGTTTTCTAGTGCCACAAAAAGGCGAAGTGGCCAAACTAGTGCTAATGTACCGGCTGCTTCCAGCTTCTTTAAAAGAGACAGATCTGGACATTTGCTGCCACAGTAGGTCATTGTCATCATTGGTAATAACTTGCTAATGAGTACGATTGCCCATCTAGAAAATTCCATGTCACTGGTCATGGGTTCTGTAAGATCTTATGTAGCTGATGTGCCTAATCTTTAAGTGTTGCTGGGAGGTGGAATTGATCCTTTACCTTGAGATCATTGGCTTTCCTTTCTCCAGTTCCTTTTCTGTACTCCCTCTTGTGTCCCTTCATACAGGAGTTTCCTCCAAGTCAATGTCTTCTGAACAAGGGTCTCCCATGAGTTGATATTGATGTTTCATTCCTTCAGGGAAATCTTCAGGGAGTTTATGAAATTCTTACTTTTCCCTGCTCTCATGCTTTCCTTGAGCTGGGTAAAGAAGATTTGCTTTGGCCGTCAGAACTCAGGCATCCTCAGAACGTAGTCGGTCCAGAGGGATAGTTTTTGGATTATCATGGCCTTGAGACTGGTGCTATTAGCTGCTTCAAGTGCACAAATGTTAGTATGCCTGTTATCCACACCAAAGAATGGTCTCAGCCTCAACTCAAGAAGACTCAAATCTTTTACTTGTACCACAGCAAGTTGCTAAAGAAGAGATACTTCTCGGTTCAACCAACCTACCTTGGAAAAAAAATCCCTGAAATGTCACAATCTTCACGCCAGGGAACAGGATGTGGGGCACAGGCTGGTCCACCATCTCTAGAAGCAGAATATAGATGGTTACAGCGGCTGCGACAGGCCTGGATGCTCTATTTATAAGGTCCAGCTCAATTATCCAAGACTTTGTCCCAGTTGTGTTGTGAGACTTTGTCCCTCAGTAATCCATGACCACCACCATCCAACCTCACTCATGACCCTTTAAAAACCATACCATACCACCTCACGGTAGGCATTCATAGGAACATTGACACATTGCTGACTGAAAAGTTTGGGTTTTGGCATCATTTTTGGCCTGTTTTATCATCACCCACTGGAAGACTTTCCAGTGTTCCTGTTACATACCATGGTTCTCATGCGTCATTCCTGGAACACTACGGGTAGTCTGACACAGAGATTACCACTTTCTGTTCTAAAAGAAATTCTCCCTGATAAGTCTCAGAAACCTTCGCATTTGATGCCTGTGAACTAATACAAATGGTGGACTCACTGAGTAAGTTGCTGGTGGAGAACAGAAGAAAACATGGTCCTTTACTCCAGTCATAGGGACACTCACAGCAATGTGCTCTGATCATTGTTTTCATGGAGACCATTGCTCAGGAAGAGGTCAACCCAGTCCATACATAAACTGAGGTCAAGCCCTGTCATCAATGGCAAGAGTGTGGTGCTGGAAAAGCACAGCCGGTCAGGCAGCATCCAAGGAGCATGAGTGTCAACATTTCGGGCATCTGCAGTCCTCACTTTCTCCGGTTTTCACTAGTCCTGACACAATCTTAGGTGAACTCAGTAAAAGGGAATAGGTATGTCCCCTTCTTCAGTCCTTTTTTCCAACCAGCTTGGCACTTGCTCTCTGATGTGAAGGTTATGATTTCTTTCCCAGCAGTTGAGTCTGTCTAGCCCCAGTATCCCTCTGTATCATTACAGGCTTGTTTGCCTCACCCTGGGGAAGTGTAACCATTCTTTTATTGGATATAAAATCCTGGTGACACTCAAGGATTTATTTAACTTGATCCACACTCCCAAAAGTGTGGCTTGCTCAGATTCTTTGAATGACTCCCATTCTTTGGATGGGGTACATGCATCCTGATAAAATCCACTTTCATTTCTGTAACAGTTGGCCCAGACATATCCTACCTTTCAGCTGTTAAGAAACTGAGGGAACCTGCTCTCACTTTTCACCACTGCACCCCACTTTCTGTCCTGAGGATGGCCCTCAATATTTCTCATTCTTCCTTGGGCTGCTGAGTTTCCCGTCACTCTCTCCACCTTCCTCATTTCTATTTTCTTGGGTTGATTAAGAAAGGGTCTTCAGGAGCAAGCATTTAAGGATCAGCTCATAATCATCAGTCAGTGTGGCTGTCTGCCTGTCTGCTGGAAGCCTCTTCTTTCTCTTGGTGTGTTCTCATTTGCAAGGATATACTTCACAAAAATTATTTCATCGACGGGTTTTCACAAGTATTCAAAACCAAGGTGGTGAAACCTTTATAATTCCTATTAAATCTTCCAAGTAAACGGAGACTACAGAAATTCTGAAGGCATGCCTCGGGCTCTAACTGGTGCATACTTAACATTGTCCTTTTTACACCATCCTAATCAGTGCCACACACTTGGGCAAGATGAAGGAAACCTTGTGTGTTTTCCCTGTAAGCTTCCTCTGCAGTAATATGGACTAATATTGCACTGTTCACTTTTACAGCTAAACACTCAAAGTAAATTTTAAAAAACGGCTTCCACCTCTGCTTCATAAACTTGAGGATTAAATGAGCAAATATTTAGTCCCAGTCCCTACGTTTGACATAATAATGTCTTCAAAGTGAAGTGAAGGACTATTGCCCCTGCACTTGAGCTACTTAAATTTAATCCCTCTGCCCAGAAATCCTCTCTGTTTGCTCTGTGCTTTTTCTTTCCTCTCTCTTTATTCTCCCCATCTTCCTCCTTCCTTTTTGTTTTTCTTGTAGGTCAACTGTTCCAATTTAAATTTCTTTATCACTACACTGTCCATTACATTATCTCAATTTCCTGTTGGACAGTGGCTGTTGGCCACTTAGATTCATAGAGTCAGAGAGATGTAAGGCACGGACAACAGACCCTTCGGTCCCAATTTGTCCATGCCGACGAGATATCCCACCTGATCTAGTGTTTCGTGACGTTTGTGACTCCTCAGATTCTAAATTAGTCCATGCTTGCATGGAACAATCTAGTCCCAACTTCCAGTACCTAGCCCATATCCCTCTAAACCCTTCCTATTCATATATCCATCCAGATGCCTTTTAAATGTTGCAATGGTACTAGCCTCCATCACTTTCTCTGGCAGCTCATTCCAAACACACCACCCTCTGTGTGAAAATGTTGTCCTCTTTTAAAACTTTAGGATTTTGGTTTTCAGCCATTCCTCAGCAAATCTTTTACCTTTCCAAAGGAAAGTACTCACCTGGTGTATTGTCATCTGGTCAACACCCAGTTTATGCAATCTAATCCCAAACATCAGCTCATTACCATTCAATAAAATAAATTCAGTTTTTATCTAACTTTCACACCCTCGTAATTAGTTAATATCTGGCAAGAGGCCTTTGAGTATCAATTAATTCTCAACTTTACAACGTCCTGAGGTCTAACACTGGGCCTGCATGCTGGGGAAATAATAAGCACTACCGCACTTAGGCGGTAGTGTGGGGGTTAAATATAAAAAAAAGAACAGGAGATTTCCCTTTGATGTGAAGGGCAGTGTTTGTCAAAAAAAAACAAAACCGGTGACAGGGCAGCGGAAGAAAAAAAAAACACTGGGCCTGCCTCCAAATTAACTGCTGAGTGTTGGGTTGGGAAATGAATTTAAAATTCACTCCACGTGATACCTAAATAGTCCCCATCACCAACAGCACCCAATAAACTTGTTGCTCACCTCCAAAGAAAGGCAGTCCTTAATTGATGCCAGTCAATCCACCACTTCAGCCAGCCACCCCCTTCACAACTGGTGCACAGTCGTAGCAGTGTGTATCATCTATGAGATGCACCGCTGTAAATTGACAAGGATAGTTTCTCCCACACGACAAGAGGAGGCACTTGATCACACTCCTCACTTGTGCATGTGAATGGCAACTAGCATTGGATGGCATGATTTGGGAGGTGAGCCATCTTAAGTCCAAATGTAAACATTATGCAGATCTTGTTCCATTCAAGCATGGACTAATTTAGAATCTGAGGAGTCACAAAAGTTACTACACACTGATAATTTTGACTGGTGCAATGGGTTTTATCATCATTGAGAATGGTGCTTAACTGTGTATCTTGAATCATCTGCCAACCTTCCTGCTTTAGACATTATGACATTGTGACGAATGGAAGGTCTTTGATGAAGCAGCTCGAGATGATTTGCCCGAGGACCCTCCCATAAATAGTTCCAACAGTGATGTCCTGAGGCTAAGATATTTGACCTCCAACACCTGCTTTCAATTAGGTATAACTCCAACCAGGGAACATTTTCCTCCCAATTTGTATTGACTTTAATTTTATTAAGATTCCTTGGTGCCATAGTTGGTCAAATGTTACATTATTGTCAAAGGCTATCACTTCACCGTACCTCTGGGTGTCCATGCTTTTGCATATGTTTGGAGCAAAGTTGTAGTGAGACCTGGGACTAAGTGGTTTTGGCAGAACCCAAACTAAGCTTTGGTCAACAAATTATTGGTGAGTAACAGCTGCTTGAGAGTTCTGTTGATACACCCTTCCATCACTTTGATGATTAAGTTCCATTTGAGCACGTGGGTGAAAGGCTGGATTCAGCGCCTTTATGAACAGGCCATACCTGAATAATTTTCCAATTTGTCAGGCAGGCTATCAGGGTTTCTGGAACATCCTAGATAGAAGTGCAAAAAATGCTCAAGCACACTTCTTGAAGATTCCATCTGCAGTGTTGTTGGGACCCATAGTGTTTGTCATTTCTCAGCATCATCCAATTATCGGCACGGTGGCTCAGTGGTTAGCACTACTGCCTCACAGCACCAGGGTCCCAGGTTCAATTCCAGCCTCGGGTGACTGTCTGTGTGGAGTTTGCACATTCACTCTGTGTCTGCATGGGTTTCCTCCGGGTGCTTCGGTTTCCTCCCACAATCCAAAGATGTACGTATCAGGTGAATTGGTTATGCTAAATTGCCCATAGTGTTAGGTGCATTAGTCAGAGGGAAATGGGTCTGGGTGGGTTACTCTTTGGAGGGTCAGTGTGAACTGGTTGGGCCGAAGGGCCTGTCCCCTCACCGTAGAGAATCTAATCCATTCAAAAGGCATCAATCCGATCAACTGCAGACTGGTATCTGTTGCAAATGGTGTCCTCAGGAATCAGCCTAAAATGATCGTCCGCTCGGTGTTTCTGGCTGAAGATGTTTGCAAACACTTCAGTCTGATTATTTTGATTGGTGCGATGGGTTTTACCATCATTGAGAATGGTGCTTAACTGTCCATCTCTGTTCACAACTGAATGTAGCAGGCAGATAGAACTCTGATTTGATCCATGGATTGTGGGATCACTTAGTTCTGTCTATCATATTCTTTGTTTGCTCTCCTTCTCTACACGTATCCAGTTTTCTCTTCGGCATCATGACAATTTATATTGACAGATTTATCAATGCAGTCACGTCATGGGTCAGAGTCCACCTCTCAAGAGAAGGAAGAGTCGTGCTTCTGGTACTATGGAAAGACATGAAAGAAAAGTGGAAAAAAGCCTCATCTGATGAATTGTACATGAATTTTCATACAGAAATAGATGAACTGGACTGAACTTTGACTTCCAATTTCAGCTGAAATCCATCTCAATTTCACGAACAAAAGAAGTTAAAGCAGGAAGCAAAATATCACATTCAACAATCCTCAACTCGTCGACCTCCTGGGTATCAGAGAGAGCACCAAAAGGCCGACCCTCTTCTCTGCGGTGATGTCGGGAATCAACAAAGTGCCGTATTTTTGTCTGATCTGAAATGCTACAATTCACAAGATAGTCTCCCAGGATTCAAATTATGTCCCTGGGATTCAAAATTATTCAGTGTGGGCAGTTTAGAGATTGAGCTAGCCAAATCAGAAACAGCCACTTACCTTTGACAAGAGAGTTTACAGTCATGCAGTACAGGTACTGCATTGTGTTTGTGTAAGTTAGATTTTGTCCTAAGTATGTTTTAAAAAAGGGTAGAATTTGCATCTCCTGGAGCTGGGTGGAGCTGGGTAGATTGATTGGCATTGTAGGCAAGATTCTGATAAAGACTCAGAGAATTCATACAGTGTGGAAGCAGGCCATTTGGCCCATTGAGTCCACACTGACGCTCTGAAGAACATCCCATCCAATCCTTGTAACCCTACATTTCCCATGGCTAATCCACCTAGCCTGCACATCCCTGAACACTGGGTAATTTAGCATGGCCAATCCACCTAACCTCCATATCTTCAGTCTGTGGGAGGAAACAAGAGCACCCAGAGGAAACTCACACAAACATATGAGAAGGTGCAAAATCCACCTGGTGGGGGGATCAAACCTGGGTCCCTGGCACTGTGAGGCAGCAGTGATAACCCCTGAGCCACCTTCTGGCAGCACAAAGATGTTGGAATTTGGGATAGAATGGTAGCACTAGCTTTCCTGGTCCCAAGTGGTGTATATTCAATCTTGGGTCTATGCAGAGATGACACTAGTTGTTATGTCTGTAAAAGACTTTATTTCCAAGGTTTTCTCCATGCATCAGCTGTGTCTTCCAATGTTTTCAATTGTTTGTTTACTTTTTTCTGTGTCCACACCAAGGCTTTATCAAGGCCGCACAATGAGCATTAATAGTAAATGGACTCATATAATCAAATACACAAAATAATCAAATACAAAGCAAATTCCAGATGATGCACAGGCCTGGGATCTGACCACTGCCCATTCAACCACAGCACTTGAGTATGTAAGGTATTTGGTGTGAGTGCAGGATCCCTGCCATTCTGTCAATTCTGTTACATATCTTTCTGTTAGACCATCACGATCTACATCAGCAGAGGACAGACTTATTTCTGATAGACTCCAATAAGGACAACATTTGACTTCAAAATAATGGCACTCAGAAGCTATAGGAGCACCAGCAACACAGGGTGATAGAACAAAGAACAATATAGCACAGGAAAGGGCCCTTCATCCCTCCAAGCCTGCACTGACACATTTTGCCCTTCCACATTAAAACTGTCTTCACCCACAGGATTGGTATCCCTCTATTCCCTTCCTCATAGAGTCATAGAATCATAGAGATGTACACAGCACAGAAACAAACCCTTCGGTCCAACTCGTCCATGGTAACCAGATATGATAAACTAATCTAATTCCATTTGCCAGCACTTGACCCATATCCCTCTAAACCCTTACTACTCATATACCCATCCAGACGCGTTTGAAATGTTGCAATTGTACCAGCCTCCACCACTTCCTCTGGTGGCTCATTCCATACACGTACCACCCTCTGAGTGAAAAAGTTGCCCCTTAGGTGCCTTTTATGTCTTTCCCCTCTCACCCTAAGCCTCCACCCTCTAGTTCTGGACTCCCCCACCCAAGGAAAGGACTTTGTCTATTTATCCTATCCATGCCCCTCATGGTTTTATAAACTTATATAAGGTCACCCCCTCAGCCCCCAACGCTCCAGGGAAAACAGCACCAGCCTATTCAATCTCTCCCTATAGCTCAAATCTTCCAACCCTACCAACATCCTTGTAAATCTTTTCTGTACCCTTTCAAGTTTCACAACATCCTTCCAATAGGAAGGAGACCAGAATTGCATGCAATATTCCAACAGTGTCCTAAGCAATATCCTGTACAGCTGCAACATGACCTTCCCACTCCTATACACAATGCTCTGACCAATAAAGGAAAGCATACCAAACACCTTCTTCACTATACTATCTACCTGCAACTCCACTTTCAAGGAGCTATGAACCTGCACTCCAAGGTCGCTTTGTTCAGCAACACTCTGAGGACCTTATCTTTAAGTGCATAAGTCCTGCTAAGATTTGCTTTCCCAAAATGCAGCACCTCGCATTTATCTAAATTAAACTCCAGCTGCCACTCCTCAGCCCATTGGCCCATCTGATCAAGATCCTGCTGTAATCTGAAGTAACCTTCTTCGTTGTCCACTACACTTCCAGTTTTGGTGTCATCTGCAAACTTACTAACTATACTTCCTATGCTCACATCTAAATCATTTATATAAATGATGGAAAGTAGTGGACCCAGCACCGATCCTTGTCGATGTATTTGTCCAAGTGCTTCTTGAGAGCTTCGACTGTGTCGGCTTCTACCACCTCCTCTGGCAGCGCGTTCCAGGCACTTGCCACCATTTGTATGAAAAGTGATAGCAGTATATCTAAGTCTGTGTGCCCACTTGGGTTTGATTCAAGATTCCAGCTTCTCGGCAGGACATGCTAAGTCACGGCCACCTGGCATTTCTGGTTTGCATTATTTAATGATCCTGGTTGCCGACAATTTGGTTAAGCCGGCAACAAATTAAAGCAAAGCAACAAAATTTGCTTCTTTGGTGCAATGACTGAGACTTTCATCATGTTACAATTCATGCAGAATGAATTAATTCCTGGCTTTGCTAATATCCTTCGAAGGCAACTAGAGATAGATTTTACTTTATTCTTCCAATTGCTCAGTGAAACCTTGGGAAAGCAACATTCCAACTCCGTGAACAACTAAGAAATTAATGTCTTATACGGCATTTCAGATGTTTTTGTTCCCTGCATAATTAAGACTATCACACATTCTCTATTGTATAATGAGAAATTGTGAAATGCAAGACAGGAATCAACTCTCTAGAACAAAATGTTGACGGGGCAGAAGTGGAGGATCCAGCCTGAAAGAGCTAATTGTTAATTACATCTCATTTACATAAGTACAGAATAAATTTGTCAGTGCATTGAGGAGACCCAGCATGCACAGTTTATGTATTACAGCTATTGTAATGCACACTTGATGTTAATACTGCTCAGAAACTTGGGAGTCACTGTTTCCGAAAGATAAAATAAGAGAACATCAAATAACATCAAATTTTCTGGACATTCCAGTTATCACAGTAAATACATCAGTATTATTAACACATCAATTACCTAAAGCAATAGTATGCTGTTCATAAGACCATAATCCACAGGAGTAGAAGTAGGCTATTCGGCCCATCAAGTCTGCTATGCCATTCAATGAGATTAAGGCTGATCAGACCTGATAGCTGGTCTTGGTGATGTTATAAGGACCACTGTAAGCTTCACTCTCAGTTGATGGATAGATTATGATACAAGTTTTTCCAGGACAAGAAAATCTGTCCCAGACAGAAAAAAATACTGCTTCTTGAACCTGAGTGGGAAGAGTATAATTCAGATCTAGTATGGATGGAGGCTGAGGACAAGGAGAGAAAAGGTCCAGGAATATTACGAGGAAGTTAATGCTTGTTGTGTCTCCTTTCCAGGAACAACTAGGATGGATACAATCTGATACAACCCTGAATGACGTGGTATATGGTGAGAAATTTAGGACAATTGCATGAGAAGTACAGCAAGGCCTTACTTGTTGTCACGAGGACCAAGTCACATTTTCCAACAAAGTTCCTTAATACGAAATGAGATTCTTACCAGTATGATAAGGCTGTGGCTATAAGAGGTGTGTTTTGTCCTGGTTTCTTTTAGAGAGGGATTGAAGGACAGGTGCCGAGCAGTTTATGAGAAGACAAACAACTTGTGAGGCATTAGGGCTTTTTTGTAATGTTGGAACAATAGAAGTAGCCTGAATGGGTATGGTCAAGCTCTTGCAGATCAAGGATTTTTAGTTGCCTTACAGCAGTTGATGCTGTGGGCCTGAAGAAGTGGAAGCTATTTTTACCTCTCAAGATTATAGCCGACATCTGGCGTTCTCTTCTTAGGCTGCTGGATTACATGTGAAACAAAATCTGTTTTCTGAATTTGCCTTTTTGTCAGGGGATGTTACTATATTGGAACAGTTAATTAGTACTTGATGATGTATCTATTATTCTGTTAAGTTTTCCAATAGAGTTAAGTTATTCTAAGTTCTTCTTTCTTTGTTGTATTTTAACCTTAGTAGTTTGAATTAATTGTATTTTGCTTAACATTGACTAGATTGACCAGTTGAATTGCAACTGGAACACAGCATTTTACATTTGCCTTTAAAATAAGAAAACGTTCATGTGGAGGTGACTTTCTTAATATATTTTAAGGGGGTCTGGTCTGGTCCATAACACTAGGGAGCAGCAAGATACCTAATGACATGGATTATTTCTCCGTATCATATCATTAACACTGAATCTCACCTCATACTATGGAAGTTCCTAAACTATCAAATAGAAACTTGACTCTAAGAATTCTCAACATGAAAGTCAGAGTCAGTACATGGCAACTCACGCTCACTGCTTGTTCCTGTACACCTCAATCTTGGACACCCAGTACCAACATGATCCAGGGCAACAACTGCATGCTCTCTACATGCATTGACCTTGGCATACAACATGTGCCAACATTTCTGCACCATCGTTGCACATCTCTGATCTATTTCGAGTATGTTTCTGCACTGCCATGCTGCTCTCTGGAGTGCACTGGCACTTCTCATTGGATTGTTGTTGCAAGAACACTTTGGACACAGGGGACAGGCTCCCAGCTCACAGACTGGAGGCTTCACCTCCACCTCATGGGTGGCACGGTAGCATAGTGGTTAGCACTGCTGCCTCACAGCACCAGAGACCCGAGTTCGATTCCCGCCTCTGTGTGGAGTTTGCACGTTCTCCCCGTGTCTGTGTGGGTTTTCTCCGGGTGCTCCGGTTACCCCCCCACAATCCAAAGATGTGCAGGCTAGGTGAATTGGCCATGTTAAATTGCCCGTAGTGTCAGGTGAAGGAGTAAATGTAGGGGAAGGGGTCTGGGTGGGTTGCTCTTCGGAGGGTCGGTGTGGACTTGTTGGGCCGAAGGGCCTGTTTCCACACTGTAAGTAATCTAATCAACTTGCAGCTACTTGGATGGTCACAACAGCTCTGCCTTGCCTTGCTTTTCTATTTAGCACTGACTCAAAACCTGTCATCATGCTGATCATGGTTGTCGGTAATCACTAATAGTGGGAATGGACGTATTGCAGCATGTCAGCATGCTATGTTAGTCTTACAGCAAATTCTTAAGCAGTTGACATGGCAGACAGACTGCATGTGCTTCAACCACAAGGCCATACTCAAAGCCTCATGGGACCAGGGACCCGGATTCGATTCCAGCCTCGGACGACTGCCTGTGTGGAGTTTGCACGTTCTCCCTGTGTCTGCATGGATTTCCTCTGGGTGCTCCAGTTTCCTCCCACAGTTACAAAGATATGTAGATGGGGTGGATTAGCCAGAATAAATTATCCTGTAATGTCCAGGGATATGTAGGCTGGGTGGATTGGCCGTTCTAAATTACCCTGTAATGCTATGTGGATTAGTCATGGGAAATGGGTGTTCTGGGATAGGGTGGGGGCTGGGTCTGAGTGGGATGCCCTTCAGAGGGTCAGTGCAGACTTGATGGGCTGAATGGCCTCTTTCCACACTGTAGGGAATCTATGATTCTATTCTATAATACTAAGTTAGAGCAGAGTAGAACTCAGTCACATCAGAAGAGACACCTTTAGTCACAGAGTGTCAGGACGATTAGTCAAGACTGCTTCCAATATCTGCCCAAGGACCTGGGCACAGCCTGTCAGCTGCTTGGAACAGTCAGGGTCAGGTCTGGGTCATGATAGTGGGTGAGGGGCCAAATTTTGGACATCCCACCAACACTAGTCTTGGCTGTTTCTGCCCTAAAGTACTTCTCAAGGACATCTGCAGATGAGTAATAAATATTGTCATAGCCAGTAATGTCCACATTCCCTTAAATGAATAAATATCTTAATGACTGCCATGCCTACCTGATCTGACTTACATGTTACATAGTTATGCGGTTGACTCTTTAACTCTGATATGACAAGCCATTCAGTTCAAGTTCACCAGGAGTTGAGTAACAAAGGGTGATCTTGCCTGCAGCGCCCACATCCCACAAAATAATACATTTTAGAACAGGAAGATTTTGGTGGAGAAAAGCAAGTGAGAAAGGTGGAATTGTTTAGAGAGGGCCAGATGTTTCAAATTCAAGTCGGCCTCCATGACTTGTTGGCCAAAGAAGATGTGTTCATAGCCATACTGTTCTGTTATTAAACGGTTAGACCTTACTTCAGAGATAGGCCATAAAAATGGGAGACAATCCTGGTTCAGCCACATGCAGATGGCAATATCAAACCATTGCAACACTTGCTGAAAAATGTGTTGCTGGAAAAGCTCAGCAGGCCAGGCAGCATCCAAAGAGCAGGAGAATCGACGTTTCGGGCATAAGCCCTTCTTCATTGCAATACTTGGCTTAGAATAACCATGGGCCACAGAGAAGTCCATGATCACTAATGTTCTTTAAGGGTGTCATAGCTGATGAAAGACAGGTAGCATCTGGAAGAAAATGTGTGTCAAAAGGGACATCCTTTTTTGGGCTGGCTTCTGTATTCCACGTCTGGTATATTCAACAGTGCAGTAATGTTAGACCATAGTGCAATGACTTTTCACTCTCTTGCAGGAATATAATGGATTTGCCTTTTATTCCCAGTGTCCAAATCTGGTTAAATGTATAAACTATAGATCTTATAATCGATGTAGTCACAAGGTACCCTCCCTTCTTTGTACCATGGAGCCACAATTGTGTTACATCTTACTTGTATGATTTTAGTTACTCATATAACATGCATTTGTGTATAATAATTCAAATACCTCGATTAATAATCCAAAAAAACTGATGTTCAAATTTCACTATAGCAGTTTGAACATTTTAAGTTTCAAAAAAATTTTGGATTAATTCAAATAGCCATGAAGTTTTTGATTATTCAAAACCCAGCAGTTTGCTCAAGCAGGAGGAGATAATGGTACAGTTGGTTGTTGGCTGGATGGCTAGTGTGCAATGCAGAATGACTCCAACAGTGTGGGTTCATTTCCCACACCAGCTTAGGTTAGCATCAAGGCCCCTCCAGTCAACTTCTACTATCACCTGAGGTGTGGTAACTCTTATGTTAAACAACCGTTAAGTCATTTCGCTCGAAAGCGAGAGTAATTTGATGCTCTTCTGGGGCTCTGGTGACTTTACCTAGTGGTGTATTATAATGGGTTATCCAAAGGCCCACGTAATGTCTAGGGACTTGGGTTCAGCTCTCAGCAAGGTAGTGGTGAAATGAGATTTTTTTAAAAATAAGAATAAAAGTTATTCCAATGGTAAGCATGCACTGGCTGTTGGTTGTCATTAAAACTCATCTCGTCTATTAATACCATTTAGCAAAGAAAACGTGTCCCCACATTTGACTGGAGATCCATAGCAACCAAACAGTAGATCACTCTTAACAACCTTCTGAAATGGCATACTGAACCAATCAATTCAAGGACAATTTGGGATGACAACAAATACTGGCTTTGCTAGTGACATCCACATGCCACAAAAGATTAACAAAAAAAGAAAGCAACTGGAAGCAGACCCTACCTGGTTTGGTATGTGTGTGACTCAGTCCCATACCAATTGCCAACTCTTAAGTGACTTCACAAGATTTTCATATCAAACCACTGCCAAGGTTGCCCATTACCTTTTCAGTGCAACAAGGGAAAAAGCCCATTTACAAAGCAAAGATTGTTATAATGTAATTTTGGTGTGTGAGTAGAGACATAAATGTGCCCATTGAGGTCAGCAGCTTTGATGTCACTGTTTATACTTTAAAGGAAGTCACTAGTATTGAAAATGTGGTTGCTATAGTGTGGTGAAACCAGATGGGCGATGAAATAGAATTCCAGTTACATGCTTAATGTAGCAGTGCATGGTATTGTGAGGAACATCTTCAATGGCCTCTGGAAGGTCTTTATGATGTAAAGGTTAAGTTACCCATGCTGTTTATTGTCTGTGATGTTCAGCGATGTGAATTGTTAACTCTGCTTGAGTTCTTTTATGTTTAATATGCTCATTGAAATCTTTCTTTCCAATGTTGAAAATAATACTCAAAGGAAGATGCATCCCATATGTATTTTTAAAAATATTAAGTCCACACTTATTTATGAAGCTTAATTTACTGTACAGAGCACTGTAGCAAAATACAAATTTTAAAGACCAGCTGATCAGGAGACCAGATTGATAAACTCTATAAATTAACTTTTGTATTTGTTGCTTTTTTGATTGGTGTGGGAGAGGCATGAAATTATAAATGGTTAAACAATTGGCTTTAATCCATTGATCCTTCTGTTTTGGATCTCAACATCCTTCCAATTTTATGATGTAAAATTGCCCATTGATCTGTACAAAATAATTCATTTACATTGTACAATATCAATAATCCTCAAAGTGTAAAATATTTCTAAGCATCAAGTAGCAATTCTTTTAAACTATTCACTGCTGACTTTTTGAGTACACCTGCAATATTTTAATTATCTGATTCACACTTCCCATTTAATCTGCAGGACAAAGTACAATAATATAGCTTCTCAGCATTTCTTTTATTAGCTATTGATGATCATAAAACAGTGGCTGCTTATGTTTATCATTTATAGTTCAAATTCAGATGAAAGAAATATGATGTTAGTAGTTAAATACAAGTTGTGTTGTTGTTGTTGTGGCTGTAGTAAGCCATGATGCAAGTCACCTGCAAGTTCCCACTGATGGTTTTAATTTATTCCTTGTTTTGAATCACATAGTGTTGAAGCACACAAACTGGTCATGAATTAATTACAAGTGCACCAAGTCACAAGATCTTAATTCACAGTTTCTTTCTTTAACAAACATGTACATAATAAGAGCAGAATAATTGGTGGGCCTATTCTCATTATTGTGAGAAATCAGTTTATTTTCCTTTTGATCTCTTTTACTTCTCTCTTTTAAATCTATTTCCTTTATTTCCCTTCTGTACCTGATTTGATTCTTACTCACGTCTGTTTACCATTTATTCCTCTGTTCATTCTCAATCTTTCAGACTTGTAGATTCAGGAGGTAACTTCATGATGTCTGAGATCCACCATTTCCTGCACTTTGCCACCATCAGTTCACATTTGCAATAAATCATAGCAGCTTTTATTTTTCTGAACTAAAGTTCATATTTAACTCACTGTGCAAGCAGTCCAGCAAAAGTGATGATTTGGAGAAGCCGGTGTTGGACTGGGGTGTACAAAGTTAAAAATCACACAGTTTAATTGGAAGCACACTAGCTTTCGGAACGACGCTCCTTCATCAGGTGATTGTGGAGGGCTCAGTCGTAACACAGAATTTATAGCAAAAATTTACAGTGTGATGTAATTGAAATTATACATTGAAAAATTGATTGTCTGCTAAGCCTTTCATCTGTTAGAATACAGTGATAGTTTCACTCCTTTCATGTGTAAATTACAAAACCTTTTTTTTAAAGTTGCATTCTCGGGTTAGCTGTTAACAATGGTGATAGTT
>NC_057738.1:27635391-27642264 GCF_004010195.1 Chiloscyllium plagiosum
TGCGTGTGTGTGTACACGTGCGTGTGTGTGTACACGTGCGTGTCTGTGTGCACGTCTGTGTGTACCTGTGTCCGTGTGTATGTGAGAGTGTGTGTGTGTAGGAATATCTGTCTGTGTGTGTAGTGCAATGGTGATCACCTGTAATGTGACATGAACCCAAGGTCCCAGTTGAGGCCCTCCCTATGGGTACCGAACTTAGCTATCAGCCTCTGCTCAGCCACTTTTCTCTGCTGCCTGTCCCGAAGTCCACCTTGGAGGATGGTCACCCGAAGGTCCGAGGCTGAATGTTGGTCTATTACTTATGCATTAACTAATTTCAACTCTGGACAGATTTTAAGTAGGTTGGTGGGAAGACAAGTGGAAATTAATTCATTGATGCAAAAATAAGATCACACGTTTTCAGTTTCAAACATAACACCAGGCAGAAAGCAACATAAAAAGGGGGGTAATCTAGTGTAGCCTTAAAAACAGCCATTGCTGCAAGCAGATGACCATCTGTGGTTTTGGGGTATCTCATGATAATCTGTCAGGTAGGAGGAGAGAAATTCTGGCGCACATCTCCCCATGTGGCTCCAATTTAAATTGCAGTCAAGTTGGTTGGAAGTGGGTGGGAGAAAGTTAAGTGAAGCTTAAATCTCAATATGGTCTTGTTATGCCAAATGCCTTGTTTCTATGATGCGAATTCAAGATGTGAATTTCTCAGAAGGAGGAGCTTTCAATTCACCAGGTTTTGTGATGTTTGTAAGCAGGCTAAAATAAGGCATCTTCTGTAACTGTCAATAAATAAAAACAGACTTGGTGTCAGACAAGAAGTATCTCCCACAGGAGGTTGCATTGCTTGTTGCCAAGAGAAATTTCTTCCCTCGTCCATTCAGATGAAACAATGATCTTATTGGTGGTGCAAGTAAATGGAAGCTGGTGCAATGTTTTCAAAAATTAAATCAGAATGCAGAGTATTAGAGCTGGAACAGGCTGGATCAGTGGAAAACAAGTTCACAGCTTTAATCCCTTACAGAATAACTCAAATGGCATCATGGGAAGATATTGCTCATCCCCATCTCTTTTTAGGAAGGGAATGCCAACCAGTTGTTCGAGACCAATCTCATTATATCCACGGTTGAATGGGTGACTGGGCAACGAGTTAGAACAGATCTCTAACTCACTTTCTCATTAGGAATGTGATATGATGCTGTCCTGAGGCAAACAGAAATAGAAACTTGTTCGATTGAAGCAAAGAAATTGGCAATTGATGAGCAAGAGGGAGGTATGCATCTTGAAAATATGCTACTTTTGGTTGCTAAAATTATTTGAAGAAGACAAGCAGGAAGCTGGAAGAACACAGTAAGCCAAACAGGTGGTGGGGCAGTCAATGTTTCAGGTGTAACCCTTCTTCAGGACTTGGGGTGGGTGTAGGGGGAGCTGCAGATAAAGTGGGGGGGAGGGTTTTGGGTGGTGAGAGGAGTAGAATGGTGAGGTAGGGACAGGTGAACACAGGTAGAGGCTATGATCTGGTTGGTCAATAGGAGGAATGAAATCGGACTGGTAGCTGGAAAGAAGGGTCAATCAAAGGATAGAAGGGACTGAGAGGGGCTGGATAGGAAGTCAGGGGATGGGAAGGGAGGTTATTGGCAATTGGAGAACTCAATGTTGTATCCTCCAGGCTGTAGGCTGCCCAGGCGGAAAATGAGGTGTTGTTCCTCCAATTTGCAGTCAGAACTGAAGGTCAACTCTCAGGCCTGAATTTTCCTATCCCACTGATCAATCCTCGGGCACCATGCTGGCACTGAAGAATCAATGTAAGTCCACACTTTAGCTTTGCTTACTGTATGTCGAATCAGGGCTATTTGAAATGTCCATCTTAGGTTGATAGTTCATGTTGACACTAGTTCGGGGAGTTTCAGTCCTCCAAAGCATTCTAAGATTCTGCTGCCTGTATGGTGCCTGTTCAAAACGGCTGCACAGGGCTGCCCGTCACATGTTAGGAGATCGTGAAAAAGAAGATGCTGAGCCTCTATTTTCGTATCTTCTTCACTTGCATTTAGATTCTCATGTTTTTTTAATGTAAAATATGTAAATTAATTCATAGTCCAACCTGCATCCCCCTCACTCCTTCACAGCCACCCTGTCATGACCAACCCTAATGAATTTTCCAATGGGAGGTCTCCAGTTTGTCATGCTTGGAAGAAGGATCCATGGAGTGATTAGGCTGCACAGGGTGTGGCTTGTTCAGAAGGTTTAAAATATTTTGTTTTTTGAAGACTATTTGTTGGGATGAATTGCTTTTGCTTACAGAAAGCTACAAGTTTACATTAGATTAGATTAGATTAGATTCTTTACAGTGTGGAAACAGACCATTCGGCCCAACCAGTCCACACTGACCCTCCAAAGAGTAATCCAGCCAGACCCATTTCCCTTTGACTAAAGCACCTAACACTATGGGACAATTTAGCATGGCCAATTCACCTGACCTGCACATCTTTGGACTGTGGGAGGAAACCGGAGCACCCGGAGGAAACCCACGCAGACACAGGGAGAATGTGCAAACTCCACACAGACAGAGCCTGAGGCTGGAATTGAACCTGGGTCCCTCGTGCTGTGAGGCAGCAGTGTTAACCAGGCCATTGAGGCTACAATAGGGATATGAGATCAGTTTGTTAATGGCTGCTACCTCAGCAAGAGCCTTTCGTTATAATGCATCAATAAAGAATTCCTACAGTGGAGAAAGAGGTCATTCAGCCCATCAGGTCTGCACCAACCCTCCGAAGAGCATTTCACTCACACCCACCCCATCCTTGTAACTCATGCAGGGTTTTTACTATGACTAACCCACAGATCCCTGAACACTACGGGACAATTTGGTTTTGTAAGCATGGCCAATCCAACTTATCTGCACATCTTTTGACTATGGGAGGAAACCTGAGCACCAGAAGAAACCCACACAGACATAGGGAGGATGTGCAAACTCCACACAGCTCGTCACCCAGTGCTAGAATTGAACCTGGGTCTCTGATGCTATGAAGCAGCAGTGCTAAATACTGTACCACCATGCTGCCCTCAGGCTGATTAACAGTCAGTCCGTTCTATTAGCACTGGTTTTCAAAAACTACTTATCATTTTAATGGTTTTGCTATACCTATTGATGTCCTGGCTAACATTTATTCATCAAGCAACACCTAAAACTAGAGAGAGTGTTATGTGTCACATTGCTGGTTGAGGGATCTTGTTGTGTCCAAATTAGCCACCACATTTCCTAAGTTCTAACAGTGTCTGCACCTCAAAAATAATTGCATTGTTTGGACAGAACTTTGTAATATCCTGAAGACTTTCCAGATGTTGTATAATTGCAAGCTCTTCTGGCCTATCCATCAACAGCGGAGAGTATGGTTTCGCTCAAAGACCAATAGTATAGCATCACCTGCTGCATGATTGGTTGCAACTGGCAAGGACTGCCACAGTATTGTCCAGCTGTGACCTGATATTTGGGCACACACTTTTGAAGAGGCCGACAAATTCAGTGTTGTATGTACTTCCTGCAACAGCTGGGAACAGAGGCGGAAGAAGTTGGCACACCCTTAAATCTTCTATGGTAAACAGATCTATTTATCAGAAAAAAAAGGCAACATATGCATGAAACAAATGTTGTCCTACATCAGAGCATCACAGCTTTTTTTTGTTTCTTTCTATTCAGATTAGTAAGGCATATATCACAGGAGCTAATGTTGAAATTTGCTGTGTGTCCCTTCGAAGCAAACCACATTTTAATGTAATGAATAGCTAAGAAATATGTATTACAAAATTTAAAAAGCAATGTAGGAAGAAGGTTAATTAACCTTTCGTGTTCCACAAAAGTAAGTGCCAACATCTTCTTTGTGCATCTCACAATCACAACGCAAAAAATTAACTGTAACTCTGCTACTGCACAAGCATCTCACCAAGGCTCATGGACTGCAACTCTCACTATTGCATGTGTCATTGCCACTCATCAACTATCGCCCACCTCATCTTTCCAAACCATTAACTCTTTCTGTCCTCTCCACTCTCCACTCGAAAGTCAAAATTAGTAAAACTTACAAATGATGCACACAGATTGTAATCCGAATTGTATGCATAAACCGTTCTGTAATAACGCGTGTTTCGTCAACGCTACTGCTCTCTAACGCAATTGACAAATTGGAGACACTGTTTCTACAGTGTGAACTTTTAAAATGTGCGTTGGCTGTAATGAGATTACAGCGCCAACACTTGAAGCGTTGTTTCTAAAATGTGATTTTTCTATAATGCACATCCATCGCATTATAGGAGAACTGACTATTTCAAGCTGGATGTCCAGTACAAGCGGAATGCTCATTTCCAAGCACAATTTATTTTTTTAACTGCATTTTATTTCACTCTCAGTACACTCATTGGGGTACTTAACCTCTTCTGCACCTGCGTTACCACTAATTGTAATTCCATCCATTTCCGTCACACTCAATCACTCTCTTTGTCATTTCAGGAATTGGCCCACCTCCTAGTCTAACATCGCCACAGCAATGCTGTGATTTGGTGAGTGATTGGACATTGCAGCCAATAGTGGTTGAAATGGGAGGGACTAAGCCTCATTTTGCTGAAGATCTTGCATGGACAACTTTCCCTTTGATCTCACTAAATTAGATTAATACCAATAAGAAGGACTGGGGGCAATGAATCTCTCCAAGGCATATCAGATGGTTCATGTGGACACAATCACAAAAGATATCATGCTGGCAGAGCTGGTCCCTGAAAATATACCATTTTGGAGTATATGGATATAAGTGTTGGGCTTCGGAAGGAAACTTTAGCTCAACAAAAGTCACAAGAGAAGAAAGAAAGAAATTCCAGTCAGAAAACAGCAACTGTGTCGTTAAATATTAATCAAACTTAAGATCACACAGGCCTTGTCAGCTTTTGTGAAAGTCGCAGCCAGCATTAAAAAGGCTGCAGAACAAGTAACAATACTGAAGTTACCTTAGAAGCTCAAATTGGTTACAAATAGCTAATTATAATGTGAATTTGTCAATACCATAGAGTCTCACCAGAATAACAAGGAAGAAAATCCGAATCATAAACCTGGGATAAAGCAGTCAATATCCGACACCTAAACAGAAATAAATCTGAAAAATTTAAGGTAAGATCCTAGGCCATAAAGCTAAAAGAAAAGCATCAATCGTTATACTCAGTAAAAAAGTGTCATTATAGTTGTTAGAAACTGTAGGGAAAAGCTGTGGAAAATGTTTTTGGAAGAAAAGCGCACTCAATAAGAAAATTGTTATATCAACCTCAAAAACTGAGTAAATAAAATTAAAAAGAGAAAGGCAGAAGAAGAGCTTATTAAAAATCATTTTGAAGCAAAAATGATTTTTTATTGTGCAATCAAAAATATCTCAATTACATGAATACAGTGCAATGCCATTTTTTGCAAGCTGAAAAGGTGTAATTCCCACAATGAAGAAGCAGAAACGGCTTGTTAAAAGAGCACAAAGCCCAAAAAGAAGAAGGGAAAAAAAAATTGTTAGTAGCTTTCTTTTACTCCAGTTTGGAAAGCAACAGAAATATTTTTCCTTCATGTTAAAGCATTTCAGCTGTCTAGAAACACTTGAAAATATCTTTTTCAGCACAAACAGGAGAGTAATTCTGAAACATTTAGGAAGTTTTCTACTTCAATCGACAGCCACAAAAGAACATTTCTAAAAGGAAAATAAGATAATAGAAATAAAAATAAACTGACAATAGCAAAGCTTCTGAATGATAAAGGGCGACTCACCAATACTGAAGTTAATTCCAGACATGTCAATCCCAGACTGAATTGTGGCTTGACAGGTCCAACTTTAATTTTTGGTTTTAACAAGGTGGGCTTTTACTAATACATGAACACAATGTTCCAGATATCAAATTGGCAATAAAACAGAAGTTTATTGTGTAAAAATTGAACATAAAATCAAATAAATTAAACTATTTATGTATAAGTAATGAAGAGGATTGAGGAGAGTAGAACAAAACAATGATCCATATGGACTTCCTGATGAAGGGCTTTTGCCCATACGTCGATTTTCCTGCTTCTCGGATGCTACCTGATCTGCTGTGTTTTTCCAGCACCACTGTAATCTAGACTCTGGTTTCCAGCATCTGTAGTCCTCACTTTTGCCATTTGGACTTCAGTAGACTGGTTAGTAAGGTTAGATCACATGGCACACAGGGAGAATTAGCCATTTAGATATAGAATGGGCTCAAAGGTAGAACACAGAAGGTGGTGGTGGTGGGTTGCTTTTCAGACTGGAGGCCTGTGACCAATGGTGTGCCACAAGGATCAATGCTGGGTCCATTTATGTAAATGATTTGGATGTGAACATAGGAGGTATGGCTAGTACGTTTGCAGACGACACCAAAATTGGAGGTTTAGTGGACGGTGAAGAAGGTTACCTCAGAATTCAACAGGATCTTGATCGGATGAACCAATGGGCCGAGGAGTGACAGATAGAACTTTATTTAAATAAATGTGATGTGCAGCATTTTGGAAAAGCAAATCAGGGCAGGACTTCTACACTTAATTGTAAGGTTCTGTTTGTCAGGATGTCCAAGAATGTAGGGAGGCTGTGAAGAAGGTAGCACAGACTGGGAATACTTGCGGACACAGAGATGGGTTCAAGTGCGTATACTTCAACGCAAGGAGTATCAGAAATAAGGTGGGTGAACTTAAGGCGTGGATCGGTACCTGGGACTACGATGTTGTGGCCATCATGGAAACGTGGATAGAAGAGGAACAGGAATGGTTGTTGGAGGTTCCTGGTTACAGATGTTTCAGTAAGATTAGGGAGGCTGTGGAGAAGGTAGCACTGACAGGGAATACTTACGGAC